>NC_079191.1:224477153-224850486 GCF_029499605.1 Hyla sarda
TATTATACCATATGTAATGTGTGGCAATGCTTTATGTATGGTAAAATCTTCTTCCTCACCATCCCTGTGGGACGTTCCTGCCCGTAGGGATGGAGAAAATATGATGTTAGAAAGTGTTCCCTGCAGGCCCATAAGTAGTCCCCTGGGCGGGGAGCTATACTCCCATGGTCCCATCTTCTCGGGCTGTAATCACACCCCCTCAGCATCGTGATTAACAGCTCTGGTCACCGCTTTGCTCCCTAAGCAGACTGAGTAGAGCGATGACGTGGGTCGTGCCTGGGATGAGTGTAAAAAGCTTTTCTTCTGGAAGGGCATATCAGCTCATTGACAAGGCCAGTAAACAGACAGGATCTGAATTTAATAGAAGAAATAAATAAAAAAATAAGGTCCATTACATGTCTCCATTTTCAAAGCTGATCTGTGAACCCCTCTTTAAGAAAGTTGGAATCACATTGATGTAAAATAATGTTTATTAATGCTGCTTTTAAGAATAAAATAAAGCTGGGTGAAGAAGTATGGCGATTCTATCCTTTTTGCCAAGGGCTGTAAAAGTTATAATTTTTTTGGAACTCACTTGTAGATTTTAAGAAAAGCTAAACAAGCAATAGAAGTAACATGATAATTTCCAACTTTGAAAGCATATTTATAAGTCTCCTCATAGACTGCATTAATAATGTGAAACTAAGGGAAAAACATTGGGAAAAAATTATTTAACCCCTTAAAGGAAAACTGTCAGATGTTTTCTTCCGCACTATCCACAGTATTAGTGGATAGTGAGGGAGGCGCTGATTAAAACGAGTCCTACCTTACCCGGACCCGTACGGCCATTCGCCCGCAACTGAGTTTTATTCTATGTATATATCTTGCTGTAACTGGCACGGGTGGGGCTTCTGCAGCTAACTGGCACTAACGTCAGCACCGCTTATGAATATTCATAAGCGGCGCTGACGTCAGTGCCAGTTAGCTGCAGACGCCCCGCCCATGCCAGTTACAGCAAGATATACACATAGAATAATACCACAATTGCGAGGGCGAACGGCCGGGCGGTTCCGGGTGGGGTGGGGCTCGTTTTAATCAGTGTCTCCCACACTATCCACCAGTACTGTGGATAGTGCAGGAGAAAATATCTGACAGTTTTCCTTTTATTCGCTTTTGCATTTTCATTTATTCCTCATCACCTTCTAAAAATCATAACGCTTTTAATTTTGCACACAAAATTCCATATGATGGCTTATTTTTTGCGCCACCAATTCTACTTTGCAGTGACCTTAGTCACTTTACCAAAAAATCCACAACAAAACGGAAAAAAAATTCATTGTGCGACAAAATTGAAGAAAAAATGTAATTTTGTAAATTTGGGGGCTTCTGTTTCTACGTAGTGCATTTTTCGCTAAAAATGACACCTTATCTTTATTCTGTAGGTCCATACGGTTACAATGATACCCTACTTATATAGGTTTGATTTTGTCGTACTTATGAAAAAAATCACAACTACATGCAGGAAAATGTATACATTTAAAATTGTCCTCTTCTGACCCCTATAACTTTTTTATTTATCCCTGTACGGTCCAGTATGAGGGCTCAATTTTTGCGCCGTGTTCTGAAGTTTTTATTGATACCATTGATCAGACTTTTTGATTGCTTTTTATTAAATTTTTTTATGACATAAAAAGTGACCAAAATGCGCTATTTTGGACTTTGAAATTTTTTGGGGCATACGCCATTAACCGTGTGGTATAATTAACTATATATTTTTATATTTCGGACATTTACGCACGTGGAGATACCACATATGTCTATTTTTATTTACACTGTTTTCATTTTATGGGAAAAGGGGGGTGATTCAAACTTTTATTAGGGAAGGGGTAAAATTACCTTTATTAACTTTCTTTTTCCACTTTTTTTTGCAGTGTTATAGCTCCCATAGGGGGCTATAACACTGCACACACTGATCTTTTACCCTGATCCCTGCAAAGCCATAGCTTTGCATGGATCAGCGTAATAGGGGGTTGATTTCTCAAGCCTGCAGCTCAGGCTTGGAGCAATCAAATGCCGATCGGACGCGACGGAGCAAGGTAAGGGGGCCTCCGCTCGCATTATAGCTGATCGGGACATCGCAATTTTATTGCGGTAGTCCCGATCAGCCCAACTGAGCTGCCGGGAAGCTTTTACTTTCATTTTCATCTGAAGGGTTAATCGTACCCTTTTCGTCTGAAGGGTACGATCTGTGCCTTGCACTATTAGCCCAATGTCCCGACTATCAATAGCAGCTGAGACCGACCCAGTGTGATGCAGGGTGATCCCGTTTTAAACACCAGGATCGGGCGCAGGGCATACAGGTACGCCCTTTGTCCTTAAGAGGTTAAAATAACTGCAGATTAGAAAATGACGTATGAAGGCTGGGCCTCAATGTATGCATATGCTTTTATCTTTCTTGTATCTACTGAAGAAGGGGTCATTTACTTATATTTAGAACCCTGAAACGCGTCTAGAGCTTTTAACTAGTCTGAATATAGCACTTGTAAGACGCACTGTCAGCTGTGTAAAGAAATCTGCACCTGGTTACGGACTCCACCTGTTTGCTTGAACCTACAGGATGTCCGCCTAAATTGACCGAATTTCTGAAATCATCTACTATTGGCCTGGGAACGCTGCATGCAAGCTGCCACACTCCTGCCGGAGCAGTGATACAAGTGACCTCATGGGAGACTGACAAGCACAGCACACACGTCATTCACTCCAGAGCCTCTAACTGGCTGTGTCCCTGAGAGTTATTTCAGCGCCCGTAGTGAGCCAGCAGCCGCAGGACATCTAAGTGGGTCCGTCGCAGCACGAGATCAGCGGCTAGAGTATCGGTGACGTATCCCAAAAACTGCATATAGGTGGATATATCTATTTCATTTGAAACTGTCTATAACAAGTAACACTTGTAACAACATTCTATTGGGAGTGTCGGACTAACAGCTGCCGAAGTACCAGTTTGCTGTATATCCCGTTTTCTATAGTAACAGTGCTCTCTCTCTCTCTCTCTTTCTCTCTCTCTCTATGTATATATATATATATATATATATATATATAT
Source organism: Hyla sarda (assembly GCF_029499605.1). NCBI lineage: Eukaryota > Metazoa > Chordata > Amphibia > Anura > Hylidae > Hyla > Hyla sarda. The sequence goes on from NC_079191.1 coordinate 224,480,233, forward strand.
ATATATATATAAACCAAAATATATTGCAGCACTACTCAGCCTTAATGTATTTGGTGCCAGCGTCCAGAACTTCTTGATACAAGTCCTTGTTAGATAACGCACAGCAATAACGCAGCACTCAGAGAAATCCAAGCAAAACTGTGAGTTTATTTCTGTCACATCAAACAAGCAACGTTTCTGCTCCTATGGAGCCATTTTAAAGCTTTTATGTGTTTTTTATTTTATGGGTTTAATAAATATATTTTAATAAATATATTACAAAATTGAAGCACGGTCCTTCTTATAAACCTTATGCACCCTTTTTAATGGTGGTGTCCTTGAGATGTGGTTTTCTATTTCTATACTAATTAATAATCAGCCTGACTTTTAATTTATCTTATACATAAATAATTAAAAAAGAACCATAGTACATATGGTGAAGTTTCATAAGCCTGTACTTCACTTATTATCAAAATTTCTCGGAGGTTCCTGGCACCAAGACTAGGTATCAAGCATCATGCAAGAAGGCTGGATCTGATGGTGTATGCTGTGGCTGCGTGACATTACTATGGTACATAAAAGAGGGCCAGAGAAGAATACAAGAGGACCAAAGAGGAATTTAGAAAGAAAGAATATTGAAGATTTTGTTGGTATCTATCTAAAGTTGAGATAATCTTTCTTATACCTGCCATCCAGATAGCGAAATTTCATTAAAATGCAGCAAGGTGTAATTCTGAGTATATGCATAATGTTAAATTCCATTTCTGCTATATATTAAGTACTGTACACCTTAGCTATAGAACAGACCTCATTGTTATCACAAAATCTAGGCTTCACCTTGACCAACAATTTTGATATACATGAAACAATATTGGATATAATTCCATTTGTAAGGTCGCTAATGGTGAAATTCATTTTTTTTTAAACCAACTGCTCAAGACTGTTTCACTTCTACATACCATGGAATAAAGACTGAAGCTATTACATCAAAATAATGAGAATAATCCTTTTCCTTCATTATTATCTCAAGATCTTATTGTTCTCTGGAGTTTGCAGGAATAACAAATAGAATCAGGCCAATGGCAGATCGGTACAGCTAACAAAGCTTTCAATTTTCCCTTACAGAATCTGTATTTTCAATTTGTCCAATCTCATCCTTAAATACAGAGAACATTTCAAGAGCTAATGCAACAGGATTTTATGCAGTTACTGTGCATTGCAATATGGACGTCTTTACAATCTTTGTTCACAGGAATATTTGGCCTCATTTTTACCATGTCACACCAATATCATGTAATTTTCCCATGGAGAATCTTACCCTTTTACACAAGAAACATTAACCCGATAACAACCACGGACGAGTATAGACGTCCAGGTTGGCGGGCGTTCCCGCACCTGGACGTCTATACTCGTCCATTCTTCTCATGGGTGCTGCCCAGTGCACCCACGAGATCGCGGCAGGGACTCGGCTGTAACACACAGCCGGGACCCTGCTGCACTGCCAGGACCGAAGTAAACTTCGGTCCCGGCAGTTTTAACCCTTACAGCCGCGGTCGGAAGTTACCGCGGGCTGTAAGTGTTATGACAGAGGGAGGGAGCTCCCTCTGTCTCCTCTGCAGCACCCCGCATCGCGATCGCGGGGTGCTGCGTGTAATACGCGGCTGGCCGGGGCCTGCCGCACTGCCGGGAGGGAAGTTCACTTCACTCCCGGCAGTTTAACCCTTACAGCCGCGGTCAGAAGTGACCGCGCGCTGTAAGGAGTTCTGACAGAGGGAGGGGGCTCCCTCTGTCTCTCCTGCAGCACCCCGCAGCGCGATCGCGGGGTGCTGTGTGTGGCCGCACTGCCGGGAGTGAAGTTCACTTCACTCCCGACAGTTTAACCCCTACAGCCGCGGTCAGAAGTGACCGCGCGCTGTAAGGAGTTCTGACAGAGGGAGGGGGCTCCCTCTGTCTCTCCTGCAGCACCCCGGAGCATCACGGGGTGCTGCTGCATACCTGGGCAGCCGGGGGTCCTACAAAGACCCCCAGGTCTGCCTTGGGTATTGCCTGCTAGTGAAATATGCTGCCTGCTAGTGAAAACTGGCAGGCAGCATATAACTGAAATGCTTTGGAATACTAAGTATTCCAAAGCATTAAAAAGTGTAAAAATAAATAAATAAATAAAATAAAAGTGTAAAAATAAATAAAAATGTAATAAAAGTGTAAAAAAAAATATATATTAAAAATACATTTATTAAATGAATCTAATAAAAAAAAAAGCATAATGTGTAGGATCGCATTGGGGGACATCCGCAGCATGTAATATGCTGTGGATGTCCGCCACGTGATCCTACACATTATGCAGCAGTCACGGTAATGAGCTCGCTGCTGCGGCTGGGTAGCTTTGTGCGTCCACTCATAGCGGCGGATTTTCCGCCAGCAGTCATGAGCGGACACACTGAGCTACCCAGCCGCAGCAGTAATGGATATATTCGCCATGAGCGGGTGCTTATTCCCACAACATGGCAGATATATCCATCAGGAGCCTTAACTGTCACAGACAGACGCGTTATACTGCCAGCCGACCAGCCAATAACTTGTAGGGGTGCGGTATATAAATGGGGTCACTTGTGGGGGTGGGGGTACTGTTCTGCCCTGAAAGCCAAATGGCGCTCCTCTCCTTCTGAGTCCTACCACGCGGCCAAGGAACCATATATGGCCTAAGCGGGGGTATTTCCGAACATGGGACAAGCAGCTAAATAAAATATAGGGTGCATTTCTTTCCATATTAGAAGTGATGTACAAAAAATATGCCCCCCAAATGATGCATTTGTGAAAAATTGCAATTTTCGAATTTTTAACACTGACTTTGTAATAATTCCTGCCATAAAACTATGGTGTTAAAATACTCACTGTACCCCCTAGCGAATACCTTGAGGGGTCTAGTTTTTAAAATGGGGTCATTTGGGGGGGGGTGTTCCTATGTTCTACTACCTTTTAATTTCTGCAAACCTTGCATAGCACATAAAAAAAGATGTACTTTTCAAATTTTCAAAATTTTCAAAATTTCAAGTTAAATTGTTAGGGTTCTAACTAATTTAAAATGTTAATTAAAAACTAAAAAATGACGTCAAAATAAAGTAGACATCTGAAAGTATAAGTTTCATAAACTATTTGGTCAGTAAGTATAAATATATGCACCCAATTAGTGTTAAAATAGCAAAAAATCTAAATTTTTTGTAAAAATTTCATGATTTTTTGCATTGTAAAAAAAAACTACAAATGATATCGGCTTACTTTTACTATGTACATGAAGGACAACTTGTGACAAAAAAACAATGTCAGAATTATCGTGTTTGGCAAAATGTTACCAGAGTTATTCTCTAATAAAGACAGACATCCCCGATTTGAAAAAACAGGCCTGGTCTTTCAGGGGCGTACAGGTTTATTTGCATTGGTCCTTAAGGGGTTAAAGGGTAACTCTCATTAAAATTAATTTTTGTTATTGCACTCCTTATGGTAAATAAAAAAAATTTCTAATATACTTTGTTTAAAAAAAAAAGGAAGTTTTCTACGTTGTATTTGGGCTTAAAAAAGCTCAAGAGCACATTTTCCCCGATCTCATACACAGACTTTGGACCGAAGCCCAAACACAGGAAGTTCAGCCTGGAGTGCTGAGGGGGGTGTGTCCAGCCCCATCCAATCCTAGCTCCTCTCACACTTAACTGTTATATGCTGTTGGTTGGACACACCCCCTCAGCACTCCAGACTGCGCATTCTGTGTTTGGACTTTGGTCCAAAGTCTGTGAATGAGATGGGGGAAAATGTGCTCTTGACCTTTTTTAAGCACAAATAAAACATAGAAAACTTCACTTTTTTAAACAAAGTATATTAAAAATAATGTTTCTTTTACCATAAGGAGGGCAATGGCAAAAATTTTTTTAATGAGAGTGCCCATTTAACCCCTTAACGTCGAAGGACGTATATTTACGTCCTCCACCGGCTCCCGCGATATGCCGCGGGGTCACGCAGTCATATCAGGCCAGTCCTGGTGGCTATCAACGGCCGGGACCCGTGGATAATGCAGGACATCACCGATCGCGGTGATGCCCTGTATTAACCCTTCAGACGCGGCGATCAAAGCTGACCGCCGCGTCTGAAGTGAAAGTATCCCGGCTGCTCAGTCGGGCTGTTCGGGACAGCCGCGATGAAATCGCGGCGTCATGAACAGCTTACAGGACACTGGGAGGGCCCTTACCTGCCTCCTTGGTGTCCGATCAGCGAATCACTGCTCCGTGCCTGAGATCCAGGCAGGAGCAGTCAAGCGCCGATAACACTGATCACAGGCGTGTTAATACACGCCAGTGATCTGTGTAAAAGATCAGTGTGTGCAGTGTTATCGGTCCCTATGGGAGCTATAACACTGCAAAATAAAGTTAACAAAAAGTGTTAATAAAGGTCATTTAACCCCTTCACTAATAAAAGTTTGAATCACCCCCCTTTTCCCATAAAAAAAATAAAACAGTGTAAATAAAAATAAAAATAAACATATGTGGTATCACCGCGTGCGTAAATGTCCGAACTAAAAAAATATAACATTAATTAAACCGCACGGTCAATGGCGTACACGATAAAAAATTCCAAAGTTAAAAAAAGCGTATTTTTGGTCACTTTTTATACCATTAAAAAATGAATAAAAAGTGTTTAAAAAGTCCGATCAAAACAAACATGGTACTGCAAAGAACTTCAGATCACGGCGCAAAAAATGAGCCCTCATACTGCCCTGTACATGGAAAAATAAAAAAGTTATAGGGGTCAGAAGAGGACATTTTTAAATGTATACATCTTCCTGCATGTAGTTATGATTTTTTCCAGAAGTACTCATTGAATGCTAATTTACATTGTTTGTTTTGTAGATTTTTTGTAGTTTTTTTTTTTTTTTTTGTATATTTTTCGGACAAAGGGGGCAGGGTTTTTATGGGAAAAAGCATTGTACATGCAGCAGCTGCCGCCTCCCAATGAAGTAGCAAATACCACAAAAGCAACAAGATGAATATCTCCTGAATGGCTGCACCAGGTTGCACCCTGTAAGAAGCATTCGAAACTGGGTCACATACACTATTTACCTGTGTATTCAGGCTTGAGTAGGTGAGCATAATGTCAGTTTCCCTTTAAATAGGCAAAGAAGATCTGGCTCACATAGTCTATCCGTGACTTTCATTTTACTTACTTTGCTTTTATTTTCAGTCACTGGCCATTTAACACTAATGTTACTTTAAAGGAGAACTCCACTCCCCAGCATCGGAACATTTAGTTCCGAACACTGGGTTCAGGGTCACCATACCCCCTTGTGATGTCACACCCCGCCTCTCGTGATGTCACGGCCTGCCCCTCAATGCAGGTCTATGGGAGGGGGCAAGACAGCCCTCACACCCCCTCCCATAGACTTGCATTGAGGAGTGGGGTGTGATGTCACAGGGGCAGGATGTGATGTCACAAGGGAGTGTGATGACCCCTGAAGCCTGCACCCAGCATTCTGAACTAAATGTTCCAAATGCTGGGGAGTGGAGTACCCGTTTAATTATAGCCCTTTATTTTTGTACCATTATTTTTAAATCTCACCTTTTATTTTGTAACATATTTTTGATAATGTTAGAGTTACATGTTTTTTCCATTTGCCTCTGCTAACATACATATGTGTGTATGATTATATATTATCTTACAAATGATGATTATATAATAGTACATGATCACCAACAAAAGCAGCAGCAATACTACACAATTGTTACATTTACAATTTTTTCATCCCTACCTCCATAAGCAAATTAAAACTAGAATGCATGCAAAGTAATTATATATATTTAAATGGTCTGTCTATATATAATGTAAGCTGTTAGTCATTTAACACATTTGGGGGAAAGATCAGACTGTGAAGCCCCGGGTTTTTCAAGAGGCGCACTCTTTAATAAATCAAGGTTCATCGTAGGTTGCCCATGCAGCAGCCTCAGAAATCTGTTACCTCAGAGCTTCCATAGATATCCACTACAAGTTACATCTGCTAGCAGACATAAATTGTAGTGGATTAGGCGTGTGAGTGGGCACTCCCATTCACCATAAGCCACCCTCTTCTGTGCCATGCCCCATCCACCTAACAAGTGTAGTACAGAGCAGCCAAAAGTAACAATATTTTACACAAAGCAAGTCTCCTAATAGACTTTTGTCATCTGTGCCAGGAAGAACATAATAAATGCCCCAAATTTAGTGTAACTGATATGCCATGCAGTTCTATATACTGTTTTATATAAAGCATATAGCATTCCTCTTCAACACAATGGGGGAGATATTAAAAAAAAACTTCTGTCATTTCTGTTACAGCAATATTAAAGGGGTACTCCTAATTTTTTTTAAATCAGCTGGTGCCAGAACGTTAAACAGATTTGTAAATTAAACATGTGAGAGAGCATAGAAAATAAGCGGCACTCACCACGCACAGCTAGCGACAACTTCTTTATTTCTTAGACGTGCAGTTAGGACATACAGGTGCAGGGAGACAGGAAGGCCGGGGGCCCCCGGCGTTCCTGTCTCCCTGCACCTGTATGTCCTAACTACACATCTAAGAAATAAAGAAGTTGTCGCTAGCTGTTCGTGGTGAGTGCCACTTATTTTCTATGCTCTCTCACATGTTTGATTCATGACTCTGTCCCGGCCGAGCACCCCACCAGCAGCGACACACATACACACCTGTTCCACCAAGAGCGATTATCAGGCTGCACGGCTGGCTGTGCCGAACGCTGTTTCTCACAGCAAGCAGATTTGTAAATTACTTCAATTTAAAAATCTTAATCGTTCCAGTACTTATCAGCAGCTGTATACTACAGAGGAAGTTCTTTTCTTTTTAATTTCTTTCAAGTCTGACCACAGTGCTCTCTGCAGACACCTCTGTCCATTTTAGGAACTGTCAGGAACAGGAGAGGTTTGCTATGGGGACTTGCTCCTGCTCTTGACAGTTCCCGAGACAGACAGAGGTGTAAGCAGAGAGCACTGTGGTCAGACAGAAAAGAAATGTAAAAAGAAAAGAACTTCCTCTGTAGTATACAGGAGATGATACGTACTGGAAGGGTAAGAATTTACAAATCCGTTCAACATTCTAGCACCTGTTGATTTAAAAAAAAAATTGTTTTTCACCAGAGTACCCCCTGAAGCAAACCTTTTTTTTCTCTCCTCACATTTTCAAAGGTCTCTTGGGCTGTTTTGAAAATATGAAAATATGTGAGAATTCATTTTCATGGCACCTTTGTTTTTCTTCGTGGCAAAATTTCAGATTTTGGTGGCAAATTTTTTTTGCCTCCATCTTAAAAATTTTTTTGAAATACGGAAAATCCTACAGAAGCATCTCACATAATATTCCATGATTAATAATGCTCATACAGGTGATAACTATGAATAAAACATGTACAGGGGATAGATGTAAGTGCAGGTGCAGTGACCATGGGGGGGGGGGGAAATATATATATATAGGATAAATGTAGGCAGCACACCAAGAATTGTGCTAAATCAAAGTGCTTTTATTCCAAGCACTGTTCCTTGGAATAAAAGCACTTTGATTTAGCACAATTCTTGGTGTGCTGCCTACATTTATCCTATTGCAAAACGGACCAGAGCACCGAGGTCTAAGGGCTGGCACCCATTCAGAGCAGGAATTCGGAGGTGCCGCTTCAATTTGGATTGTATATATATATATATATATATATATATATATATATTTTTTTTTTTTTTTTTTTTTTTTTTTATTTATTTTTATTAACATTTTCCAATAATAATTATTTTTTTTTTTCAATAATTGATTAAATAACACATTTCCCCAAAGATACAAAAGAAGAAAACAAAGAAAAAAAATACAAGTATTTTTGTAATTTATACACTAGCACAAATGGTAAAATGGACTCTCACCCCTTTGAAAATATCATGTAAAAAAAATATCATGTTAAACCTGAAATTTACATAACCTCGCCCAGTTTTGCACAACTGACGTGACTAATGTAAACCTTGGATCATTCCCATGTTAAACACTGATGGATATCTGATGGAAACTGTTTTTCGCAAAAATTTTGTTGATGTGAAGAGTTTTGAATATGACCCCCATTGTTTTATATAAAGCATAAAGAAATTGTTAGTTATGCTGGAATACACCAGGTAGGATTGGGATACCTGCCCCTACATATGCAAGTACCTGTAGGGCACATTGTCTGCAGCTATGATTAAGAGTCCAGAAGCCACTTGAAGCATGTTAGATGGACTCTTATATAGTACAACAAAAAGTATGATTTTTTTCTGGATTTAAGAGTCATTGTGCTGAAGAACCATAACCTTATTTTTTGCATCATTTTCCTTGGTGGAACTCAAGTTGGGCCAAAGAGATAGCTTAAGTGTACCACACTTATGTTAATATAACTTCTGATATGTCATAGAGACATATAAGTTGTTATGGATGGTCATCTGGAGGCTAATACCCCCCATTAATCGCTCAAACGAAGGACACAAACGTCAGCCTGAGTGTTGTGTCCCTTTGTTTCTGCTTGACTTTCCTCTGGGGGGTGCACCTAGGCAGTGAAAGTCTATAAGACTTTTACTGCATTACTACTTTGTGCTGTTTGCTTATTGAGGAAAGCCAAGCAAAAATAAAAGGACACAATGCTAAGGTGAGCCAACACTTTAATAAGAGTTATCTACCATCAGTTTATTTTTGTACTTACCTGCCAGAGAGTAACGGATATGCTTAGGAAGGATTTGTGCTTGTCTTGGGGTAAATAGCTAGGTTATGATTCCAGTATAACACTGCTGATTTATTTTCATGAAATTGCTATTTCCTTTCAGAGTTTCCTCCCTTCAATTGCAAGTCCCAGAATTCCTTGTTTGTAAGTGTGAGGTCACTTTACTCCCTCCCACACATCACCCATTGAAGCATAGGTGTGCTGCCTTCCATGCAATAGACCAGTGTTTTCTGACAAGGGTGCCTCCAGCTGTAGCAAAACTACAAGTCACTGCAGAATGATCTTCCTCTCACCCAGCGGTCGCTCCACCCATTAAAGCAGACAGATTCCTTTCAACACCTGACTAGTGATGTAATGTCTCAGGCCACTTTGCAACCTAGCAAAACCTGAGACGACACTTATTTTGTATGCTGTTAAAAGTAAATATTGGAGCAAAAATCAAATAAGAATGAAACCATGAAACACAGGTACAGACATTATATTATGAACTACACTAACTTTACAGCCCCTGCGACATAGCCAAATAAAAAAAAAGATCACCTTCTACCCCTTGAGGACCTAGGGCATATGGGTACGCCCTGGCTCCCTGGTACTTAAGGACCTGTATGCCCCCGTGGGAATACCGGTCCCCGCAGCTCACCAGTCAGGGACCAGACCGGGATGTCTGCTGAAATCATTCAGCAGGCACCCCATGCAAATCCCTGGGGGGTCCTGAGACTCCCCCATGTTGGTGATCGGCACAAATCGCGGGTCAATTCACAACAATTCTGGGTCATGCGGGTATCTGTTGATGCAGAAAATAAGGGGGTTCGGGGTTGTCCAAGACACCAACGATCCCCCTGAAGGGATAGGAGTGAGGTGGCACGGGTTCCACCCCTCCTATCCCTGCGATTGATCGGTCAGAAGCGACCGACCAATAACAGATTGGGGGCGGGGGGAGTTAAAGTTCAGTTCCCCTGCTCTGGCCACCCACGGTAGTCAAGGCAGAACGGGGGAACTGTGCTGTGACTGGCAGTCACTTATCGGCGGTGGTGATGAGGTGCGGCTCCCTGGTGCAAACTACGGAAGCCTTTGAGCTGTTGCCTAGCAACATCTGGAGGACTACAGTTTGGAGATCACTAAACTGTAGCCCTACAGATGTTGCAAAACTACAACTTTCAGCATGCCCTGACAGCAGTTTGCTGTTTGTGCATGCTTGGATTTGTAGTTTTGCAACATCTGGAGGGCCACAGTTTGGAGATCAATGTGCAGTGGATTCTAAACCGTGGCCCTCTAAATCTTGCAAAACTATATCTCCCAGCATGCACAAACAGCAAAAAGCTGTCTCGCCACGCTGGGAGTTGTAGTTGCGCACCTCCAGCTGTTGCATAACTACAGTGGGGATCAAAAGTTTGGACACCCCAGGTAAAAATTTGTATTAATGTGCATAAAGAAGCCAAAGAAAGATGGAAAAATCTCCAAAAGGCATCACATTACAGATTAGACATTCGTATAATATGTCAACAAAAGTTAGATTTTATTTCCATCATTTACACTTTCAAAATTTCATTTTATTTATGTATTTTGAAAGTATAAATGATGGAAATAAAATCTAACTTTTGTTGACATATTATAAGAATGTCTAATCTGTAATGTGTTGCCTTTTGGAGATTTTTCTTTCCTTGGCTTCTTTATGCACATTAATACAAATTTTTACCTGGGGTGCCCAACTTTTGATCCCCACTGTACATCTCCCAGCATGTACTGATCGCCGAAGGGCAAGTTTTGCAACAGCTGGAGGCACACTGGTTGGAAAATATTGAGTTCGGCAACAGAACCTAACTGAAGGTTTTCCAACCAGTGTGCCTCCAGCTGTTGCAAAAGTACAACTCCCAGAATGCACGGTCTGTCAGTGCATACTGGAAGTTGTGGTTTTGTAACAGCTGGATGTTTGCACCACCCCTCTCCATCATGTGAATTTACAGGGTACATTCACACGGGCGGGTTTAAAGAGAGTTTCCTGCTTCAAGTTTGAGCTGCGGTAAATTTTCCACCGCAGCGCAAACTTCTAGCGGGAAACTCACCGTAAACCCTCGCCTGTGTGAATCTACCCTAAAAACACTACACTACACTGCATTAACACATCATAAAGGGTAAAACACCACATATACACCCCTTACACTGTCCCCCCCAATAAAAATTCAAAACATATCGTACAACGGTGTTTCCAAAAGGGAACCTTCAACCGTTGCAAAACAACAACTCCCAGCATTTCTGGACAGCCACTGACTGTCCAGGCATGCTGGGAGTTTAGGAACAGCTGGAGGCACCCTGTTTGGGAATCACTGGTGTAGAATACCCCTATGTCCACCCCTATGCAATCCCAAATTTAGTCCTCAAATGTGCATGACGCTCTCTCACTTCGGAGTCCTGTCGTATTTCAAGGAAACAGTTTAGGGCCACATATGGGGTATTTCCGTACTTGGGAGCAATTGCACTACAAATTTTGAGGGGCCTTTTCTCCTTTTACCCCTTATGAAAAGGAAAAGTTGGGGTCTACACCAGCCTGTTAGTGTAAAAAAATAAAACATTTTACACTAACATGCTGGTGTTGCCCCATACTTTTTATTTTCACAAGGTAAAAGGAAAAAAAGACCCCCAAAATTTGTCACGCTATTTCTCCTGAGTACAGGAATACCCCATATGTGGGCGTAAAATGCTCTGTGGACACACAACAACGCTATGGAGTGAGAGCGCACTATTTACATTTGATTTTACAGCGATTCTGACATAAGCGCCAAAAAATAAATACCCATGTGTGACCCCATTTTGGAAACTACACCCTCACGGAACGTAACAAGGGGTATAGTGAGCCTTACCACCCCACAGTTGTTTGACGAATTGCTAAAGTTGGATTGGAAAATAAAAGAAAATATTTTTTTTACTAAAAAAGCCCTCAAAATGTGTAACCCCATTTCTTCTGAGTAAGAACATATCCCATATGTGGATGTAAAGTGCTCTGCGGGCAAACTACAATGCTCAGAAGAGAGCCCTGAAAAGTTGTCAAACCCCTTCGGGGTGTTAAGGCTCACTGTACCCCTTGTTACTTTCCCTGAGGGATGCAGTTTCCAAAATGCAGTGCCCAAATAGTATGCCATGTGTTTTTTTTTGCTGTTCTGGAACCATAGGGGCTTCCTAAATGTGACATGTCCCCCAAAAACAATTTCAGAAAAATGTACTTTCCAAAAGCCAAATGTGACTGCTTCTCTTCTGAGCATTGTAGTTTGCCCGCAGAGCATTTGACGTCCTAACATGGGGTATCTCCATACTCCGAAGAAATGGGGTTTCAAATTTTGGGGGGTATTTTCTCCCATTACCATTTGTAAAAATGGTAAATTTGGGGAAAAAAACTGCACTTTAGTAAAAACACCTGTGGGGTGTTACGGCTCACTATACCCCTTGTTATGTGCCTTGAGGGGTGTAGTTTCCAAAATAGTATGCCATGTAGGTTTTTTTTGCTGTTAAAAATTCTAAAACTGGTTCTACAAGAACATGCGAGTGTAAAAAATGAAGATTTTAAATTCTCTCCTTCATTTTGCTGCTATTCCTGTGAAACACCTAAAGGGTTAACAAACTTTCTGAATGTAATTTTAAATACTTTGAGGGGTCCAGTTTCTATAATGGGGTCAGTAGTATTTATAATATGAAGGCCCTTCAAATCCACTTCATATCTGAACTGGTCCCTGAAAAATTTAGATTTTGAAAATGTCATGAAAAATTTGAAAATTGCTGTTGAACTTTGAAGCCCTCTGATGTCTTCCAAAAGTAAAAACATGTCAACTTTATGATGCAAATATAAAGAAGACATATTGTATATGTGAATCAATATAAAATTTAGTTGTAATGTCTATTTTCCTTACCAGCAGAAAGCTTCAAAGTTTGAAAAATGCTAAATTTTCGAATTTTTCATGAAATTTGGGAATTTTTCACCAAGAAATGATGCAAGTATCGATGAAAATTTACCACTACGTTAAAGTAGAATATGTCACAAAAAACAACAACTCGGAATTAAATTCATAAGTAAAATCATCCAAGAGTTTTTAATGCTTAAAATGACAGTGGTCATATGTGCAAAAAAATGCCCTGGTCCTTCAGGTTAAAATGGTCTGGGTCCTTAAGGGGTTAAAAAGGGTTAAAAACCCCCACCCTTCCCATTCCCCCCCCCCCCCAAAAAAAAAAGAGAAAAAGGAAACATATTTTGCATTGCCATGTGAGGAGTTGTCTGACTTGTTAAAGTCTGTACAGTGAGCGGCGTAAATAGAAGAAAAAAAAATAGTAAAAACAAATTAAGGTAGAAAAAAATTAGCACTCAAACAGTCCTGTAGATGAGAAATTAAAAAAATGTAGTGGTCAGACAATTTTAAGGACACTTTTAAGCATATTTACTTTGTTAAAAAAAAAAAGTCAGACATTTTAAAAGTAGTAAAATAAAAAAATATGTTAAAACGAGTAACATTGTAAGTCTATTGACCCACAGAATAAAGATGACAAGTCAATTTTACCCATAGAGTGTACTGCGTAAACACTAACCCAGTACATGTTATAATACATTGAAAGGTGCCATTACAAAGTACAATTTGTCCCGCAAAAAACAAATCCTTCAATGGGAGTTATAACTCTTAGAAAGTTAGATGGAAAAAACGAAAATACAAAAATAAAATTGTCTAAAAGGCCTCAAATGGACTGTATCTTTAACCCCTTAAGGACCCAGCCCAAATATACCTTAAGGAACCGGCCATTTTTTGAACATCTGACCACTGTCACTTCAAGCATTAATAACTCTGGGATGCTTTTACCTTTCATTCTGATTCCGAGATTGTTTTTTCGTGACATATTCTACTTTATGTAAGTGGTAAAATTTTGTCGATACTTGCATCATTTCTTGGTGAAAAATTCCAAAATTTGATGAAAAATTGAACATTTTGCATTTTTTTTACTTTGAAGCTCACTGCTTGTAAGGAAAATGGATATTCCAAATAAATTATACATTGATTCACATATACAATATGTCTACTTTATGTTTTCATCATAAAATTGACGTATTTTTACTTTTGGGAGACATCAGGGGGCTTCAAAGTTCAGCAGCAATTTTCCAATTTTTCACAAAATTTTCAAAATCGGAATTTTTCAGGGGCCAGTTCAGTTTTGAAGTGGATTTGAAGGGTCTTCATATTAGAAATACCCCACAAATGACCCCATTATAAAAACTGCACCCCTCAAAGTATTCAAAATGACATTCAGTAAGTGTGTTAACCCTTTAGGTGTTTCACAGGAATAGCAGCAAAGTGAAGGAGAAAATTCAAAATCTTAATTTTTTACACTCGCATGTTCTTGTAGACCCAGTTTTAGAATTTTTACAAGGGGTAATAGATGAAAAATCCCCCCAACATTTGTAACCCAATTTCTCTCGAGTAAGGAAATACCTCATATGTGTATGTCAAGTGTTCGGCGTGTGCACTAGAGGGCTCAGAAGGGAAGGAGCGACAATGGGATTTTGGAGAGGGAATTTTGCTGAAATGGTTTTTGGGGGGCATGTCACATTTAGGAAGCCCCTATGGTGCCAGAACAGCAGAAAACCCCAACATGGCATACCATTTTGGAAACTAGACCCCTCAAGGCACGTAACAAGTGGTCCAGTGAGCCTTAACACCCCACAGGTGTTTGACGACTTTTCGTTAAAGTCGGATGTGTAAATTAAAAAATAAATGTTTTCACTAAAGTGCAGTTTTTCCCCCAAATTTACCATTTTTACAAAGGGTAATGGGAGAAAATGCACCCCCCCCCCAAATTTGTAACCCCATCTCTTCTGAGTAAGGAAATACTCCATGTTAGGACGTAAAATGCTTTGCGGGCGAACTACAATGCTCAGAAGAGAAGGAGTCACATTTGGCTTTTTGAAAGCAACTTTTGCTGAAATGGTTTTTTGGGGGCATGTCGCATTTAGGAAGCCCCTGTGGTGCCAGAACAGCAAAATATACCCACATGGCATACTATTTTGGAAATTACACCCCTCAAGGAACGTAACAAGGGGTCCGCTGAGCCTTAACACCCCACAGATGTTTGGCAACTTTTCATTAAAGTTGGATGTGTAAATGAAAAATTATTTTTTTTTTTACTAAAATGCAGTTTTTCCCCTAAATTTTACATTTTTACAAGGGGTAATAGGAGAAAATTACCCCCAAAATTTGTAACCCCATTTCTTATGAGTATGGAAATACCCCATGTTAGGACGTAAAATGCTCTGCTGGCGAACTACAATGCTCAGAAGAGGAGGAGCGCCATTGAGCTTTTGGATAAAAGAATTAGTTTGGAATGGTAGTCAGGGGCCATGTGCTTTTACAAAGCCCCCCGTGGTGCCAGAACAGTGGACCCCCCCACATGTGACCCCATTTTGGAAACTACACCCCTCACAGAATTTAATAAGGGGTTCAGTGAGTATTTACACCCCACAGATCTTTGGAACAGTGGGCTGTGCAAATGAAAAATTTAATTTTTCATTTTTACGGACTACTGTTCCAAAAATCTGTCAGAGACCTGTGGGGCGTAAATGCTCACTGCACCCCTTAATACATTAAGTGAGGGGTGTAGTTTACAAAATGGGGTCACATGTGTCGGGGCTCCATTGTTCTGGCACTATGGGGGCTTTGTAAACACATGTGGCCTTCAATTCCGGACAAATTTTCTCTACAAAATCCCAATGGCGCTCCTTCTCTTCTGAGCATTGTAGTTCGCCCGCAGAGCATTTTAAATTCACATATGGGGTATGTTCTTACTCAGAAGAGATGGGGTTACAAATTTGGGGGGGCTTTTTTCCTATTTCCCCTTGTGAAAATGAAAAATTTTGGGTAACACCAGCATTTTAGTGAAAAAATATAATTTTTTTCATTTTCCCATCCAACTTTAATGAAAATTCGTCAAACACCTGTGGGGTGTTCAGGCTCACTATACCCCTTGTCACGTTCGGTGAGGGGTGTAGTTTCCAAAATGGGGTCACATGTGGGTATTTTTTTTTTGCGTTTGTCAGAACCGCTGTAAAACCAGCCACCCCTGTGCAAATCACCAATTTAGGCCTCAAATGTACATGGTGCGCTCTCACTCCTGAGCCTTGTTGTGTGACCGCAGAGCATTTTACGCCCACATCTGGGGTATTTCTGTACTCAGGAGAAATTGCGTTACAAATTTTGGGGGTCTTTTTTTTCTTTTACCGCTTGTGGAAATAAAAAGGGGTCAACACCAGCATGTTAGTGTAAATTTTTTTTATTTTTTTACACTAACAGGCTGGTGTAGCCCCCAACGTTTCCTTTTCACAAGTGGTAAAAGGAAAAAAAGCCCCCCAAAATTTGTAGTGCAATTTCTCCCGAGTACGGAGATACCCCCTATATGGCCCTAAACTGTTTCCTTGAAATACGACAGGGCTCCGAAGTAAGAGAGCACCATGCGCATTTGAGGACTAAATTAGGGATTGCATTGGGGTGGTCATAGGGGTATTCTACGCAAGTGATTCCCAAACAGGGTGCCTCCAGCTTTTGCTAAACTCCCAGCATGCCTGGACAGTCAGTGGCTGTCCAGAAATGCTGGGAGTTGTTGTTTTTCAACAGCTGGAGGCTCTGTTTTGGAAATCCTGCCGTACAAGTCGTTTTAAATTGTTTATTGGGGGGGGGAGTGTAAGGGGTGTATATGTAGCGTTTTACCCTTTATTAGGTGTTAGTGTAGTGTAGTGTTTTTAGGGTACATTCGCACTGGCGTGTTACGGTGAATTTCCCGCTAGGAGTTTGCGCTGCGGCGAAAAATTTGCCGCAGCCCAAACTTGAAGCAGGAAATTTACTGTAAACCCGCCTATGTGAATGTACCCTGTACGTTCACATGGGGGGCAAACCTCCAGCTATTTCAAAACTACAACTCCCAGCATGTACTGACAGACCTTGCATGCATGTACAGGTTCTGTTACCTAACTCAATATTTTCCAACCAGTGTGCCTCCAGCTGTTGCAAAACTACAACTCCCAGCATGTACTAATCCCCGAAGGGCATGCTGGGATATGTAGTTATGCAACAGCTGGAGGTACCCAACTACAACTCCCAGCATGCCGAGACAGCTGTTTGCTTTCTGGGCATGCTGGGAATTGCAGTTTAGCAACATCTGGAGAGCTACAGTTTTTAGACCACTGCACAGTGATCTCCAAACTGTGGACCTCCAGATGTTGCAAAACTACAACTCCCAGCATGCCCAGACAACAAACAGCTATGTGGGCATGCTAGGAGTTGTAGTTTTGCAACATCTGGAGGGATATAGTTTAGAGACCACTGTATAGTGGTCTCAAACTGCAGCCCTCCAGCTGTTGCAAAACTACATATTTCAGCATGCCCAAACAGCTGTCTGGGCATGCTGGGAGTTGTAGTTTTGCAACATCTGAAGGGCTACAGTTTAGAGACCACAGTCTCAGACTGTAGCCCTCCAGATCTACTTACCGACTTCCGTAGGATCCCGGGAGCCGTCCTCTTCAGACGCAAGTGACGCCGCTCGCCGATCAACGTTGCCGCAGCCCCCCGCCCCCGGTCTGCTATTGGTCGTCGCCTCTGACGATCAATAGCAGACCAATAGCACGGATAGAAGGGGTGGCAACCCTGCCACCTCACTTCTATGCCTACAGGGGTATCGTGGGTGTCTTAGACAACCGCGATCCCCCTTCTATTCCGGGTCACCGGGTCACAATAGACCCATATGACCCGATCGCCGACGGGGGGGGGGGGGGGTTGTGTGTGATCTGATGACCCCCTGGGCATTTGCACGGGGTGCCTGCTGATTGATATCAGCAGTCACCCCGGCCCGGTCCCCGCCCGGCGCGCGGCGGGGCAAGAAATTCCCACGGGCGTACCAGGACGTCAAGGCGTATCCATACGCCCTAGGTCCTTAAGTGGTTAAGGGGGTTAATATCAGTTTAAAATTTGCCTGGTCATGAGGTACAAAATGCCTTAAACAAAAAAGGATACTTGCTATTTGGATAGTGGTAAGGAGGAACAGCTCAACCCTCAATCGCCTCTCAACCGCAGCACGGACCAGTGTGAATTGTCACTGATGAAATGCAAAAAATGGTGGAGAAAAATGGCCAGCATGTTAAAGGGGTACTCCGGTGAAAACCTTTTTTCTTTTAAATCAACTGGTGCCAGAAAGTTAAACAGATTTGTAAATTACTTCTATTAAAAAAATCTTAATCCTTCCTGTACTTATTAGCTGCTGAATACTACAGAGGAAATTATTTTCTTTTAGGAATTCTCTTTGATGACATCACGAGCACAGTGCTCTTTGCTGACGTCATTATAATAATAACGCTTTATTTATTGTTGTCCTTAGTGGGATTTGAACCCAAGGCCACAGGACTGCAAGGCAGCAATGCTAATCACTGAGCCACCATGCTGCCCTTAGCATACATAGGCTATGCACGGCTGCTAAAATGGACAGAGATGTCAGCAGAGAGCACTGTGCTCGTGATGTCATCAGTGTTCCAAAAAGAAAGGAATTTCCTCTGTAGCATTCAGCAGCTAATAAGTACTGGAAGGATTGAGATTTTTTAATAGAAGTCATTTACAAATATGTTTAACTTTCTGGCACCAGTTGATTTAAAAGAAAAAAGGTTTTCATCGGAGTACCCCTTTAATAAGTGCAATAAAATCTTCTTTATTAGGAACATCTCAATACACAGAGACTTACCTGTGTATCAATGTGTTCCTACTAAAGAAGGTTTTATGTATTAGCGCACTGGACATTTTCTACTTGCTATTTGACATTGCAGCAATGGCCCATATAATAAAATTAACTTTTCATTTTTGCACAGTAAAAAAGCAAAAAAAAAGCACATTTTTGTTTCTATTTTGTTTCTACCCCTCCCCCCAAAAAAGTCAGAATAATTAACAAAAATTATGAACCCCAAAATTGTGTCAATAAAAACTTCAACCTGTCCAGCAAAAACAAACCCTCCTATAGCTACATGGAAAAATAGTTTAAACACTTTGAATATGTACAAACCCAATAAATGAATGAACAAATGTTTGTTCCTGTTTGTTCCAGTCCAAAGTATTTGCTGCAATAAAAAGTTAAATGTGAGAAGTAAAGTTCTACACTACACTAACTTAAAGGCGTACTTTGGTGGAAAACATTTTTTTTTTTTTTCAAATCAACTGGTGGCAGAAAGGTAAACAGATTTGTAAATTATTTCTAATCCTTCCAGTACTTAGCTGCTGTATGCTACAGAGGAAGTTGTGTAGTTCCTTTCAATGTGACTACAGTGCTCTCTGCTGACACCTCTGTCCATGTCAGGAACTTTCCAGAGAAGGAAAGGTTTGCTATGGGGATTTGCTTCTTCTCTGAACAGTTTCTGACATATACAGAGGTGTCAGCAGAGAGCACAGTGGTCAGACTGAAAGTATACAGCAGCTGATAAGTACTGGAAGAATTAAGATTTTTTAATAGAAGTAGGTCTCCAAACTGGGGATCTCCGTGCATAATGGTAATTGTAGTTTTGCAGCAGCTGGATTTTCACAGTTTGGAGACCACTGCCTTACTGTTTACCAAATATATGGAGTATACTGGGTTATACTTTCAAAATAAGATAAGATATAAATATCAGAACAGCAAAATACAACTTGGCTAAACAAACAATTTCTAAAAATGGAAGATGCCCAATTTGATTTTGTGAAATATGAATGCAAAAAAGTAAAAATGATGTATTTGTTGAGCCTCGCATGTCTGACTGACATATCATTTAGAGTTTCATCTCATGCCTTGCTGTCATTTACCAGTGTGCTCAGGTTTCTCAGCCTTACAGTATGATGCTCTATAGAACACGTACTTAATAAATTCCCCCCTTCCTGAGCATTTGATGTTACAAACAGATAACAAAAAATGTCTTCTCTCCATATAGCTAGTTTGCAGATTCAACCTGCATCTCTAGTTTTCATTTGTATAACCTGACAAGTGCCCAATGTGATGTGTGCCCCAGCAGGCAGCCATCAGCCTGCCACCAGAAGGTCAGAGTGATCTATCTTTGATCTATCTTGTCAACATCAATCCTTTCTGGTCTGTCCTTTCTTGAGAGGTGCTGTAGTTTAGGCTGGGTTGCATTGTCTGTTGGGAATAGTGTTTTTATGTCCTTGCCCTCAGTTTTTTTTTTCTTCAGTTATCTGATCCATAAAAATGTTTTATTTGCTGTTTCGAAATTTTGACTCAAACTGAATTAGCAATTGAAATCCTATATATTGTCTTATTGCTTGATGTCATTGTATTTAAGTGCCTAAAAATCTGGTAAATCATTTTAATTACATTAAGTTTTAAACAAAAAAATTTAGTTATCAAAAGGCTATTTATTCGCATCATAATTTCTATTCCTTTTCTTTTCTATATGCATCTATCATATTTGTCTTATAGCAGTGGAACCATCAAATGGTAAAGGGAGAGCCCCATACTCTTATGGCGCTATCCAAGTAAACCAATCCTTTTAAAAACCTAAATTTGGAAGAAGTATAGTAAGCATTTAAAATCTAATATGTTATGGAGAGATAGAAAAATGGAAATTGGTTCCCTGGATAAAGGTGCCTCTCCCAGGATGCCTGACGAAGATCCTGGTCCAGGATCGAAACGTGTTGCCTTACCAATAAAATGAACTACTCATACATCTTGGGAGAAGCGCCTTTATTCAGGGAAACAATTTCAATTTTTCTGTCTCTCCATTGCATAGACCGGACTGACTGCCGTTCATCCGGAATCACCCTGTGGTGGTTCCCCTATTTTCATTGTTCACATGCAACTGTAGGTGTTGGCTCTAAGTGCAACACCTAACGGTAAGGACTTCAGGCCCAGCTTTATACTACTTTTACAGCATTCCATAGCAGTCCTCACGAGGGACCCACCCTAATTTTTATTTCTCCATTTAAATCTAATATGTTCTCACTCTTTTCAGTGCAGGGACATGTGTGATGTAAGTAACATAAAGTAACATTAGGGTGTGATGTTGGTTCACAAAGTGAATTACTATATAGGTGGCTTGTCACCCAGGGTAGAATCTACTATCTCTGCTGCCTAAGGGGGACTAAAGAAAGGCGATCCCCATATAAATATATATGTATGTAGACCCAGGCACCATGATCTGTGGGTTTAAAACATTTTGCATAGTTTTACTTTTTAATCACTTTTTCATTCTTTTTTTTTCTTCTGGGATGTGATATGACCAAATATCTGCAATTTTCTAGTTTGAAATTTATGTTGCCTTAATGTCGTTGACTGTCCAAGATTATGAATGTGGGCTAAAGCTGATGACAGAGACCCCGCAGCTCTAATGATAATGGACTGCAGCTGATGATAGAGACCCTGCACCTCTGGTAATATGAGACTGCAGCTGATGACAGAGACCCTGCAGCTCTACCAATATTGGACTGCAGCTGATGAAAGAGACCCTGCACCTCTAGTAATATGGGACTGCAGCTGATGACAGAGACCCTGCACGTCTAATAATATGGGACTGCAACTGATAACAGAGACCCTTCTCCTCTAGTAATAGGGGACTGCAGCTGATGATAGAGACCCTGCAACTCTAGTAATATTAGACTGCAGCAGGTGACAGAGACTCTGCAACTCTAGTGATATGGGACTACAGCTAATGACAGAGACCCTGCCCCCTCTAGTAATATGGGACTGCAGCTGATGACAGACACCCTGCACCTCTAGTAATATGGGACTACAGCTGATGACAGAGAACTTGCTCCTCTAGTAATCTGGGACTGCAGCTGATGACAGAGACCCTGCACCTCTTGTAATATGGCACTACAGCTAATGACAGAGACCCTGGACCTGTAGTAATATGGGGCTACAGCTGATGACAGAGACCCTGCCCCTCTAGTAATCTGGGACTGCAGCTGATGAAAGAGACCCTGCACCTCTAGTAATATGAGACTGCAGCTAGTGACACAAACCCTGCAGCAGTGATAGTATGGGACTGCAGCTGGTGACACACACCCTGCAGCACTGATAATATGGGACTGCAGCTGATGATAGAGACCTTGAAGCTCTAACAAGAAGGGACTGCCGCTTATGATAGAAATCCTGCAGCTATAGTAATGTGGGACTGCAGGTGGTGACAGAGACCATGGATCTCTAGTAATATGAGACTGCAACTAGTAACACAGGCTCTACACCTCTGGTAATATTGGGCTGCAGACGATGACATAGACTCTGCAGATAATTCAGGACTGTAGCTTATGACATATAGTCAATGAGCCAAAAGGAGATATATTAACCCCTTAACTCCTTAAGGACACATGACGTACTGGAACGCCATGTGTCCGCTCCCGATCTATAACGGCATAGCGGGTCGGGCCCGGCCCGTGGCTAATAGCGCACAGCATTGATTGTGGTGCTGCGCGCTATTAACCCTTTAGAGTGAAAGTGAAAGTATGCCGGTTAGCTCAGTGGGCTGTTCGGGATAGCCGCTGCTAAATCGCGGCATCCCGAACAGCTTACAGGACAGCTGGAGGGTCCCTACCTGCCTCGCCGATACCTGTCCGATCGCCGAATGATTGTTCAGTGCCTGAGATCCAGGCATGAGCAGTCAGACGGCAGAATCATCGATCACTGGTTTCCTATGAGAAACTAGTGATCAATGTAAAAGATCAGTGTGTGCAGTGTTATAGGTCCCTATGGGAGCTATAACACTGCAAAAAAAAAGTGAAAAAAAAGTGAATAAAGATCATTTAACCCCTTCCCTATTAAAAGTTTGAATCACCCCCTTTTCCCATAAAAAAACACAGTGTAAATAAAAATAAACATGTCCGAATTATCAAAATATATAATTAATTAAACCGCACGGTCAATGGCGTACGCGCAAAAAAATTCCAAAATCCAAAATAGTGCATTTTTCGTCACTTTCTATATCATGAAAACATTTATAAAAAGCGATCAATAAGTCCTATCAATGCAAAAATGGTACAGCTAAAAACTTCAGATCACAGCGCAAAAAATGAGCCCTCATACTGCCCCATATGTGCAAAAATAAAAAAGTTATAGGGGTCAGAAGATGAAAATTTTAAACGTATATGTCACGATGCCGGCTGGCAGGTAGTGGATCCTCTGTGCCAGAGAGGGATTGGCGTGGACCGTGCTAGTGGACCGGTTCTAAGCCACTACTGGTTTTCACCAGAGCCCGCCGCAAAGCGGGATGGTCTTGCTGCGGCGGTAGTGACCAGGTCGTATCCACTAGCAACGGCTCACCTCTCTGGCTGCTGAAGATAGGCGCGGTACAAGGGAGTAGGCAAAAGCAAGGTCGGACGTAGCAGAAGGTCGGGGCAGGCAGCAAGGATCGTAGTCAGGGGCAACGGCAGAAGGTCTGGAATCACAGGCAAGGAACACACAAGGAACGCTTTCACTGGCACTAAGGCAACAAGATCCGGCGAGGGAGTGAAGGGGAAGTGAGGTGATATAGGGGAGTGCACAGGTGTAAAGACTAATTGGAACCACTGCGCCAATCAGCGGCGCAGTGGCCCTTTAAATCGCAGAGACCCGGCGCGCGCGCGCCCTAGGGAGCGGGGCCGCGCGCGCCGGGACAGAACAGACGGAGAGCGAGTCAGGTAGGGGAGCCGGGGTGCGCATCGCGAGCGGGCGCTACCCGCATCGCGAATCGCATCCCGGCTGGCAGCGGAATCGCAGCGCCTCGGGTCAGAGGACGTGACCGGAGCGCTGCCGCGGGGAGAGTGAAGCGAGCGCTCCGGGGAGGAGCGGGGACCCGGAGCGCTCGGCGTAACAGTACCCCCCCCCCTTGGGTCTCCCCCTCTTCTTAGAGCCTGAGAACCTGAGGAGCAGACTTTTCCCTCTGACCTTTTTGGCAGCTAAAATTTCTTTGACCGAGAAGATGTCCGAGGAGCCGGAAACAGGAGTGGGAGGAACAGATTTGGGAGAAAAACGGTTGAGGATGAGTGGTTTGAGAAGAGAGACGTGAAAGGCATTAGGGATACGAAGAGAGGGAGGAAGAAGAAGTTTATAAGAGACAGGATTAATTTGACACAAAATTTTGAAAGGACCAAGATAGCGTGGTCCCAACTTGTAGCTAGGGACACGGAAGCGGACATATTTAGCGGAGAGCCATACCTTGTCTCCAGGGGAAAAAACGGGGGGAGCTCTTCTTTTCTTATCCGCGAACTTCTTCATGCGTGATGAAGCCTGTAAGAGAGAATTTTGGGTCTCTCTCCATATGATGGAAAGGTCACGAGAAATTTCATCCACAGCGGGCAGACCAGAGGGCAAGGGAGTAGGGAGGGGGGGAAGAGGGTGACGGCCGTACACCACGAAAAATGGGGATTTGGAGGAAGACTCAGAGACCCTGAAGTTATACGAGAATTCGGCCCATGGGAGGAGATCTGCCCAGTCATCCTGGCGGGAGGAAACAAAATGTCGCAAATAATCACCCAAGATCTGGTTAATCCTTTCTACTTGTCCATTGGACTGGGGATGATATGCAGAAGAAAAATTTAATTTAATCTTGAGTTGTTTACAGAGAGCCCTCCAGAATTTAGACACGAATTGGACGCCTCTATCCGAGACAATCTGCGTAGGCAATCCGTGAAGACGAAAAATGTGTACAAAAAATTGTTTAGCCAACTGAGGCGCAGAAGGAAGACCAGGAAGAGGGATGAAATGTGCCATTTTGGAGAATCGATCAACGACCACCCAAATAACAGTGTTGCCACGGGAAGGGGGTAAATCAGTAATAAAATCCATACCAATCAGAGACCAAGGCTGTTCGGGGACAGGCAGAGGATGAAGAAAACCAGCGGGCTTCTGGCGAGGAGTCTTATCCCGGGCACAGATAGTGCAGGCTCGCACAAAGTCCACAACATCCGTCTCCAGAGTCGGCCACCAATAGAAGCGGGAGATGAGTTGCACAGATTTCTTGATACCCGCATGACCTGCGAGAAGGGAGGAGTGACCCCATTTGAGGATTCCGAGGCGTTGGCGAGGAGAAACAAAGGTCTTTCCTGGAGGAGTCTGCCTGATGGAGGCAGGAGAAGTGGAGATCAGGCAGTCAGGTGGAATGATGTGTTGCGGAGAGAGTTCAACTTCTGAGGCATCCGAGGAACGAGAGAGAGCATCGGCCCTAATGTTCTTATCGGCAGGACGAAAGTGAATCTCAAAATTAAATCGGGCAAAGAACAGAGACCACCGGGCCTGGCGAGGATTCAGCCGTTGGGCAGACTGGAGGTAGGAGAGGTTCTTGTGGTCGGTGTAGATAATAACAGGAGAACTTGATCCCTCCAGCAGATGCCTCCATTCCTCAAGTGCTAATTTAATGGCTAGAAGCTCTCGATCCCCGATGGAGTAGTTCCTCTCCGCTGGAGAGAAGGTCCTAGAGAAAAAACCACAAGTGACAGCATGCCCGGAAGAATTTTTTTGTAGAAGAACAGCTCCAGCTCCCACTGAGGAGGCATCAACCTCCAATAGGAAGGGTTTGGAAGGGTCAGGTCTGGAGAGGACGGGAGCCGAAGAAAAGGCAGACTTGAGTCGTTTAAAGGCGTCTTCTGCTTGAGGAGGCCAGGACTTGGGATCAGCATTTTTTTTGGTTAAAGCCACGATAGGAGCCACAATGGTAGAAAAATGTGGAATAAATTGCCTGTAATAATTGGCGAACCCCAAAAAGCGTTGGATAGCACGGAGTCCGGAGGGGCGTGGCCAATCTAAGACGGCAGAGAGTTTGTCTGGATCCATCTGTAGTCCTTGGCCAGAGACCAAATATCCTAGAAAAGGAAGAGATTGGCATTCAAACAGACATTTCTCAATTTTGGCATAGAGTTGGTTGTCACGAAGTCTCTGAAGAACCATACGGACATGCTGGCGGTGTTCTTCTAGATTGGCAGAAAAAATTAGGATATCGTCCAGATATACAACAACACAGGAGTATAACAGATCACGAAAAATTTCATTGACAAAGTCTTGGAAGACGGCAGGGGCGTTGCACAGTCCAAAGGGCATGACCAGATACTCAAAGTGTCCATCTCTGGTGTTAAATGCCGTTTTCCACTCGTCCCCCTCTCTGATGCGGATGAGGTTATAGGCGCCTCTTAAGTCCAATTTAGTGAAGATGTGGGCACCTTGGAGGCGATCAAAGAGTTCAGAGATGAGGGGTAAGGGGTAGCGGTTCTTAACCGTGATTTTATTAAGACCGCGGTAGTCAATGCAAGGACGAAGGGAGCCATCCTTTTTGGACACAAAGAAAAATCCGGCTCCGGCAGGAGAGGAGGATTTACGGATAAAGCCCTTTTTTAGATTCTCCTGGACGTATTCGGACATGGCAAGAGTCTCTGGGGCAGAGAGAGGATAAATTCTGCCCCGGGGTGGAGTAGTGCCCGGGAGGAGGTCGATAGGGCAATCATAAGGCCTGTGAGGAGGTAGAGTCTCAGCTTGTTTTTTGCAGAAAACATCCGCGAAGTCCATATAGGCCTTAGGGAGACCGGTTACTGGAGGAACCACAGAGTTACGGCAAGGGTTACTGGGAACCGGTTTTAGACAGTTCTTGGAACAAGAGGACCCCCAACTCTTGATCTCCCCAGTGGACCAATCCAGGGTAGGGGAATGAAGTTGAAGCCAGGGAAGACCAAGGAGAATTTCCGAGGTGCAATTGGGGAGGACCAAAAGTTCAATCCTCTCATGATGAGATCCGATGCTCATAAGAAGGGGCTCCGTGCGGAAACGTATGGTACAGTCCAATCTTTCATTATTTACACAATTGATGTAGAGGGGTCTGGCGAGACTGGTCACCGGGATGTTGAACCTGTTGACGAGAGAGGCCAAAATAAAATTTCCTGCAGATCCAGAGTCCAAGAAGGCCACTGTAGAGAAGGAGAAGGCAGAGGCAGACATCCGCACAGGCACAGTAAGACGTGGAGAAGCAGAGTAGACATCAAGGACTGTCTCACTTTTGTGCGGAGTCAGCGTACGTCTTTCCAGGCGGGGAGGACGGATAGGACAATCTCTCAGGAAGTGTTCGGTACTAGCACAGTACAGGCAGAGGTTCTCCATACGGCGTCGTGTCCTCTCTTGAGGTGTCAGGCGAGACCGGTCGACCTGCATAGCCTCCACGGCGGGAGGCACAGGAACAGATTGCAGGGGACCAGAGGAGAGAGGAGCCGAGGAGGAGAAACGCCTCGTGCGAACAGAGTCCATATCTTGGCGGAGTTCCTGACGCCTTTCGGAAAAACGCATGTCAATGCGAGTGGCTAGGTGAATAAGTTCATGTAGATTAGCAGGAATTTCTCGTGCGGCCAGAACATCTTTAATGTTGCTGGATAGGCCTTTTTTGAAGGTCGCGCAGAGGGCCTCATTATTCCAGGACAATTCTGAAGCAAGAGTACGGAATTGTACGGCATACTCGCCAACGGAAGAATTACCCTGGACCAGGTTCAACAGGGCAGTCTCAGCAGAAGAGGCTCGGGCAGGTTCCTCAAAGACACTTCGGATTTCCGAGAAGAAGGAGTGTACAGAGGCAGTGACGGGGTCATTGCGGTCCCAGAGCGGTGTGGCCCATGACAGGGCTTTTCCGGACAGAAGGCTGACTACGAAAGCCACCTTAGACCTTTCAGTGGGAAACAGGTCCGACATCATCTCCAGATGCAGGGAACATTGGGAAAGAAAGCCACGGCAAAACTTAGAGTCCCCATCAAATTTATCCGGCAAGGATAAGCGTATCCCAGGAGCGGCCACTCGCTGCGGAGGAGGTGCAGGAGCTGGCGGAGGAGATGACTGCTGAAGCTGTGGTAGTAACTGTTGTAGCATAACGGTCAGTTGAGACAGCTGTTGGCCTTGTTGCGCTATCTGTTGTGACTGCTGGGCGACCACCGTGGTGAGGTCAGCGACAACTGGCAGAGGAACTTCAGCGGGATCCATGGCCGGATCTACTGTCACGATGCCGGCTGGCAGGTAGTGGATCCTCTGTGCCAGAGAGGGATTGGCGTGGACCGTGCTAGTGGACCGGTTCTAAGCCACTACTGGTTTTCACCAGAGCCCGCCGCAAAGCGGGATGGTCTTGCTGCGGCGGTAGTGACCAGGTCGTATCCACTAGCAACGGCTCACCTCTCTGGCTGCTGAAGATAGGCGCGGTACAAGGGAGTAGGCAAAAGCAAGGTCGGACGTAGCAGAAGGTCGGGGCAGGCAGCAAGGATCGTAGTCAGGGGCAACGGCAGAAGGTCTGGAATCACAGGCAAGGAACACACAAGGAACGCTTTCACTGGCACTAAGGCAACAAGATCCGGCGAGGGAGTGAAGGCGAAGTGAGGTGATATAGGGGAGTGCACAGGTGTAAAGACTAATTGGAACCACTGCGCCAATCAGCGGCGCAGTGGCCCTTTAAATCGCAGAGACCCGGCGCGCGCGCGCCCTAGGGAGCGGGGCCGCGCGCGCCGGGACAGAACAGACGGAGAGCGAGTCAGGTAGGGGAGCCGGGGTGCGCATCGCGAGCGGGCGCTACCCGCATCGCGAATCGCATCCCGGCTGGCAGCGGAATCGCAGCGCCCCGGGTCAGAGGACGTGACCGGAGCGCTGCCGCGGGGAGAGTGAAGCGAGCGCTCCGGGGAGGAGCGGGGACCCGGAGCGCTCGGCGTAACAGTATACATTTTCCTGCATGTAGTTATGATTTTTTCCAGAAGTACGGCAAAATCAAATCTATATAAGTAGGGTATCATTTTAATCGTATGGACCTACAGAATAAAGAAAGGTGTAATTTTTACCGAAAAATTTACTACATAGAAACGAAAGCCACCAAAAGTTACAAAATAGCGTTTTTTTTCTCCAATTTTGTCTCATAATGATTTTTTTTTTCGTTTCGCAGTAGTTTTTTGGACAAAATGACTGACGTCATTACAAAGTAGAATTGGTGACGCAAAAAATAAGCCATCATATTAATTTTTAGGTACAAAATTGAAAGAGTTATGATTTTTTAAAGGCAAGGAGGTAAAAACGAAAATGCAAAAACGGAAAAACCCTCGGTCCTTAAGGGGTTAAGAACGAAGCCCATTTGGGCCTTAAGGACGCAGACAATTTTATTTTTACGTTTTTGTTTTCTCCTCCTCGCCTTCAAAAAATCATAACTCTTTTATATTTTCATCCACAGAATAGTATGAGGGCTTGTTTTTTGCGCGACCAGTTGTCTGTTGTAATGCCATCACTCACTTTACCATAAAATGTATGACACAATCAAAAAAATACTATTTGTGTGGGGAAATTAAAAAGAAAACCGCAATTTTGCAAATTTTGGAAGGTTTCATTTTCAAGCCGAACAATTTACGGTAAAAATGGCATGTGTTCTTTATTCTTTGGGTTAATACGATTAAAATGATACCCATAATAATATACTTTTCTATTACTGTTTTCTATTACTATTTTGAAGACCTATAACTTTTTCATTTTTCCGTATAAGCGGCGGTATGAGGGCTCATTTTTTGCACCGTGATCTGTAGTTTTTATTGATACCATAGTTGCTTATATAAAACTTTGAACACTTTTTTTATAAAACATTTTTGGAATAAAATTTTATTTAAATAAAACAGCTATTTTAGACTTTTTTTTATGTTCACGCCATTCATCGTACGGTATCATTAACATTTTATTTTAATAAGTTGGGATATTTATGCACGCGGCAATACCAAATATGTATATAAAATATTTTTTTTTACACTTTTTGGGAGTGAAATAGGGAAAATGGGACAATTTACGTTTTTATTGGGGGAGCGGGTTTTTCAAATTTTTTTAACTTTTATTTTTTACTTTTATTTTAACACTTTAATAGTCCCCTTTCGATTGCTAATACTGTTCAGTGCTATGTATAGGACATAGCACTGATCAGCGTTATCGGTCATCTTCTGCTCTGGTCAGCTCGATCGCAGACCAGAGCAGAAGACCCTGGGAGACAGCCAGAGCAAGATGACGGGACCTCCGGCGGCCATGCTGGATGATCGGATCGCCGCGGCAGCGCTGTGGGCGATCCGATCATCCATTCAAAGTACCGCGATGCTGCAGATGCCGTGATATGTATTGATCACGGCATCTGAGGGGTTAATGGCGGACATCCGCACGATGACGGATGTCCGCCATTACGGGCGGGTCCCTGGCTGTTATCAGCAGCCGGGACCTGCCTCGCATGACGCGAGCATTGCTCCGATGCTCAGGGTTATGCATAGGACGTAAATGTACGTCCTGGTGCATTAAGTACCAGCTCACCAGGACGTACATTTACGTCCTTCGTCGTTAAGGGGTTAATAATTGCAAACGATATGAGTATTAGTGATAGCAAAAGTTGTCTTCACTTACTGGGAGTTAATTAACGTGGGTTAATGAAGATGATATTAGATAATTACATATCCACCCGTCAATCCTGGAATGAACCGATAGAATGGACAAGCAGGATGACCATTCACAGATCCCTTACTAATACCTACATAGATTAAATACCATTTAAAGCCACAGTTTTTAACTATGCTACATGCTAAAAAAAAAGGCCTATATCACACACCTTAAATGACATATCATACATATTTCATATGTCTCAAGGTAAGTATCATACATAGAGATGAGCGAATTTTTGAAAAATTTTATTTGGCCGATTCACCAAATTATCCCCCAAATTTGTTTCGTTCCTAATTTATTTGCAGCGAATCACTATTAAAAACTGCTATTTGTGGCCTACAGAGAGCCTCAATAGGGGTGTAGAACACTTTGCCTTGCTGTAACACGCATAGGGAGTGTACTGGGTTAATGAAATAATACTGTTATTCAGTATGACATGCAGATTCTTTTGGAAATGTCCTTCATGCAATGAGAATGTAGTGACAAGAGTTACCTTCCATTCTGGACCTCTTATCAGAGAAAAATAATGAAAATAATAATTGAGAGAGCTTGATATAAGATATTACAGGTTGCTGATAGCAACTGAAGAAAGGCATTTACCACTCTAAGGAAAATTAGTATAATCATTCTCAAGTTTTTGAATTAGAAAATAATGATCCCTTGGAAATAGATGAAATGCAATGATACCCTGAAAATAAAGAACGATATGGGGATAAAGGTAGAATAAAAGGTATGCTCCTAAACACAAGCATCCGATAAGAGTGAGAGTCCCTACAGGGTGCATGACCATTTATTGCTACTGCTGAATCTTGTACTTTGTTGTTTATATTTATCTAAGCTTGTCAGGTCTAGTTACAATACCTTACATTGATATACCCCATTGGGTTTATACTATATATATATTTCTATTAGCATTTGTCTTTGACTTATCTAGATGACTTGCTGTATGCACATGGTAATAACAGTACATCTATATTTGATGTTATCATCCCTCTCATCCTCCACTTTTCTACCTGTACAACCCATCCACCTCTCAGTATAATTTTTATGTATTTTTTATCATGTGTACTAATTAAGATTGATAATTCTTTGGTAATATATACCCTGATCTTTTTGTTTGGTGAATATGTTTCATATTGACCAGAGGTACAGTCGCTCTAAGACGGCCTCACATTTTGGTAACCATAGGGGATAAGATGTATAAACCCGGAATATCCCTTTAAGTATACCCTTTCTTAATAGCACGATTGTTGTAGTAATTGAGTCTCTTCACGATTAACAAGAATCATGTTGGGGGTTCAAGACTAATTCTTATGAAGAGAAGAATAATTTCAAATAAAATAGGCAGTAAAAAATGTTAAAGTTAAAAAGTTCTCCTCCATTCGGTTCAGAGGTTCAATGGAGTTTTCTACAAATAATAATAAAATAAATTGGCAGAGGAAATCCGTGACTGATAATTATCTGCTGCATTTCCCTCTGAGATGATTCTGTTGAAGTCTCATAATATGTTGCATTTGCAAGGATTAATGACTATTATAATGGCAAATAGATGTTTGGAGCTCAGTAATGTTCCTTCACAAGGTAACATGGGGTTTCTAGTCCCTTGGAGGCTATAATTGGTGGCATTAATGCAGTTTTTAATTACATTTCCTGGGAAAAATGAATTGGGAACAAAACAAAGAGAAATGATCATCTTTCTCAGTATCTTTCAATTGTTAAATGTAATAGAAAGTCACTTGCATGAAACAAAAAGACATTAAACAGTTCATTTCTATCTCCTTATGTTTATTATTTGTTTAACAAACAGAATTGATTCACACTTTTCTATTATTTCTTCAGTGGGGCTTTGTAAATCTTCTCTTATTTTTATAAGCACTTGCTCTCTTTGGGGGAATGAAACATAAATGTATACGCTTTTATGTTAGAGAATTGCATATAGAGCAGTATAATAATAAGCTTCTCTTATCGGAATCAATCTTTTACAAAGTTATGTCTCCTGTATAAGGAGGGAGACCAGTAGCCAAATGTAAGTCTGCCTTATTCCAGATTCTAGAACCAACAGTGAGTGTGTGGCGGCACTGGTGGGCTTCTCTGGGCATGCCCAACCTCTTCTGCCCATTCTTCTGCAGTGCTAGAGTTATAAAACACTATACAAGTCAAGAAATATTGCTGATATTAAAGGGGTAATCCCAACTTGCAAAGTAGTCCCCTACTCCTTCGAGGAGCTGATCAAATTGGGTCCAAGCTCTAAATTCATCATTATTTGGAAGAAAATGAATGGGTCTTGCCCCCTCCCATAGACTTGAATTGAGGGGGTGGGGGCATGACATAATGAGGGGGTGGGGCTATGACATCACAAGCTCCCGGCGCCGACTCTAAGCATTCGGAACATTTTGTTCCAATCACTGAGCAGCGGAGTACCCCTTTAAGGGTGTATTCACGCATATTTGATGAACAGGATTTTCAGCTGCATACAGCTTCAAATCTGAAGCATCAGAAAATGAATTAGAGAACAATTTTATTAGCAAAATACATGGTTTTTAGGCAGCTACCAACAGCATCCTGTGGCTACAACCTTACTTCATAAATTATACTCCTGTGTTCACAAGCTAAATTTTTACTGAATCAAAATATTAATTCAGGTTTCAATATTTAGAAGCTCACAATTTTTTTCGTAAACACAGGAACTACAGATGAAAGAACCGAGCCTGACGAGGATGGGCTTAGTCCAAAGTTTGCCTAAAATTTGGTTCAGCTCAGACTCGAATCTCAGACCGCTCATTTTGGCGGAGCCTGCTAAAATAGGGTCAGCTTCGTAACGCATCACAGACTAAGATGAAATGTATGATAGTAGTAAGAGAAAATAGAAACACTGTGACAAAATTAATGTAATATGGCTCTCTTAAAACTTAACTTTTACTATATCCCAATAAAATATAATAATCCTCCAGCACCGCTAAGTGTTCAAAATAACCCAAGCTGGTACAAAGATAAATGTCAGAAATACATAAAAACACATACAAAGTACTAGGGTTAGAATATGTATTGTACTGTACCTATTAGGATATAAGCTGAGCAAATAAGGCCTAAGAAATACAGTAGGACACACCCAAGTACTATTACAAATTCCTGCAAATGAAACACCAAAGCAATATGTATCCCATATATCCCAATGAGTGCCCCCCCCCCCCCCCCGTAGCAGTAAATAGCAATAGTGGGGGTTCATCAGGGGATCTGCTTATACAGGATAGTAACATAAACTTAGGCTACAATAAGCCAATTCTGCGCCAACTCTGCACTGCAGTCCCACCCCTTCACTGATTCAGCTGAAGGATCATTAATTGGGCAGGGAGCCTGCACCACAAAAGAATGTGGTACAGGCATCATGCCTGATCAGCTGATCTGTCAGCTGATTCAGCTCAGTTTTGCAAAAAATCTTTGGAACAAATTTGTGGAAGTTTGTACAACTTTTTTTTTGACATTCTGCACTGATGCAGAAATAGATAAATTCCCCCCTATGTGTCCATTGACAAAATGTATATAGCCACAATGATGTGATCTGGTTGTTACATTGATACTGCATTAGGGTTATGTGTTCTTATCCCTCTAGATTTATTATGTATCTACTTGCAGCATAGTGTATGTACCGTATATACTCGAGTATAAGCGGACCCGAATATAAGCCGAGGCCCCTAATTTCACCCCAAAAATCTAGGTAAACTTATTGACTCAAGTATAAGCCTAGGGTGGGAAATATATCATCCCCCCTGTCATCATCCCCCCTATCATCATCCATCATCCCCCCTCCCCAGTCATCATCCATCAATCCCCCTGTCATCATCCAGACCCCCCTGTCCATATCACCCCCTGTTAATATTCCCCTGTCATCATCCAGACCCCCCTTTCGTTGTCTTCTCACCTCCCCAGTTGTTGCTCTAATAGCTACAGGGACTGTCCGGGGAGGGTGGGGAAGGTGAGCCAGGCTGTCCATCTTCATTGCAGGTACTGTCCCCATTCTGGTGAGGAGGGTGAGCAGGTCCGGGCCATCCATATTCACCGGGAGGCTTTCTTCTTGGCTCCGACCCGTCCCCGGACTAGTGACACAGCCACGCAGGGACCTAAAGCGTTTTTTTTTGGGGGGGGGGGGGGCTTCACCGAGGGGGGCATTTTCAACATGAAAAATCCAGATGAAAAACTCGGCTTACACTCGAGTATATATGTTAGTTTGTTTTTCTCGCATGCATCGGTGCACCATTTGGCACCAGATTGTATCACGTTATGAATGTGAGAACAGATCAATTTAAGGTTGGTCAAACAAGTGAAAAATACATTCACCATGCTATCATAAATGTATTGGAAGCAAGACACACACTGAGGCCTATTTGTATGATTCTGTGTCAAAAAGTTACAAAAACTCTTGATAAATCTGATTGGTTTGGCATGCAAATACTTAAAGGGTTATCCAGAAAATAAATTGCATATGTTCTGAGTCTGTGCAATACAAACCCTCTATGCTAACCTATCTTGCTCTTCTGTAGCTTTCGGATCAAAGTATCTGTTCTTTACTGAACTCGACTGACACTTTACCTCCTGGAGCTGAAGAAGCTACATCTCATCGCTGCTCTGCCAATCCCCGACTGAGGCTGGCTGGTCCACCAATCAGGCCAGTGATTGGTGGAGCACCAATGTGACGTAACAGTGAGACATTGTGCCCTGATACTAGAGTAGCAAGAGAGTTAAAGGAAATGTCCGGTACGGATTATTCCTATTACATTCTGCCCGGGCTGCATAAAAAGAGAAAACAAACTTTCACTTACCTTCCTATGTTCCCCCCGGAGCTCCGCAACAGCTGATCGGTCAGCCGGGCTGTCTACTTCCTAGTTCCCTTAGCCCGGGACGTCACACGGTGCTTCAGCCTATCTCCGGCCGAGACGGGGCATCGCTGCAGCTGGTGATAGGCTAAAGCGCCGTGTGACGTCCCGGGCAAAGGAAAGACAGAAGTAGACAGCCCAGCCGACTGATCAGCTGTTGCGGAGCTCCGGGGGAATGTAGGTGTTACGCCGAGCGCTCCGGGTCCCCGCTCCTCCCCGGAGCGCTCGCTTCACTCTCCCCGCGGCAGCGCTCCGGTCACGTCCTCTGACCCGGGGCGCTGCGATTCCGCTGCCAGCCGGGATGCGATTCGCGATGCGGGTAGCGCCCGCTCGCGATGCGCACCCCGGCTCCCCTACCTGACTCGCTCTCCGTCTGTTCTGTCCCGGCGCGCGCGGCCCCGCTCCCTAGGGCGCGCGCGCGCCGGGTCTCTGCGATTTAAAGGGCCACTGCGCCGCTGATTGGCGCAGTGGTTCCAATTAGTCTTTACACCTGTGCACTCCCCTATATCACCTCACTTCCCCTTCACTCCCTCGCCGGATCTTGTTGCCTTAGTGCCAGTGAAAGCGTTCCTTGTGTGTTCCTTGCCTGTGATTCCAGACCTTCTGCCGTTGCCCCTGACTACGATCCTTGCTGCCTGCCCCGACCTTCTGCTACGTCCGACCTTGCTTTTGCCTACTCCCTTGTACCGCGCCTATCTTCAGCAGCCAGAGAGGTGAGCCGTTGCTAGTGGATACGACCTGGTCACTACCGCCGCAGCAAGACCATCCCGCTTTGCGGCGGGCTCTGGTGAAAACCAGTAGTGGCTTAGAACCGGTCCACTAGCACGGTCCACGCCAATCCCTCTCTGGCACAGAGGATCCACTACCTGCCAGCCGGCATCGTGACAGTAGATCCGGCCATGGATCCCGCTGAAGTTCCTCTGCCAGTTGTCGCTGACCTCACCACGGTGGTCGCCCAGCAGTCACAACAGATAGCGCAACAAGGCCAACAGCTGTCTCAACTGACCGTTATGCTACAACAGTTACTACCACAGCTTCAGCAGTCATCTCCTCCGCCAGCTCCTGCACCTCCTCCGCAGCGAGTGGCCGCTCCTGGGATACGCTTATCCTTGCCGGATAAATTTGATGGGGACTCTAAGTTTTGCCGTGGCTTTCTTTCCCAATGTTCCCTGCATCTGGAGATGATGTCGGACCTGTTTCCCACTGAAAGGTCTAAGGTGGCTTTCGTAGTCAGCCTTCTGTCCGGAAAAGCCCTGTCATGGGCCACACCGCTCTGGGACCGCAATGACCCCGTCACTGCCTCTGTACACTCCTTCTTCTCGGAAATCCGAAGTGTCTTTGAGGAACCTGCCCGAGCCTCTTCTGCTGAGACTGCCCTGTTGAACCTGGTCCAGGGTAATTCTTCCGTTGGCGAGTATGCCGTACAATTCCGTACTCTTGCTTCAGAATTGTCCTGGAATAATGAGGCCCTCTGCGCGACCTTCAAAAAAGGCCTATCCAGCAACATTAAAGATGTTCTGGCCGCACGAGAAATTCCTGCTAATCTACATGAACTTATTCACCTAGCCACTCGCATTGACATGCGTTTTTCCGAAAGGCGTCAGGAACTCCGCCAAGATATGGACTCTGTTCGCACGAGGCGTTTCTCCTCCTCGGCTCCTCTCTCCTCTGGTCCCCTGCAATCTGTTCCTGTGCCTCCCGCCGTGGAGGCTATGCAGGTCGACCGGTCTCGCCTGACACCTCAAGAGAGGACACGACGCCGTATGGAGAACCTCTGCCTGTACTGTGCTAGTACCGAACACTTCCTGAGAGATTGTCCTATCCGTCCTCCCCGCCTGGAAAGACGTACGCTGACTCCGCACAAAAGTGAGACAGTCCTTGATGTCTACTCTGCTTCTCCACGTCTTACTGTGCCTGTGCGGATGTCTGCCTCTGCCTTCTCCTTCTCTACAGTGGCCTTCTTGGACTCTGGATCTGCAGGAAATTTTATTTTGGCCTCTCTCGTCAACAGGTTCAACATCCCGGTGACCAGTCTCGCCAGACCCCTCTACATCAATTGTGTAAATAATGAAAGATTGGACTGTACCATACGTTTCCGCACGGAGCCCCTTCTTATGAGCATCGGATCTCATCATGAGAGGATTGAACTTTTGGTCCTCCCCAATTGCACCTCGGAAATTCTCCTTGGTCTTCCCTGGCTTCAACTTCATTCCCCTACCCTGGATTGGTCCACTGGGGAGATCAAGAGTTGGGGGTCCTCTTGTTCCAAGAACTGTCTAAAACCGGTTCCCAGTAACCCTTGCCGTAACTCTGTGGTTCCTCCAGTAACCGGTCTCCCTAAGGCCTATATGGACTTCGCGGATGTTTTCTGCAAAAAACAAGCTGAGACTCTACCTCCTCACAGGCCTTATGATTGCCCTATCGACCTCCTCCCGGGCACTACTCCACCCCGGGGCAGAATTTATCCTCTCTCTGCCCCAGAGACTCTTGCCATGTCCGAATACGTCCAGGAGAATCTAAAAAAGGGCTTTATCCGTAAATCCTCCTCTCCTGCCGGAGCCGGATTTTTCTTTGTGTCCAAAAAGGATGGCTCCCTTCGTCCTTGCATTGACTACCGCGGTCTTAATAAAATCACGGTTAAGAACCGCTACCCCTTACCCCTCATCTCTGAACTCTTTGATCGCCTCCAAGGTGCCCACATCTTCACTAAATTGGACTTAAGAGGCGCCTATAACCTCATCCGCATCAGAGAGGGGGACGAGTGGAAAACGGCATTTAACACCAGAGATGGACACTTTGAGTATCTGGTCATGCCCTTTGGACTGTGCAACGCCCCTGCCGTCTTCCAAGACTTTGTCAATGAAATTTTTCGTGATCTGTTATACTCCTGTGTTGTTGTATATCTGGACGATATCCTAATTTTTTCTGCCAATCTAGAAGAACACCGCCAGCATGTCCGTATGGTTCTTCAGAGACTTCGTGACAACCAACTCTATGCCAAAATTGAGAAATGTCTGTTTGAATGCCAATCTCTTCCTTTTCTAGGATATTTGGTCTCTGGCCAGGGACTACAGATGGATCCAGACAAACTCTCTGCCGTCTTAGATTGGCCACGCCCCTCCGGACTCCGTGCTATCCAACGCTTTTTGGGGTTCGCCAATTATTACAGGCAATTTATTCCACATTTTTCTACCATTGTGGCTCCTATCGTGGCTTTAACCAAAAAAAATGCTGATCCCAAGTCCTGGCCTCCTCAAGCAGAAGACGCCTTTAAACGACTCAAGTCTGCCTTTTCTTCGGCTCCCGTCCTCTCCAGACCTGACCCTTCCAAACCCTTCCTATTGGAGGTTGATGCCTCCTCAGTGGGAGCTGGAGCTGTTCTTCTACAAAAAAATTCTTCCGGGCATGCTGTCACTTGTGGTTTTTTCTCTAGGACCTTCTCTCCAGCGGAGAGGAACTACTCCATCGGGGATCGAGAGCTTCTAGCCATTAAATTAGCACTTGAGGAATGGAGGCATCTGCTGGAGGGATCAAGTTCTCCTGTTATTATCTACACCGACCACAAGAACCTCTCCTACCTCCAGTCTGCCCAACGGCTGAATCCTCGCCAGGCCCGGTGGTCTCTGTTCTTTGCCCGATTTAATTTTGAGATTCACTTTCGTCCTGCCGATAAGAACATTAGGGCCGATGCTCTCTCTCGTTCCTCGGATGCCTCAGAAGTTGAACTCTCTCCGCAACACATCATTCCACCTGACTGCCTGATCTCCACTTCTCCTGCCTCCATCAGGCAGACTCCTCCAGGAAAGACCTTTGTTTCTCCTCGCCAACGCCTCGGAATCCTCAAATGGGGTCACTCCTCCCTTCTCGCAGGTCATGCGGGTATCAAGAAATCTGTGCAACTCATCTCCCGCTTCTATTGGTGGCCGACTCTGGAGACGGATGTTGTGGACTTTGTGCGAGCCTGCACTATCTGTGCCCGGGATAAGACTCCTCGCCAGAAGCCCGCTGGTTTTCTTCATCCTCTGCCTGTCCCCGAACAGCCTTGGTCTCTGATTGGTATGGATTTTATTACTGATTTACCCCCTTCCCGTGGCAACACTGTTATTTGGGTGGTCGTTGATCGATTCTCCAAAATGGCACATTTCATCCCTCTTCCTGGTCTTCCTTCTGCGCCTCAGTTGGCTAAACAATTTTTTGTACACATTTTTCGTCTTCACGGATTGCCTACGCAGATTGTCTCGGATAGAGGCGTCCAATTCGTGTCTAAATTCTGGAGGGCTCTCTGTAAACAACTCAAGATTAAATTAAATTTTTCTTCTGCATATCATCCCCAGTCCAATGGACAAGTAGAAAGGATTAACCAGATCTTGGGTGATTATTTGCGACATTTTGTTTCCTCCCGCCAGGATGACTGGGCAGATCTCCTCCCATGGGCCGAATTCTCGTATAACTTCAGGGTCTCTGAGTCTTCCTCCAAATCCCCATTTTTCGTGGTGTACGGCCGTCACCCTCTTCCCCCCCTCCCTACTCCCTTGCCCTCTGGTCTGCCCGCTGTGGATGAAATTTCTCGTGACCTTTCCATCATATGGAGAGAGACCCAAAATTCTCTCTTACAGGCTTCATCACGCATGAAGAAGTTCGCGGATAAGAAAAGAAGAGCTCCCCCCGTTTTTTCCCCTGGAGACAAGGTATGGCTCTCCGCTAAATATGTCCGCTTCCGTGTCCCTAGCTACAAGTTGGGACCACGCTATCTTGGTCCTTTCAAAATTTTGTGTCAAATTAATCCTGTCTCTTATAAACTTCTTCTTCCTCCCTCTCTTCGTATCCCTAATGCCTTTCACGTCTCTCTTCTCAAACCACTCATCCTCAACCGTTTTTCTCCCAAATCTGTTCCTCCCACTCCTGTTTCCGGCTCCTCGGACATCTTCTCGGTCAAAGAAATTTTAGCTGCCAAAAAGGTCAGAGGGAAAAATTTTTTTTTAGTGGACTGGGAGGGTTGTGGTCCTGAAGAGAGATCCTGGGAACCTGAGGACAACATCCTAGACAAAAGTCTGCTCCTCAGGTTCTCAGGCTCTAAGAAGAGGGGGAGACCCAAGGGGGGGGGGGTACTGT
The DNA here is from genome assembly GCF_029499605.1 of Hyla sarda. Lineage (NCBI taxonomy): Eukaryota > Metazoa > Chordata > Amphibia > Anura > Hylidae > Hyla > Hyla sarda. The sequence continues at coordinate 224,520,356 of NC_079191.1, forward strand.
TACGCCGAGCGCTCCGGGTCCCCGCTCCTCCCCGGAGCGCTCGCTTCACTCTCCCCGCGGCAGCGCTCCGGTCACGTCCTCTGACCCGGGGCGCTGCGATTCCGCTGCCAGCCGGGATGCGATTCGCGATGCGGGTAGCGCCCGCTCGCGATGCGCACCCCGGCTCCCCTACCTGACTCGCTCTCCGTCTGTTCTGTCCCGGCGCGCGCGGCCCCGCTCCCTAGGGCGCGCGCGCGCCGGGTCTCTGCGATTTAAAGGGCCACTGCGCCGCTGATTGGCGCAGTGGTTCCAATTAGTCTTTACACCTGTGCACTCCCCTATATCACCTCACTTCCCCTTCACTCCCTCGCCGGATCTTGTTGCCTTAGTGCCAGTGAAAGCGTTCCTTGTGTGTTCCTTGCCTGTGATTCCAGACCTTCTGCCGTTGCCCCTGACTACGATCCTTGCTGCCTGCCCCGACCTTCTGCTACGTCCGACCTTGCTTTTGCCTACTCCCTTGTACCGCGCCTATCTTCAGCAGCCAGAGAGGTGAGCCGTTGCTAGTGGATACGACCTGGTCACTACCGCCGCAGCAAGACCATCCCGCTTTGCGGCGGGCTCTGGTGAAAACCAGTAGTGGCTTAGAACCGGTCCACTAGCACGGTCCACGCCAATCCCTCTCTGGCACAGAGGATCCACTACCTGCCAGCCGGCATCGTGACAGTAGGAAAGTTTGTTTTCTCTTTTTTTGCAGCCTGAGCAGGATGGAATAGGAATAGTCTGTACCGGACATCTTCTCTAAGTATCTGCTCTTATATTAAACAGCCTGGGTACATATCTTTATAAAAATTATTTTTTTTTTTTTTGCTGGATAATCCCTTTAACCCCTTAAGGACTCAGCCCATTTTGGCCTTAAGGACTCAGACAATTTAATTTTGACGTTTTCATTTTTTCCTCCTCGCCTTCTAAAAATCATAACTCTTTTATATTTTCATCCACAGACTAGTATGAGGGTTTGTTTTTTGCGCGACCAGTTGTCCTTTGTAATGCCATCCCTCATTATATCATAAAATGTATGGCGCAACCAAAAAACACTATTTTTGTGGGGAAATTAAAACGAAAAACGCAATTTTGCTAATTTTGGAAGGTTTCGTTTTCACGCCGTACAATTTATGGTAAAAATGACATGTGTTCTTTATTCTGAGGGTCAATACGATTAAAATGATACCCATTATTACATACTTTTATATTATTGTTCACAAAAAATCACAAACTTTTTAACCAAATTAGTACGTTTATAATCCCTTTATTTTGATGACCTCTAACTTTTTTATTTTTCCATATAAGCGGCGGTATGGGGGCTCATTTTTTGCGCCATGATCTGTACTTTTTTTTGATACCACATTTGCATATAAAAAACTTTTACAAATTTTTTATAATTTTTTTTAATAAAATGTATTAAAAAAGTAGGAATTTTGGACTTTTTTTTTTTTTTTCGTTCACGCCGTTCACCGTACGGGATCATTAACATTTAATTTTAATAGTTCGGACATTTACGCACGCGGCAATACCAAATATGTCTATAAAAAATGTTTACACTTTTTGGGGGTAAAATAGGAAAAAAACGGACGTTTTACTTTTTTATTGGGGGAGGGGATTTTTCACTTTTTTTTACTTTTACTTTTACATTTTTTTACATTTTTTTTACACTTGAATAGTCCCCATAGGGGACTATTCATAGCAATACCATGATTGCTAATACTGATCTGTTCTATGTATAGGACATAGAACAGATCAGTGTTTTCGGTGATCTTCTGCTCTGGTCTGCTCGATCACAGACCAGAGCAGGAGACGCCGGGAGCCGGACGGAGGAAGTAGAGGGGACCTTCGTGCGGCGTTATGAATGATCGGATCCCCGCAGCAGCGCTGCGGGCGATCCGATCATTCATTCAAATCGCGCACTGCCGCAGATGCCGGGATCTGTATTGATCCCGGCACCTAAGGGGTTAATGGCGGACGCCCGCGAGATCGCGGGCGTCGGCCATTGCCGGCGGGTCCCTGGCTGCGATCAGCAGCCGGGATCAGCCGCGCATGACACGGGCATCGCTCCGATGCCTGCTTGTTATGCACAGGACGTAAATGTATGTCCTGGTGCGTTAAGTACCACCTCACCAGAACGTACATTTAAGTTCTGCATCCTTAAGGGGTTAATAGGGAAAAAGCACACCAAGAATTCAAAGGAAAGCCTTTAGTAAATCTGGGCCATAAACAGTTAACAATTTGTACTTCAACAAAAGTTTACATGTTTTTGCCTGCAATGTTTTTGAGATCATTCATCTATTTGACAACCATAGGTTACCATATTCTGTTCTATATATGAAGTCTGCCTATATAGGTAAAATATGGGCCATTGTTCACAGCTGATGTTACTGTACTGTTTCATTATAAACTAGATATAAAAGGGGTTTGTCTGAATATTTGTACATATCTTTACATCTATAGTCTTCTTGTTTTTAGCTTTAAATATAATCTAAATCCCATTCCCACTGAATGTACAATACTTTAGTAAATCAGATGGCTTGGTCGCTCAGTGCATTTGACCAGGCCTTCTATGGTTTTTCTATAGCCATTTGAGTCTTTATCACAAAAAAAGTTGGATTTGTATCCTATTGGCTCACAGTTGTGTTCAATGGAGAAATAATATTGTATAATTGTATGTATACCCCTGAAAGATCATAGCAGTATATGAAAAGTAAGGTTATATTAACCCTGTGTTGGTTATATGATCATTGAATAAATCATGAAGTACAACCATCAGCCCATCGAATTTAATAGATGTTTGTCACATTAGAATCCTTTTAGCCTATATTTGTCTGGGAAACATTGGTAGAAATAAACTGTACTGAAAAACTACTGGACCATGCTTTTTAATTCAATGGCACACATATGCAATTGTATAGGCATTTGTCTATTGTTGCGTATGTCTACTGCATGTCTGACGGCACATTACAAATGTACACTTTGAATGTATTCCCCCAAATGTGTATGTATCCTGTTTGAGATATGGAAGGTATATCTGTTTATTATGTTGATTGTAGTTCATTAAATATTGTTGTAAAAGGAAAAACAATCTTGCTCATTAGACAATTTATTGTTCCATTGCCTGAAAAAACCCCACACATTTAATATGCCACAAGTTATTAGTTATTTTTATGTGTGCTTTTAAGCACTGGGGAATATGCATAACTTTGAAAGCTCGTGTGTAAGCAATTTATGCAGTCATGCAGATTTTAGTTTGTTGATATAAGCCAGGATATTTGCTAAATATGCATTATTTCGTCTGTATGTGAAACTGGTGGCTTGATTTGTATGTATCCTTCTTTATAGAATTGTTCCAATGCTCTGTCAGAGATCACGTAGAGTAATTTTTCCCATCAATCTTTGCTGTGCAACCATGCACGGATGCTGTAGAAAAAAGGGGGGTAGAAATCAAATCACTTAATTGCAGCATTTTTCATCTACATCTTTTGTTTTATGGTGGTAAAGGGCCTGAAGTAGCCTCCCATGATTCATGGCTGTCACTGCTGCCGTTAGCAGTTCAATCCTTCATTCTGGGCATTTTAGTACTGAAAGTACCTACACAATTACTTTGATGAATATGACTTGTTTGTTTTTTTTTTCCATTCTTAGCAGATAGAGGTTGTGCTTAACAGAGACATTTAAATACAATGCTACTTCTGACTGCTCTTTCTGTCCTCTGTTTCTAAACTTTTATGCCTATATTCTCAGCCATGCTGGTGATACTCTTTTTTTTGTTTTGTTTTTTGTTTTTTTAGCCATCTCCTTCCTTTTTCCTTTGCTACACAAATATTCTATTTTTATGTTTTTCTTTTTTTTTGTAGTTATTTTGATATGTGAAATTGCAGAACTTTACCTATTAAACTTTTAAACAATAAAAATACTTATACCATATGCTCAGAAAACAATGAATAGTAAAATTATCATCTACAAAGAAAATGTCATTGGAATCAGCAGGTTTCTGAGAGACGTTAAATGAGCTAGCTTTACAAAATTTGTTGTTTTATCGGTAATGCTCCGTCAGCAGAAAAAGGCATATTCTTTGAAAATGTAAGCAAGAAAAAGACAAGTGATTGAATTTCTTTATTAGTACATCCAGTGCCATATTCATGGTGTGATAGACACAGTCTCCAGTGTAGTACATGCTTTTAAAATCTATTTAGTTCACAATTTGTGCCCTTTATTCAGTATAAACAATCAGTTCATTTACTTAATGCTTGTCCCAGTTTTTTCATTTATTCTCTTGCCCTTGTTCACATTTAAGGATTATTATTTTGTATAACAACATTCTTCCTAATAATACATTATGTTAACAATATAATATTATTATTATTTATTTATTTATTTATTTGTTTGTCTGATTTATGTATTTATATATATTTAGCACCCTTGGTTCCAGGGTGCTTTATATATGATATGGGTTATAATACATAACACAAACACAAATACAGTGAATGTGATAGAGCGTAAATACAGACTGATATAGAAGGAGAGAGGGTCCTGCCGGTAAGGGATTGCAATCTACTAGGAGAGAGTAACAGTAGGTGAGGGAGACAACTAGTCATCCCAGTGCTATGGCAGCAGGGTCATTGTAGGTAATTCGCTGTATAGAAGAGATGGGTATTGATGGTGGATGAGAACTTAATAGGTAGGGTAGTGAGTTTCAGTGTATGAGGAAGGCACAGGAGAAATCTTAGAGGTGGTTGTGTGTTAGGTGGAGATAAAGGGAGAGCACAGTCTTGAGAATATCGAAGATTGAAGGGCGGTATTGGAGATCAGGTCACAGGCAGGACAGGTTCTATATGGCCTTGAATGTCATAGTGAGCCTACAAGGCTTATCAACAAACTATGGTCCCAATAATAATTCCTCAGGCCAATAACTGATAATTAATCAAATTAGGGTGGGCTTATGTGCGACAGATTTTATTCAGTAATCATCTAAAGGAAACCTACAGTAATTCATGTGCTTTCTGACTAGAGATGAGCGAATCGAAACTGATGAAGTCTAATTCGTTCCGAATTTCCTGAAAAATTCGATTCGGACTGAATCTGAACTTTGACTCGATTCAAAATAACAAATTTCTTCATTGGCAACACCCCCTGCGATCATCCTGTATAATGTATAGATGCGAGCGGCTTTCTCCTGCGCTTGCATCTCTGTGATATTTCCTCAACTGCAGTTACTACTGCTCCCAACATGGAGCACACTCTGCTCCATGCTGGGAGCTGTAGTACCTGCATTAATAGACAGATCACAGCGGGTGTTACTTCTGACACCTGATGCGATTGGCCTTTATAATGTATAGATGCGGGTGGCCAGACTCTCTTTTCTGGTCCCACTGTAGTATGAGTATATGCTGTATATACACCTATTATTCATATTATCACAGCTCTCTGCCGGAAATATGAAGTGATGTGAATTCTATAGTGTATAGTGCAGAGATGCAAGCTCAGGAAAAAGCAGCTCCATCTCTGCAATAGAAAGGACAATTGCATCAGGAGTCAGGATTCACACCTGCTTGATCTGTCTATTAGTACATTTACTAGAGCTCCCATCATGGAGCTTGTTGATGATGATCACTTGTTAATGATGATAAAGCCGATTGCAATTGGAAGCTGGGTGCAGAAGGGGCTTCATCATCATCAGGAGAAGAGGGTTGCAGGTTGCCCGTGTGGCAACAGCTGAGCGAGCAAAGTGGTAGCATGGTTGGCAGTCAGCATAGTGAAATTCTGGAGCCAAACTTGCCCGGGGGAGTCCACCTGTTTCGCTGCAGCCTACCTTCCCAGGAAGTAGTGGAACAGGGGTTCCTGAAGACGATGGCAGTAGCAGTCAGTTAGTGCGGACAGTTGGTGGGAAAATCAGCTACTCGGTGGTGTGTCAGTTTTTCATCAATCATCCGGAGGAGGTTCACGTAGCCACATGCAAGATATGTTGGCAGAAGGTGAAGCGTGGCCAGGGTCCCAATGTTGACACAACGGCCCTGCGTCAACACATGATTCGCCACCATAAAGCGGCCTGGGAGAACCGTGGCTCCGATGTTGTGGTCCAGCCTGCTGCATCGCCCAGTGTCAGCCGAAGGAAGCTGTGTGTCATACCCTCCTTCTGTCCCTCCAGATGCTCTTGCTCCTCCTACTTTTAGTCAGCCATTTAGTTAACACTCCATCGGCGAAGCCATGTGCAAAAGACAACAGTATGCGCCCACTCATCTAATGGCGCAGCAGCTGAATTTGCTCCTGTCCAAGTTGCTGGTGCTTCAGTGCCTCCCTTTGCAAGTGGTGGACTCTGCACCTTTCAGAGAACTGATGGCTTGTGCCAAGCCGAGGTGGAGAGTGCCAATCCGTCATTTCTTTGCGAAGAAGGCAGTACCAGCCCGGTACAATTTTGTGGAAGGCGGCCCAGTCCTTGAGTTTGTTGGTCTGTACTAAAGTGCATGTGTCACGATTCGGCTGGCTGGAGGTGGATCCTCTGTGCCAGAGAGGGATTGGCGTGGACCGTGTCGGTGGACCGGTTCTAAGTTGCTACTGGTATTCATCAGAGCCTGCCGCAAAGCGGGATGGTCTTGCAGCGGCGGTAGCAACCAGGTCGTATCCACCGGCAACGGCTCAACCTCTCTGACTGCTGAGATAAGCACGGTACAAGGGAGTAGACAAGAGCAAGGTCGGACGTAGCAGAAGGTCAGGGCAGGCAGCAAGGATCGTAGTCAGGGGCAATGGCAGGAGGTCTGGAACACAGGCTAGGAACATACAAGGAAACGCTTTCACTGGCACAATGGCAACAAGATCCGGCGAGGGCGTGCAGGGGAAGTGAGGTATAAGTAGGGAGTGCACAGGTGATGATACTGATTAGGCCTGCTGCGCCAATCAGTGGCGCAGTGGTCCTTTAAATCGCAGAGACCCGGCACGCGCGCTTCCTAAGGAGCGGGGCCACGCGCGCCGGGACAACACAGACGGGGAACGGGTCAGGTACGGGAGCCGGGATGCGCATCGCGAGCGGGCGCTTCCCGCGTCGCGAATCGCATTCCGGCTGGGAGTAATATCGCAGCGAGCCCGTTCAGCAGGTCTGACCGGGGCGCTGCGAATGAGAGGACGCTGCGAGCGCTCCGGGGAGGAGCGGGGACCCGGAGCGCTCGGCGTAACAGTACCCCCCCCTTGGGTCTCCCCCTCTTCTTGGAGCCTGAGAACCTGAGGATAAGACTTTTGTCTAGGATGTTGTCCTCAGGTTCCCAAGATCTCTCCTCTGGGCCACAATTCTCCCAATCAACCAAGAAGAATTTTTTACCTCTGACTACCTTCTTACCTCTTGGATGCTAGAATCTCCTTCACCGAGAAGACGTCAGACGAACCAGAAACAGGAGTGGGAGAAACAACTTTGGGAGAGAAGCGGTTAAGGATGAGTGGTTTAAGGAGAGAGACATGGAAGGCATTGGGAATACGGAGAGAAGGAGGAAGAAGGAGTTTGTAAGAGACAGGGTTGATCTGGCACAAGATTTTGAAAGGACCAAGATAGCGTGGTCCCAGTTTATAACTGGGGACACGAAAGCGGACATACTTAGCGGAGAGCCATACCTTGTATCCGGGAGCAAAAATGGGGGGAGTTCTTTTTTTATCAGCAAATTTTTTCATCTGGGATGAAGCCTGTAAAAGAGAATTTTGGGTTTCTTTCCATTTGGTGGAAAGATCTTGAGTCACTTCATCAACAGCGGGCAAACCAGAGGGCATGGGAGTGGGGAGGGGAGGAAGAGGGTGACGGCCGTACACCACGAAGAATGGGGATTTAGCAGAAGATTCGGAGACTCTGAAGTTGTATGAGAATTCGGCCCATGGTAGAAGATCTGCCCAGTCATCCTGGCGGGAGGAAACAAAATGTCGTAAATAGTCACCCAGGACCTGATTAATTCTTTCTACTTGCCCATTGGATTGGGGATGATAAGAAGAAGAGAAGTTTAATTTGATCTTGAGCTGCTTACAGAGGGCCCTCCAGAATTTAGACACAAATTGAACGCCTCTATCCGAGACGATATGCGTGGGCAACCCGTGAAGGCGAAAAATGTGTGTAAAAAATTGCTTTGCCAACTGAGGCGCTGAAGGAAGGCCTGGAAGAGGGATAAAATGTGCCATCTTGGAAAATCGATCAACGACCACCAAAACTACTGTGTTGCCACGGGACAAGGGCAAGTCAGTAATAAAGTCCATACCAATCTGTGACCAAGGTTGTTCAGGAAAATGGCAGAGGATGAAGGAGACCAGCAGGCTTCTGGCGAGGAGTCTTATCCCGGGCACAGACAGTACAGGCCCGCATGAAATCAACAACATCAGTCTCCAGAGTAGGCCACCAAAAAAATCGAGAGATGAGTTGAAAGGATTTTTTGATGCCCGCATGGCCTGCGAGGTGGGAGGAGTGTCCCCACTTGAGAATCCCGAGGCGCTGGCGTGGAGAAACGAAGGTCCTCCCTGGAGGAGTTTGTCTGATGGAAGCTGGAGAAGTGGAGATCAGACAGTCCGGAGGAATGATGTGTTGCGGAAAGGCTTCCACTTCAGAGGCATCTGAAGAACGAGAGAGGGCATCGGCCCTAATGTTCTTGTCAGCAGGGCGAAAATGGATTTCAAAGTTAAAACGGGCAAAGAACAACGACCACCTAGCCTGGCGAGGGTTCAGTCGTTGGGCAGACTGGAGATAGGAGAGATTCTTGTGATCAGTATATATAATAACTGGATATTTGGATCCCTCCAGCAGGTGCCTCCATTCCTCAAGCGCCAATTTTATGGCCAGTAATTCTCGATCACCAATGGAGTAGTTTTTCTCCGCCGGAGAGAAGGTCCTAGAAAAAAACCCACAAGTAAAAGCATGCCCGGAAGAATTTCTTTGTAGAAGAACTGCTCCAGCTCCCACTGAGGAGGCGTCTACCTCCAATAAGAAGGGTTTAGATGGGTCAGGTCTGGAGAGTACAGGAGCAGAAGAAAAGGCAGACTTGAGATGATTGAATGCGTCTTCCGCTTGAGGAGACCAGGACTTAGGATTGGTATTTTTCTTGGTTAGAGCCACGATAGGAGCCACAATAGTGGAAAAGTGTGGAATAAATTGTCTGTAATAATTGGCGAACCCCAAAAAACGTTGGATAGCACGGAGTCCGGAGGGGCGTGGGCAATCTAATACGGCAGATAGTTTATCTGGGTCCATTTGTAGTCCCTGGCCAGAGACTAAGTATCCTAGGAAAGGAAGAGACTGACATTCAAAGAGACATTTTTCCATTTTTGCATAAAGTTGATTGTCCTGAAGTCTCTGAAGAACCATGCGGACATGCTGGCGGTGTTCTTCCAAGTTGGCAGAAAAAATCAGAATATCGTCCAGGTAAACCACAACACAGGTATATAGAAGATCACGAAAAATTTCATTTACAAAGTCTTGGAAGACGGCAGGGGCGTTGCAAAGGCCAAAGGGCATGACCAGATACTCAAAGTGTCCATCTCTGGTGTTAAATGCAGTCTTCCATTCGTCCCCCTCCCTGATGCGGATGAGATTATAAGCACCTCTTAAGTCCAGCTTGGTAAAGATGTGGGCGCCTTGTAGGCGGTCAAAGAGTTCCAAGATAAGAGGTAGGGGGTAGAGGTTTTTTACCGTGATTTTATTAAGTCCGCGGTAATCAATGCAAGGGCGTAGGGAGCCATCTTTTTTGGAGACAAAAAAAAATCCAGCTCCAGCAGGAGAGGAGGACTTGCGGATAAACCCCTTTTTTAAGTTCTCCTGGATGTATTCCGACATGGCTTGGGTTTCTGGAGCAGACAGAGGATAGATTCTGCCCCGGGGTGGAGTAGTACCCAGGAGGAGGTCAATAGGACAGTCAACAGGCCTGTGAGGAGTCTCTGCTTGTTTCTTGCAAAAAACATCAGCATAGTCCAGATAGGCCTTAGGGAGACCAGATACCGGGGGAACAACAGGGTCTCGACTGTGAGTACTGGGAGCCGGTTTAAGACAGTCCTTGTGGCAAGAAGTACCCCAGTTCTTGATCTCCCCTGTGGTCCAATCAAGGGTTGGGGAATGGCGTTGAAGCCACGGTAATCCAAGAAGAATCTCTGAAGTGCAGTTAGAGAGGACCAAAAATTAACTTTTTTCATGATGGGGTCCGATGCACATTAAGAGAGGTTCCGTGCGGTAACGCACGGTACAGTCCAATCTTTCATTGTTAACAGAGATGATGTAGAGGGGTCTGGCGAGACTGGTCACCGGGATGTTGAACCTGTTGATGAGAGAGGCCAAAATGAAGTTTCCTGCAGATCCGGAATCCAAGAAGGCCATAGCAGAGAAGGAGAAGGTAGAAGAAGACATCCGCACAGGCACAGTAAGACGTGGAGAAGCAGAGTTCACATCAAGAGCTGTCTCACCTTTGTGCAGAGTCAGCGTGCGTCTTTCCTAGCGAGGAGGACGGATAGGACAATCCTTCAAGAAATGTTCGGTACCGGCACAGTACAGGCAAAGGTTCTCCATGCGGCGTCGTGTCCTCTCTTGAGGTGTCAAGCGAGACCGGTCAACTTGCATAGCCTCCACGGCGGGAGGCACAGGAACGGATTGCAGAGGACCAGAGGGGAGAGGAGCCGGGGAGAAAAAACCACCTCGTGCGAACAAAGTCCATATCCTGGCGGAGCTCCTGACGCCTTTCGGAAAAACGCATGTCAATGCGGGTGGCAAGATGAATAAGTTCATGTAGGTTAGCAGGAATTTCTTGTGCGGCCAGCACATCTTTAATGTTACTGGATAGGCCTTTTTTAAAGGTTGCGCAGAGGGCCTCGTTATTCCAGGATAATTCGGAGGCAAGAGTACGGAATTGGATGGCGTACTCGCCAACAGAAGAATTACCCTGGACCAGGTTCAGCAGGGCAGTCTCGGCAGAAGAGGCTCGGGCAGGTTCCTCAAAGACACTTCGAATCTCTGTGAAGAAGGAGTGTACAGAGGCAGTGACAGGATCATTGCGGTCCCAGAGCGGTGTGGCCCATGACAGGGCTTTCCCAGACAGAAGGCTGACTACGAAAGACACCTTAGACCTTTCAGTTGGAAACTGGTCCGACATCATCTCCAAATGCAGGGAACATTGCGAAAGAAAACTACGGCAAAACTTAGAGTCCCCATCAAATTTATCCGGCAAGGATAATCGGAGGCTGGAAGCGGCCACTCGCTGCGGAGGAGGTGCAGGAGCTGGCGGAGGAGAAGATTGCTGAAGCTGTGGTAGTAGCTGCTGTAGCATCACGGTCAGTTGAGACAGCTGGTGGCCTTGTTGCGCTATCTGTTGCGACTGCTGGGCGACCACCGTGGTGAGGTCAGCGACAACTGGCAGTGGGACCTCAGCGGGATCCATGGCCGGATCTACTGTCACGATTCGGCTGGCTGGAGGTGGATCCTCTGTGCCAGAGAGGGATTGGCGTGGACCGTGTCGGTGGACCGGTTCTAAGTTGCTACTGGTATTCACCAGAGCCCGCCGCAAAGCGGGATGGTCTTGCAGCGGCGGTAGCAACCAGGTCGTATCCACCGGCAACGGCTCAACCTCTCTGACTGCTGAGATAAGCGCGGTACAAGGGAGTAGACAAGAGCAAGGTCGGACCTAGCAGAAGGTCAGGGCAAGCAGCAAGGATCGTAGTCAGGGGCAACGGCAGGAGGTCTGGAACACAGGCTAGGAACATACAAGGAAACGCTTTCACTGGCACAATGGCAACAAGATCCGGCGAGGGCGTGCAGGGGAAGTGAGGTATAAGTAGGGAGTGCACAGGTGATGATACTGATTAGGCCTGCTGCGCCAATCAGTGGCGCAGTGGTCCTTTAAATCGCAGAGACCCGGCGTGCGCGCCCCCTAAGGAGCGGGGCCGCGCGCGCCGGGACAACACAGATGGGGAACGGGTCAGGTACGGGAGCCGGGATGCGCATCGCGAGCGGGCGCGTCCCGCGTCGCGAATCGCATCCCGGCTGGGAGTAATATCGCAGCGCGCCCGGTCAGCAGGTCTGACCGGGGCGCTGCAAATGAGAGGACGCTGCGAGCGCTCCGGGGAGGAGCGGGGACCCGGAGCGCTCGGCGTAACAGCATGGCAGCGCCGATGTCTGGAGCTGTAACTATGGTCAGGGACAATACATGTCCTTAAGGGCTCACTGGGTGAATGTGGTTGCTGCACAGCCGCAACACCAACTTGGACAGGTCACGCTCGTTTCTCCTCAACGCTCTCAGGCCGTTGGTCCTCCGACAGTGTGCGACTCCGCCTCCTCATCCTCCACCGTGTCCTCAGCCTCCACTGCCCAGACAAGTCTCAGTGGCCCTTCAGCATGTGTGCAGGGCACGGCGGTGTCACGCTGTTCTTCACATGGTTTGCCTTGGCGAATGGAGTCACACAGGGGAGGAACTACCATAAGTCATTCGTAAAGAAATCGGAGCATGGTTTACTCCACGAAAACTGGAAATGGGAACCATGGTGACTGACAATGGCAAGAACATCTTGTATGTGCTGCGACTAGGAAGGCTGAGCCATGCTCCCTGGCACTTGTATTCAATCTGGTTGTGAAGCAGTTCCTGAAGTATTCCCCCCATTTGCAACACATCCTAACAATGGGAAGGAAACCTTGCATGCACTTTAGCCACTCGTACACCGAAAAATACACCCTCCTTGAGCTGCAGCTTCAGAACGGTATCCCCCAACATTGTCTGATTTGTGTCATTGCCACACGTTGGAATTCCACCTTCCATATGTTGGACCGAATGCACGAAGAGAGAAAAGCCATCACCCATTTCTTGATCCAAGCGGATAGGGGTACTCCCCTGTGTAACTTCAATTTGAGCAAGTGTCAGCTTATACGTGACACCTGCTGTTTGCTCAGGCCCTTTGAGGAAGCCACATTATTAGTAGGTCGCCAGGATTACGGGATGAACGACATCATTCCACTGCTTCATTTCTTACAACACTTGTTGGAAGCGATGACTGGTCAGGGCACTGGAGACGTGGCACCTACATCTCACGGCCACATGAGCCCTTTGGGGGCTGACCTGGAAGAGGAGGAGGGGGGAGGGGTACAGAGAAGCACAGTTTAGGTTTCACCAAATGGGTGTTTTTTCTAGGAATCTGAGAGGAGAGGAGGAGCAACCAGAGGAGCTAGAGGGTTATGAGGAAGGCGAGACAGAGGACCCAGACAAACCATGGCAGTATGCAGTGGAGATGGAGGCAGGGAGTCCCTCTGAGTCACTTGCACAAATGGCACGATGAATGCTCACTTGCTTGCGTAATGACAGCCGAATTGTCACCATTCAGCAGCAGGATGACTTTTGGATCTCGACCTTATTGGACCATCGCTACCAGCACAAAATAGGGGCCTTTTTTACACCCACTGAAAGGGAGGACAAAGTGACCTACTACAGAGGCATCCTATGTAGTCAGTTGGCCAATGCTCAGCACCATCGTCCATCCTCTCAAAGGTATGAATCAAGGGACCCCCTGCGCTCACCTTCCTCTGCCATGGCTGTTGCGGAGGGGTGGGGTGGCAGGAGCAGTACCAGCTCCATCAGCAGCAGCCTGAGTCTACAGTCGCTGATGATTAGCTTTCTTCACCTGCATAGTGAAGCAACTCATCAGCAGCAAGTGCACCTGGAGCAGGACTTGAACCAGCAGGTGGTGGAATACCTTAACATGCCCATGCCAACACACCTTGAAGATCCGCTGGACGTCTGGGCAGCCAAACTTTATTTATGGCTGCAGCTAGCAGAGTTTGCCCTGGAAAAGCTGTCCTGCCCAGTCAGTAGTGTGCCATCAGAGCGGGTGTTTAGTGCGGCGGTGGCCATAGTCACCCCAAGGAGGACTCGTCTGTCCACAAAAAATGGGGAGAGACTGACCTTTGTGAAGATGAATCAGGCATGGATCAGCCAGGATTTCCAATCACCTATGCCTGATGCATCAAAATAGATTGACCATGGTGCCACGCCAACACTTCACAAATATGGATAGTGCAAAACAGATTTAAGGCACGGCTCCCCAGTTACAAATATTCCTCCGCATCAGACCTTTTTTCACCCACCTTCGTCACTGGGTACTGGTTTTGCCACCCACCGCACCACTCAGTCACCAGGTCCGCATGCTTCAGCCAACTCCAGGCTGTGCCTATCAGACACTATATTGTCTCCTCATGCTTCAGACACCTCCAGGCTGTGCCATTCAGCCACTATATGGTCTCTTTATGCTTCCACAAATTCCAGGCTGTGCAATTTTGCCACTATATGATCTCCTCATGCTTCAGCTACCTCCAGGCTGTGCCATTCAGACACTATGCTGTCTCTTCATGCTTCAGCCAACTCCAGGCTGTGCCATTCAGACACTATATGGTCTCCTCATGCTTCAGCCACCTGCAGGCTATGCAATTCAGCAACAATATGGGCTCCTCGTGATTCAGCCACCTCCAGGCTGTGCATTTTAGCCGCTATATGGTCTCCTCATGCTTTAACCACCTTCAGGCTGTGCCATTCAGACACTATATAGTCTCTTCAAGCTGCCACAAACTCAAGGCTGTGCCATTTAGTCATTAAGAGGGGTGTCACAATACTTTGCAAATATTGAGAATTTTGGTCTACCGTTAAATAAAAATATATATGTCTATGTGAGTCAGTGCCACTGATGGCAATCAGAAGAGTGGCACTGCATGGCAGTCCTACCTGGATTTTCAATTTTTTTCTGCTTTTCATATAGTTGTGGTCTTGTAGATTTTGTAAAGTTATCAAACAAGGAACTGAAAACATTTCTTGGATTATAAAAATGGTATTGGGATACCAGATACTGCTGTTGTAATAGTAATATAGTGGCATCAAGAAGCTCCTTAAAGCAGTCTAGTTTTTTTCTTGCTTATGGGACCCATCTAGTCCCTATGTATGCCCCTGTGTGCATGAGCATCCCCCTAAACATTAAAACATTCATAAATTACAATTTAATCAACATTGTCCTAGTGTGTGTTAGGGGCAGCACTCCAGCCATTCATTCTGGCCGTGAGCACTGCCCCCTCCCTGGTCTCCCTGGCTCTGGGACTTGCGGTGCAGGACGCACCCGCACGCGTGTCCCAGGCATAACCATTATCAATGCTCCGGTTGTGAGGTCCGGCTGTGAGCGCACCCCTTCTAGTCCTCCTGTTGACACTGGGACTCGCTATGCGGGGCGCTCCTGCATGCAAGCCCCGGGCATCCCCTTACCTTCCTCTGTCCCTGGCCTCTCTGCTCAGCCGGCTTGCATATACCCTGTCCTTAGGGCGCACGCATTCTGGCGTTGCTAGATTTAAAGTGCCAGTATGCCCTTAATTGGTGCCCTCTATATTAGTCCGGCACCTCCCTAGTCTGGTGCTGGATCTTCGTGCCTTGTGCCTAAGAGAAAGCGTTGCCTTTTATGTGCCATATAGTGTTCCTAACCCTTCGCTTGTAACCTGACCTTGCTCCTTTGCCACCTGCCTCCTGACCTTGTGCCTGTGACCTGACTATGATCCTTTGCCGCCTGCCTCCAGACTTTACCGCCTGCCTGCTGACTACACTACTTTTCTGCCTGCCTCCTGACTAGTGTTGAGCGGCATAGGCCATATTCGAATTCGCGAATATTCGCGAATATATGGACGAATATTCGTCATATATTCGCGAATATTCGCATATTCGTTATGTTCCCGTTTTATTTTCGCATATGCGAAACATTCGCGTATGCGAAAATTAACATATGTGAAAATTAGCATATACAAAATTAACATACACGAAAATTTGCATATATACGAAAATTAGCATATGCTAATTTTCGCATATGCGAATTTCTGCACGCCAGTCTCACACAGTAGTATTACAACCTTCTTTACACCACACAAGCTGGAAGCAGAGAGGGGTGATCACTGTGATGTGTACTGTGAAGAAAAAAAAAATGAAAAAAAAAATAAAAACGAATATTCGTAATTATGAATATATAGCGCTATATTCGCGAAATTCGCGAATTCGCGAATATGCGATATTCGCGAATAATATTCGAATTGCGAATATTCGTGAGCAACACTACTCCTGACACGTGCTTCATCTGACTTCACCTTCTTCTGTGCCAAGTATCACTTGGGCAACCTGTGTGGATGGATCGTGCCAGGGGTGCCTTGGTGCCGCCTGCTGCTGCAAGTCCATCCCGCTTTGTGGCAGGCTCTGGTGAAAACCAGCGGCACCTTAGACTTCACTCCCTGGTACGGTTCAATCATAGTCCACACAGAACAGCGGATCCACCTCTCATCTGCCATGACGGTAAGATCTTTACTGTGTGTTTGTCTGACATTTCAGACGAAATGTTAAGTAATATCTGAAAAGGGCCAGCCTACAGCAATTCCAGCAAAAATGACTCTAACAACAAAACACAAGGAAATTCACCATCTGATCTATAAAGTGGCAAAAACCTGCCATCATATCAGATTTTTCTTAACTCCATCAAAGTAATGCTGCACAAGGTCCCGTTATCTGCAGATACTGTAAAATGAAATAGGCTACTACAGCCCTATCAGTTTCTTTTACCTAGTAATTCACTGGCACTGTACCTGTCTGAAGGAGGTCACACTTTGGCTAGGAGAAACAAAAAAAGGACCAACTCTGAGCAACAAGGTCCAATCCCGAGTAGCAGGGTACAGTCCTGAGCTTTAAATAGTAGAAACACTGTACACTGCACCTTGTTGTACAGGTAGTCTATGTACAGATACAATTTCAGTATTTAAAAGAATATGCACTGTGAGAAGGTGAAAGGCATGGTGGTTGATGGGCGACATGTGTCACCAAGGCTCCTGGCCTTGGTGAAGTAAGAGCCGGTATTTATCCAGTGTCTGTGCTGCGATGCAGACTGACATTGTTGCTGTAGTATGGCTGGTAGGTCAATCTGGGATGGCTCTTACTGGGAATGGTCAAGTGCTGGGTGGGTGCCATTCCCCACAATCCAGGCTGCCTTTTGTTGGCCTTAAAGGCAGCCTGCTTCATCAGCTGAGGGGGATTTGCTAGTTGCAGCTCACACTGCCAGAGAGAGCTGAATGTGGAGTTCTTCCCTGCATTTTCTCCAAGGTTGGAAGCTGGTGAACAGCCTGCCTGGAGGCCAGGAAAAGACTTGCTTGATGCCGCATGGCATGGACTCAGGTGGGGAAAAAACAACCAAGGAATACAGGAATACTTTGTTCTGCTTTTAAAGACTGTTTGATGTGTTCCAAGTATGAATAAAACACTGAACTTTGATTTGAAAATTACTGTCTCCTTGCCTCTGTATTGCAACTGCACCTATCTGCAAGAGTCAGTCATCACCTTTGGTGGAGGATGCGGGCAACGCAGTGAGGTCAGCGATTAAGTTGCAGCACGCTGTTGCTAAAGAACCAAGCCTGCGATAACCCATTGGAGTTGTTGCTAGGGGCAACAATCCTGCCGACAAGTGACCGTCGGTAAGGCAGAGTGTTTTCTCCAGTGAATCAAGGCAAAGCAGTGTTCCAGTAACAGCAGTGTTGCCAAAATGGAGGCTGTTATAAAACTGCTCATGGAGGCCAACAAGCACCAGCAGGAAACCAACCAGCTACTACTATGTAATGGCGCTACAAGAGGCAGTGGCAACCCAGAACGCCCCTGACGCCCGGAAAGCTGTATGGTTGGCGATCCCCAAGATGACCCCCTCGGATGACGTCGAGACCTACCTGGCGGTCTTCGAGAAAGGGGCCACGAGGGAGAAAATACCCCGAGAACAGTGGGCCAAGGTCATCGCTTTGTTTCTGTCATCTGGACCCCAGCAGGCATACTTCGACTTGCTCGAAGACCAGGCTGTTGACTACGAGCTCGTCAAAAGTGAGATCTTGGCAAGACGGGGGGTGAATGTGTTAGTCCGGGCCCAGCGGGTTCATCAGTGGGAATGCAAGCCGGCTGAGCCTGCCAGGCCACAGTATTATGACCTGTTGCACCGCCTGCAAAAATGGCTGCAGCTAAGTCCCCACGCTATGCTGGACCATCTCCTGGCCGATATATTCTGGAGGGCTTTGCCTCATTCCCTCCAAAGCTGGATTGTCCAGGTAACCCCTGACAATGCACTTGGGATGGTGGACCTGGTAGAGAAGTTCGAGGCCACTTGAAACTGCGGAAGGGGGCAGTGAAACCCAGGAGGTCACCACCCTTGCTTAGGCAGCTAGAAAGCCCTAAAAGTCCCCAGGAGATGTTTACCAAAGGCCCCGCCCCATTGCTGTGTTGGGGGTTTCAACAACCGGGACATGTTAGGGCCAACTTTCCCCAGCGGGAAGAGCCCATGGACATGAACTATGCTTTCCGCCCGTCCATGTACGCCCAGAGACTGTGTACTACTGGTGTTCCCAGGGCAGCGGACTCTGATCATCTCTGCCAGGTGAGAGTGGGAGATACTGTCGTGGTGGCCCTGATAGATTCAGGTAGCATGGTGACTCTAGTGAGGTCCAAGCTGGTGCCGCCCACTGAGTACACGGACCGACAAGCTGGAGTCCTGTGTATTCACGGGGACTTAAAGGACTATCCCACCGCCCTGGTAACTTTGTTATCCTATGAACTGATAATTGGGAGAGACTTCCCAGGGTTCGTGTCTTTGTGGCCCCAGACAAGAGTTCCCCAAACCTGTGAGGCAGGGGTGTCCCCAATAGACTGGCCATACTAAGGGGTGACCTCGGAACCCTGGGAACCGCAGTCGGGGTGACCACTAGTGATGAGCGGCATTGCCCATATTTAAATTCACGATATTTCACGAATATATAGACGAATATTCGTCCTATATATTCGCGAATTTTGAGTATTTGTTATATTCGCGTATTCGAGGAAGAAAACAGTGAGGGGGTGGGCAACTTTACTATTGGTTGCTAGGGATGTTGTTGATAACCTCTGACAAGTGTATTTGCATCATTCTAATTGGCCCACAAGTGAAAAGAAGGAATATGCAAATATTCACATATGCGAATATTCGCACATGCGAATATTCAGACATGCAAATATGTGCATATGCAAATATGCGCATATGCAAATATGCGCATATGCAAATATTCACATATGCGAATATGCGCATATGCGCAAAAAAGCAAATATTCGCAATTTCTAATATGTAGTGAATATATTCGCAAAATTCACAAATTAGCAAATTTGCAATATTCGTGATAAAAATTTGAAATGCGAATATTCGCGCCCAACACTAGTGACCACCACTACGGTAGAAGAGGAGGTGTCATCTCCACTGAGTGTAATGGTAGGAGATGTGGAGCAACTGCTTTCAGGACCAGAGTTGGCAAATTTCTGTACAGCACAGCATCAGGAACCGACCCTATCTCGGGCCTGGGAAAATGTCTTAATTGTAGAAGGTGCACCACAACAACCGGGGGCCAAGACTGTATACCCCTACTTTGTGATCCACCAGGGGATGCTGTACTGGGTAAATCCTATGCCTAAATCATATCAGACGCTTGTGTTAGAGTTAGCCCATCAACATGTTTTAGGGGGGCACCTGGGCCAGCAGAAGACGCAGGACCGAATTTTGCAGCATTTTTATTGGCCCAGCATGTATAAGGAGGTTGAAAGGTATTGGGAATCTTGCCCAACATGCCAAATAATGAGCCCCCGAGCCACATTACCGTAGTCCCCTGGTCCCCCTCCTAATTATAGGGGGGAACTAACACATCCTGGTAGTCCTGGACTATGTGACTCGGTATCCCGAGGCACTACCTCTGCGACATGCCTCGGACAAACTCATAGCTAAGGAACTAATGGAGATGTTTTCCAAGTGGGCTTACCTAAAGAGGTGTTAACTGACCATGGCACCCCGTTTATGTCAAAGGTAATGAAAGAACTCAGTAAATTATTGCAGGTAAAACAGCTACCAACCTCTGTGTACCACCCGCAGATGGATGTCCTGGTAGAAAGGTTTAATCAAACTTGTTAAAGCGAGTGGTGTCTAGAGATGTAAAGAATTGGGATCTTTTGCTGCCCTATCTCATGTTTGCAGTGCGAGAAGTGTTCTCGCCCTTCGAACTGCTATATGGCAGACATCCACGTGGTCTGTTAGACATAGCTAAAAAGGCATGGGAACAACAGCCCACGCCGCACAAAAGTGTAGTTGAGAATGTCACTCAGTTCCAGGAACGGATGTAAACAGTGTTGCCCTTGGTTAGGGAACATATGGAGGCAGCTCAGCGAGCACAGAGAAGAGTTTATAATCGCCAGGCTCGGGTTCGGAATTTTAACCCGGCAGATTGGGTTCTGGTTCTGGTACCAATGGTCGACAGTAAATTTCTGGCTAGGTGGCTGGGTCCCTGATCAAAAAGGTAGGGGAGGTGATGTACAGGGTACACCAGCCCGGGCGAAGGAAGCCAGAGCAAGTGAACCATGTAAACTTGTTGAAACCTTGGAAAGATAGGGAGACTGGTGTGAATGACAGCCCCCGGCCAGATTTGTTAGGGGTGGAGTTTCCCGTCCCTCAGTCTGGTGCGAGGAAAGCAGTTGCCACAGTGAAAATTGCTGACATCCTTTCCTCTGCACAGACTCAGGAGGCCAGGGAGTTTGTCAGTAGGAACGCTGATGTGTTCTCAGACCTTCCGGGATGTACTTCTGTCATCCGCCATTGTCACTGTACCCCAGGTAAAAATACAGTTGAAACCATACCGGGTACATCTCATGAGAAGTACAGCAGATGCTAAAACTGGATGTCATCGAGGAGTCAAAGAGTGAGTGGGCCAGTCCGATAGTCTTAATACCCAAGCCAGATGGTACGTTCTGTAACAATTTCCGCAGACTTAATGAGATGTCCAAGTTTGATGCATATCCCATGCCCCGAGTTGATGAGCTTATTGAAAGGCTAGGACAGGTTCTGTATTTTTCTGTCTTGGACCTCACAAAAGGGTACTGGCAGGTGTCCTTGACAGAGGCTGCCAAAGAGAAAACAGCCTTTGTCACACCAGAAGGTTTATTTCAGTACAAGGGGTTACCCTTTGGTTTACATGGCGCTCCTGCTACGTTTCAAAGGCTAATGGATATTGTACTTCGGCCACATCGTCGGTATGCCTCAGCTTATCTGGATGACATCATCATCCACAGTACAGACTGGGAAAGTAACCTTCCAAAAGTACAGGCAGTGGTAGACTCCCTTAGGAAGGCTGGGTTAACTGCTAACCCCAAAAAATGTGCCATAGGGTTTGAAGAGACCAAATACCTGGGGTATGTCTTTGGGCGTGGAATTTTCAAACCCCAGGTAAACAAAATAGAGGCTATCCGGAATTGACCCCGACCTGTCACTACCCTACAGGTAAAGTCGTTTCTAGGAATGGTGGGTTGCTATATGAGGTTCATACCCCATTTTGCTACGGTCGCTGCACCCTTAACAGACCTCCAAAAGGGACACAAGTCAGTAATGTTACATTGGAACGAACAGGCAGAGCAGGCGTTTTCCGCTTTGACTATGTGGGTCTCCGGTGTTGGTGACACCCGACTTCAAAAGGGAATTTGTGGTACAGACCAATGCCTCTGAGGTAGGTCTCGGTGCTGTACTCTCCCAGGAAGTCAACGGGTAGGAGCATCCCGTTGTCTTTCTCAGCCGGAAACTGACCACGGCCGAGACCAGGTATAGTATAGTGGAGAGAGTGCCTGGCCATTAAGTTGGCACTCAAGCCTCTCCGCTATTATCTGTTGGGGAGAAAGTTTCGTCTCATGACAGATCATTCCCCCCTTAAGTGGATGTGCCAAGCCAAGGACAAAAATGCCAGGGTCTCCAGGTGGTTTCTGGTGGTTAATGGGCGATGTGGGGAAGGCCAATCTGGGACGGCACTTTTGGTGGCCTTAAAGGCAGCCTGCTTCACCAGCCAGAGAGCTGAATGTGAAGTTCTTCCCTGCATTGGAAGCTGGTGAACAGCCTGCCTGGAGGCCTGGAAAAGACTTGCTTGATGCCGCATGGCATGGACTCAGGTGGGAATAAACACCTAAGGAATACAGGTGGACTTTTGTTATGTTTTCCTTTGTTCTGCATTTATAGACTGTTTGCTGTGTGCCAAGTGTAAATAAAACTGAACTTTGATTTGAAAAGTACTGTTTCCTTACCTCTATACTGCAACCGCACCTATCTGCAAGAGCGAGTCCTCATAGCCCACACAACAACTGCACGTTTTCCATATTATAGATATAACTAAATTGTGAATCCTACCATTTATTTTAAAAGACTATTACTAAAACTAAAATGATGTGATACTAACTAAATATAGTGAATTAGACCTTTATGTAGTGTTTTTGGAAACCAGAAAGTCCTTGGGGCTAAAGTCACAGATTTTTTTGTAGCCTAATCCCTCATGCTGTTTGTTCGAAAGTAAAGTTTCATAATAGATCATATGACATTTTCATGTTTAATTCAACTTCACTGTGTAGTTATCCCGGCTGCTACATCATCAGAAATAATAAATATTTCGGAGACCTACATTATGATGATAAAATGCTCTACACAGTGGGAGAAATGACAACAAATTTGATTGAACTTAGGTATTTCAAGTTTGGAAATATGTGCTACCCACTAAAATGAGCTATTGACTAATACAGAAAGAAATGTTATATTGCAGTAATGTTCATCTTCATCCACTCTATAATGAGAAGGATTAGACTTACTTCCCTATGAGCAATATTTATATCGGCAATACAAGAAAATGTATTTCCCTAATATTTTTTCTGTGTGTGTGAGGCTTTAAATTTTACAGAAGTGATTAATGTTTTAATTTGCTGTTTCAGCTGGGTACAAGTTTACTATGCAATATAAATTACTTTCTAGGAATATTTCTTACAATGAGCTTAATTCTCAGGTTGCTTAACACTGCCTGATATCAGGATTGAATGGACTAGGCCGTTAGCTTTATTTCAGGATGAAAATATAAACAATTAGATTAGTCATGAATTTCACAAATTTAATTTCAGATTACTTGAAAGCAGATATTGGCTTAGATTAGTTTTCGTTTACTATACATGAAAACACCAGTATTTGAAATACATCAATAAAATTGTTATTTTGTTTTTTCTTGAATCATTTTCTTCCACTGCACATTTTTCTATACAGACTCAATGATATACAGTAAATAAAATAAGCATCCTGTGATTATGCTCTCTTCTTATCGGTTATAACTATAATTCCTTCTATTGCTGTTACATAGACTCCTATTTGTGAAGTCTAAATCAAACATATCAGAAATACAGTTGCATGAAAAAGCAAGTTAACAGTTTGGAATCACCTGAGATTCTGCATTGTTACTGATAACATGTGATCTGCTTGTTATCTAAGTCACAACTGTAGACAAACAGTTGTGACTTAGTTGTGACGCAGAGCTGGTTGGTAATGTAACTGTGAGGGAAAACCTTGGTAATAGCGACCACAATATAGTTACTTTTGACTTAAAATGTAGAAAACAAAGACAGACGGGGAAAGCAAAAACATATAACTTTAAAAAGGCAAACTTCCCTGGGTTGAGGGCTGCACTACAGGACATAGACTGGGGGGAGGTGTTCTCAAATGCTGATACAGAAGGTAAATGGGACATCTTTAAATCAACTCTAAATAACTATACAGCTAAATATATACCAAAGGGGAACAAATATAAACGATTAAAACTAAATCCTACATGGCTGACAAATGAGGTTAAAAGAGCAATAAACAACAAAAAAATAGCCTTCAAAAAATACAAATCTGATGGGTCAGCTATAACATTTAAGCAGTACAAGGAGCTTAATAAAATCTGTAAAAATGTAATAAAAACAGCAAAAAATCAAAATGAGAGACAGGTGGCCAAAGAAAGCAAAACTAATCCTAAATATTTTTTTAGATATATAAATACAAAAAAACCAAGGACAGAGCATGTAGGACCCCTTAATAATGATAATGGGGAGGTTGTCACGGGCGATCAAGAGAAGGCGGAGCTACTGAATGGGTTCTTTAGTTCTGTATATACTATGGAAGAAGGAGCTGACATTGGCCAGGTCAGTGCTGGTAACACATCATATAATGTATTGAACTGGCTAAAAGTAGAGATGGTACAAGGTAAGTTAAGTAAAGTAAATGTAAGCAAATCTCCAGGGCCGGATGGACTACACCCAAGAGTTCTTAGAGAGGTAAGTTCAGTAATATCTGTACCCTTGTTCATGATATTTAGAGATTCTCTGGTGTCTGGTATTGTGCCAAGGGACTGGCGCAAGGCTAATGTGGTACCAATCTTCAAGAAGGGCTCTAGGTCTTCGCCAGGCAATTATAGACCGGTATGTCTAACGTGCATTGTGGGTAAATTGTTTGAAGGACTTATAAGGGATTACATACAGGAATACATAGGGGATAATAGTATTATAAGTGATAGCCAGCATGGATTTACTAAGGATAGAAGTTGTCAAACCAATCTAATTTGCTTTTATGAAGAGGTGAGTAGAAGCCTTGACAGAGGAATGGCTGTGGATATAGTGTTTCTGGATTTTGCCAAAGCGTTTGATACTGTCCCTCACAGACATCTGACAGGTAAGTTAAGGTCCTTGGGCTTGGAAACTTTAGTTTGTAACTGGATTGAACACTGGCTCATGGATCGTACCCAGAGAGTGGTGGTCAATGATTCGTACTCTGATTGGTCCCCGGTTATTAGTGGTGTACCCCAAGGTTCAGTACTGGGCCCGCTGCTGTTTAATTTATTTATCAATGATATAGAGGATGGTATTAACAGCTCTGTTTCTATCTTTGCAGATGACACCAAGCTTTGTAGCACGGTACAGTCTATAGAGGATGTGCATAAGTTACAAGATGACTTGGATAGACTAAGTGTCTGGGCATCCACTTGGCAGATGGGGTTCAATGTGGATAAATGTAGAGTTATGCATCTGGGTACTAATAACCTGCATGCGTCGTATGTCTTAGGGGGGATTAAACTGGCAGAGTCACTGGTAGAGAAGGATCTGGGTGTACTTGTAGATCACAGACTACAAAATAGCATGCAATGTCAGGCTGCTGCTTCCAAAGCCGGCAGGATATTGTCATGTATAAAAAGAGGCATGGACTCAAGGGACAGGGACATAATACTCCCCCTTTATAAAGCATTGGTACGGCCTCACCTGGAATATGCTGTTCAGTTTTGGTCGCCTGTTCATAAAAGGGACACTGCGGAGTTGGAAAGGGTGCAGAGACGCGCGACTAAACTAATATGGGGCATGGAACATATTAGCTATGAGGAGCAATTAAAGGAGTTACAATTGTTTAGTCTTGAGAAGAGACGTTTAAGGGGGGATAGGATAAACGTATATAAGTATATAAATGGCCCATACAAAAAATATGGAGAAAAACTGTTCCAGGTTAAACCCCCCCAAAGGACGAGTGGGCACTCCCTCCGTCTGGAGAAGAAAAGGATTAGTCTAAAGGAGCGGCACGCCTTCTTTACCGTGAGGACTGTGAATTTATGGAACGGTCTACCTCAGGAACTGGTCACAGCAGGAACAATTAACAGCTTTAAAACAGGGTTAGATACATTCCTGGAACAAAATAAAATTTATGCTTATGCAGAATTATAAAACTACATCCCTTTCCCTTATCCTCTTACATCCTTCCCTTCAATCCCCTGGTTGGACTTGATGGACGTATGTCTTTTTTCAACCATACTAACTATGTAACTATGTAACTATGTAACATAATCTAAATGACACACAAACAGTTGCACTGTTCATGTATTTTATTAAGCCAATAAGGAGGGCTGGTGCAAAGACTTTTGCCCCCCTAGGCGAAAGCTAATTTCCTACTGGGGTGACACACTGTAACAAACCTCCTCTTTGTGTAATCACCTTACTACTGACACACTGTAACACCCCCTCTCTAACACCCCCTCCCTGTGTCAGTGGTGCAGGCTTGGTGGGGGCAGCGGATGAGCAGGTTCTTCGGATGCTGTCTGGCTTCTAACTTTCTTTCAGCAGGCAGAGAGGCACCACCATCAAGAGGACGCTCTAGGCGACTGCCTATTTTGCTTATAGGCAGAACCGGCCCTGCCAACAGGGTAAACATCCACTGAACAGAGAGAGAACTGAGTGTACTTCTATGTTAATAACTTTTCCAAAAGCTAATAGGCAAAATGTTTTTCAGCTTTGGTAGTGAGAATGAATGTTTCGTTCTTAGAGATGCTTTGCCCCCTAAAGGCACAAAAAGAATTTGGCTATGGAAAAATCTGGTTAGAATTTTGGTTATGGATAAATCTAATCTTCTTAACCCCTTTTGGACTGAGCCATTTTTCATTTTTTCACTTTAGTTTTTTTCTCCTCGTGTTCTAAAAATCAGAACACTTTCAATTTTTCACCTACAGATCCATATGAGGGCTTGTTTTTTGTGGCACCAATTTTAATTTGTAATGACATCACTCATTTCACCACAAAATCTACGGTGAAACAAAAAAAATTGAAAAATCCCTCGCAATTTTATAACTTTTGGGGGCTTTCAATTCCAAGCAGTGTACTTTTTGGTACTTCTTTTAAAAAATTACAACATTTTGTAGGGAAATTAGCATGTTTAAAAATGTCATTTTCCGACCCCTATAACTTTTTTATTTTTCCGTATACGGGGATGTGTGAGGGCTCATTTTTTATAGTTTTTATCAGTACCATTTTTGTTTTGATGGAACTTTTTGATCACTTCTTGTATATTTTTTTAGGCTATAAAAAGTGACCAAAAAATATGCAATTCTGGTTTTTGGTATGTATTTACATATATGACATTGACCGTGTGGTTAAAGTAAAGTTACATTTTTATAGTTCAGACATTTATGCATGCGGCGATGCAATATAGGTTTATTTTTGTTTACATATTTTTTTTTTAATGGGAAAAGGGGGTAATTCCAATTTTTTTAGGGAAGGGGTTAAATCCCATTTATTAACTTTTTTACATTTAGTTTTTTTTACACAATTTTATAGTCCCCATAGTGAACTATTACATGAAATTTTTAGATTGCATACACTATTCAATGCTATGTCATAGCATAACATTAATCAGTGTTATCGGTGCTCCATTGCTCCAGCCTGCCATGGCTGAGTGGAACTTTGGATTACCGATCAGACAGTGAGGAGGCAGGTAATGCCCTCCTGCCATCCTTTCAGCTGATTGGGACAGCGCGTTTTCACAACGGTGGTCCTAACCAGCACTGCTGAGCAGCTGGGAAGTGTTTTTTTTTACATTTTAGATGCCACAATAAACTTTCAGGGGTTAATGTTGAGCATTAGCCACCTGCTATGACCCGAGCTTAGCTCCTGAACGCGCTTCATAGAAGGGGAGCGGGACAAGGGCATACAGGTACGCCCTTCGTTCTCAAGAGGATAAGAAAGATCGGTTAGCATAAACCATGCCTCAAAGCAAAAGCTTTCAGAAGATGTGTTATAGATATATGTTAAGGTGGAAAAGGGTACAAAAGTATTGCTAAAGACCTGGGTGTAAATAAATACTTGGTTAAACATTTTGTCACCAATGAAGAAAATTCAGGACTGTTGCTACCCTTCTGCAAAGTAAACTGCTGTTAGATGACTCTGAGAGCACAATAGGCAACATTGAAAGAGTAGAGAAAGAGCCTAGGAGTAACACAAAAAAAAAAACTGATGACTTTTCAAACTGCCCAAAATCTCTGTGACCTAAAGTTCCTGGACCTCAATGCAAAAGCTGTAATAATAAGACCTTATGATATTACTTTTAATTGATGATAATGGTCTCATGTGGAGCAGAGGGACCTATTTTGGTGGCATCATACTCTGCACCATTTATAGTAATAATGACACTGTTTCATAGCTTAGCCAGTTTTCACTTAACATTAGCACCATAAATTAACTCTAAAAATAAGTTTTAAGCCCGTAGGGCTGTATTTGTGTGAGGAACGTCAGTATTCACGCTCCCCCCTTGCATCTCCTGGGGGGTGTTTATAGGAATTAAGTGAGGGGCATGTGTATATAACGTCCCTGCTCCATTTAGGTATGGCATGTGCGACTTTTGCAGAACCCGCCCAACCCTCCCTTATTTTATTATTTTATTATAGGGTATGCCCTCTCTAGGTGTACCCTCGGACACGGTTCTTGGCACACCTCTGACCGCTTTGCTAAGTTAAGGTTTTCATAAAGGTATGTATGCAACCTTTCCAGTCACGAGCATGTTTGTGGAGCCTTGAGCAC
Source organism: Hyla sarda (assembly GCF_029499605.1). Lineage (NCBI taxonomy): Eukaryota > Metazoa > Chordata > Amphibia > Anura > Hylidae > Hyla > Hyla sarda. Next base: position 224,548,576 of record NC_079191.1, read on the forward strand.
AATTCTATTATAAGGTTGAACAGGATAGTTTTTGTTTTCTATATTGTAAAGAATAATACAAAAAAGTTAATAAAGAGATATTATATATTAAAAGCTAATAAATGAAATCTCATTGACTGATTTCACTGTTGTGAAAAAATAGGTCAGCAGAAGGCAGTCTGTTATGTGCTAATGTTCCTTTAATAATATCATATGTGTTCCTGGTTTTCTTTTTGTTGGAGTTGCTGAAAAGCCTTTTAACGTAATACAAAGCAAATATCAATTCAATCAAATGCTTACTTCTTATGTATTTTTGTTGTTGTCTCTTTTAATTCAAAGTGATTAGCAAGGTCTGAAAAAAAATCACCTTATCTCTGTAAAACACAGGTACAAACACTGAGTAAATATTTTGGTAAACAATTATTTTTCAATTGCATATTCAGCAGTGTGCTAAATTATGCATAATCTCGCATAAGTAATAAGCTAAGGTAGCTTACATTTGTTTTATTTTTTTTTTGTTTTTTTTGTTTTTTTTCCTTTACCTGACCTATTTCTTTCAGTGTTGTTAGCTTCTTAAATCATGTATGAGCTTTCGTAAGGCTTCAATGGGTAGTTCTACTAGAAAGACTTCAGTAATAAATTTAAGAGGAGATAAGTTTTTTGACAAGCAAGGGGAAAACATAAGAGTATAGAATTCACACTAAGGGATTTTAGCACAATCCACGCAAAGCTGCTTTTCTTAATTTACTGTTAAAAAAAAAAAGAAAAGAATGTGTATAAAAGTTCTTCTTTGTAAAGTTTAAATTATGCATCAGAAGATAATTTATTGCATGCAACATAAAAGGTCAATGTAGATTTCAATAATATCTTTTCTGAATAAACTGCTGTATGATAATACAAATCATGTATACATTAACGTTTTCTGTGTCAAACAGACAATTTCCTTATAATAAACGACTACTTATCTATAGTGACTATGTAGGAGGTAAATTGTTTAACGTCCCACTGTTGTGGATCCTCTGTGCCACAAATGGCAGCCAGCCAGGCAGGCATAATGGGGCAATATGACACTGAAAATAGTGTCAGACACAACAAAGCTGAACAGGTGTATATTAGCTGAGCGGCTTATGTGAGAACAGCTAGCCAAGATGGCTACAGGTGCAGGCAGGATTAGGAACGCATATACAGTATGAATTTCAGTGGGAGAGACTTCAGAGCAGCAAGACCAGAAAATACAGCAGACACAGAGAATGTCGCTGGGAAGAATCAGGACACATGGCATGCTGGTGGTTGCCAACCAGCAGTGTTACAAATTTCTTCTGTACTGGTCTGTTTATAGAACACACAAGACAGTTAAAAAAATTAAAAAGTTAGGCACTAGAAATTTCCCTTTCCTAGTGTTTTGGAGAATTTCTAGAAGTGTAATTTGGACCTCCATTTCGGTGATATATAATCTGTATCTAACTACCATTAATAATACTATATATTATAGCAAAAGGTAGTTTTGACCCTCCCCCCTTACACACACACACACACAAACTGGCACATGCTACACTTCCACCCCTATAGCTATACCCTACTGTATATATTTACAATCATATTAAGTACATACACTGACTGGCCACTTTATTGGGCACACCTTGCTTGTACTGGGTTGAACCCCTATTTGTGTACATTCTTTTAGGCTTACTTTCTACAAGGTGCTGGAAACATTCCATAGAGACTTTTGACCATGATCTCCCGTTCCACCACATCCCAAAGATGTTCTATCAGATTGAGATCTGGTGATTGCGGAGGCCAATGAAGTACAGTGAACTCATTGTCATGTTCAAGAAACCATTTTGAGATGATGTGAGTTTTGTGTCGTGGTGCATTATTCTGCTGTAAGTAGCCATCAGAAGATGAGTACACTGTGGTCATAAAGGATGGACATGTCAGCAATAATACTCAGGTAGGCTGTTGTGTTTAAATAACGTTCACATGGTACTAAGGGGCCTAAGATTTGCCAAGAAAATGTCCCTCACACCATTACACCACCATCATCAGCCTGAACTGTTGATACAAGGATTAAACTTTTCATTTAAATGTCGCAGCTGAAATTGACACTCATCTGACCAGGCAACATTCTTCTAGTCTTCCATTGTCCAATTTTGGTGAATTCTGGGCAAATTATAGTCTCAGCTTCCTGTTCTTAGCTGACAGGAGTTGCATCAGGTTTGGTCTTTGGCTATTGGAACCTATATGCTTTAAGGTTCAACATATTCTGCATACCTTGGTTGTAACAAGTGGTTATTTGAGTTACTGTTGATTTTCTGTCATCTCTAACAAGTCTGGCCACTTCTGACATCAACAAAGCATTTTTGTCCACACAACTTCTGCTCGCTAAATATTTTCTCTTTTTCGGACTATTCTCTGTAAACCGTAGAGATTCTCTGTGCAGGCTCCTGGGCTTGTCAATCACCCTGCTGTGTGAGCTAGAGGCATGTCGCTGAGCCTTAGTACACAGTCCTGCCTGCCCTGCTCACACTTCCTGTATTTTGTCTCTGGCGACACACAGGCAATAGACAATATTTTTTCACCCAAATTTTTTAACACATGCATGTATATATGTATATATATATATATATATATATATATATATATATATATATATTAATAGATTGCAATTTTTTTAGATACAAAAACGTTTTATATTTTGTTAATCAATGTATTAGAAGCAACATTGAAAAAATGTGATTAACAAAAATGTATCTTTATATGTTCTTTTTTATTTTTATTTTAAAAACTGACCACTAGGGGTCTCCTGGCAGCATGAGTATGAACTCTCAGTGCCACTGGGACACTGAAGAGCACAGCAGAGCTCCCTGCCTGTCAACCAGACAGGCGGGAGCAAGTGCTGTGCATGGTTGGCTGGATGGCTGCTGTGCTTGCTAGCCTGCCCGTGATGACCTGCAGCGCCCGCACCCAACTGCATCCCTACCACCTCCCTCTTGATTACATGTCAGCCACAGCACCCAATAGCAACCCCTCCCCCCCCCCCGATTACATGGCTGCCGCAGCGCCCCACAGCACATCCCACCCCTCCCTGGGAACTACATGCCTGCATCACCCGCGGAAGCTCATCCCCCCACCCTCCGCGCCGTGATTACATGCCCAGCAACCCCCCACCACCAACACCACCCGTGAATACATACCGGCCACAGCGCCGAGAAGAAACACCCGCCCCCCTGGGTATCAGAAGAAGTCCTGCAGAGGAAGGGCGGAAGTGAGCCAAGGAAGGCTTCAGCTGACTTCACGCCTTCCAGGCCGCTCCCCCTTCCTCTCAAAGAAGCCAGGGAACTGAGCAACAAAATGGTAATGATAAAGGTAGGAAAAGGGATTTTAGAAAACAAAAAGGTAGGATTAGAGTGAGGAAGAGTCAGGGACAGATGGGGGGGGGGGCAATTAGGGACAGATGAGTTCATGATATGTGCACAATGCAGATTGTGTAATGTGAAAGGGTACAGGTGTTTTGGGTTTTGTTTGCTGGTTTGTTTCAGATGAAATGATCTACTTCACTGTAATGTTCTTCTCCCCTATGGATATGATCACTTCCTGGTTTCCTCTCTGAATTTTGGGGGAGATTTATCAAAACCTGCTGTTCCCATGCAACAGAGCACACACACTAGGGGTGGATTTATCAAAACTTGTCTAGAGGAAAAGTTGCTGAGTTGCCCATTGCAACCAACCAGATCACTTCATTCATTTCTGAAAAGTTTTCTGAAAAATGAAAAAAGCAATCTTCCATGCGCACTGTGGATGTATACCCACAGTGCGCATGTGCCCTCATGTAACTCTATTTCTTTGCCCTTACTTTACATGGCGCACTGTGAATCCTCATTCACAGTGCGCATGCCCCACTCAGTGTCTTCTATGCGACTCATATGATCTCTCATTGAATTCTTCCATGCGCACGGTGGATGTATATCCAAATTGCACATGCGTCATCTTTATCTCTCTGCCCTTACTTTACATGGCGCACTGTGAATTCTTATTCACAGTGCACATGCGCCGCTCGGTATCTCTGAGGCCGCTCATGTGACTCTTTTTTACCATTCTGATTGGTGAACTCCTCCTCCCTGCATTGGTTGCTACGCAGCCTCTGTTTACATACACGCCAGGTTGGCGTGGAATCGGCATGTTTACAGCAGGTACAGGTGAGCGCCCCTCCGCTACTTCTTGCCCTCAAGGTGTTTTAAATATGAATCTACTTGTAATCAAGCTATTTTTGGTTCTTTTTACCAATTGTTTTTAATAACACTGCAATATTTTTCACTGTATTACTTAGACAATGTATGGATTGTCTTTATTATTGCACTTTATGACACTTGCACTTTTTATTATGTTTGTATTTTTCACTTGTGTATTAATTGACCTTTGAAATTGTGTAACACTGATTGTAATTGAACACCATATATATAAATGTATATATATATATATATATATATATATATATATATATATATATACCAGTTTGTTTAGTGACTCTGTATGCTTGAAAAAGGCTGCACTGGCAGCAGAAACATTGCATCTGTATATTTTTTAATGGATTAAAGCTACCACATTTTTTCACTTTATTGAGTGCTGCAACCGCTTTTTGTTTGTATATATATATATATATATATATATATATGTATATATATATATAGATCATAAATAAATTTTGCCTGAAAACCCCTTTAGTAAGCAGAGTAAAAATCTTATATCTACACAAAATAGGTATATTGGCCTATGATTACTATCTGTATAAACTACTAAGTATCCAAAATTCCTATGGTTACCCTTATATATTCCAGTAATTCCTTACTAGACAACAGCCAATTCCCACTTCCAATTTGAATAAGATGTTGCCCCACAGATTCCCCACAGACATTGGGAAGATTTATCAAAACCTGTCCAGAGGAAAAGCTACTAAGTTGCCCATGGCAACCAATCAGATCGCTTCTTTCATTTTTCCACGGCCTTTTCAAAAATTAAAGAAGCAATCTGATTGGTTTCTATGGGCAACTCAGCAACTTTCCTCTGGACAGGTTTTCATAAATCTCCCCCATTGTTTGTAAAAGTAGAATGTTAAAGCCCTGCGGTCCATGCATGCATACTTTTCAAAAGAAAATATCTCAGAAAGGGTATAACATAGATCTTTAAAGGGGTACTCCGGTGGAAAACAATTATTTCATATCAACCGGTGCCAGAAAGTAATACAGATTTGTAAATTATCCACAATGTAGAAAGAGAAGAGGCTGCACTCACCACGGTTTTTCATCTGTGCTGTATTAAGTCCACTACATGGGGAACGACCCACGAGCGGGTGCTTTCACAGGGGTGGCGACATATGTTTCGTGCCTCAGCGCATCGTCTGGCTCCTGTATCTAACCATCTACCCTTTCTCGGCTTATATACAAGTGTCAAAGACACTCACCTGAGGAGTTGACTGCGGTTCCGGTTCAGGCGTCCTCCTGCTCCACGTCTCGTGTCCATGTTGAGTATCAGCGGCGAGTTCCGGAACCTCCCGAGTCCGGTGGGTCACGTGATCCGGTCTCCGTCATTGCGTCACACGTCGAGAAGTAAAACCTCTCGCGTGAGACAGCGCGGGCGTCACTGAGGTGCTGAACACATGATCTCTGTTGCTTGGCAACCGCCGGGATGTCTCTGCTCTCGGCAGCACTACGCAGCGGGTCCAGGGGATGCAGTCCCGTATTGCAGCTACTATAACCTCACTCAAAAAAGAGAAGTGTAGGGTAAATGTGAATACTAACATCAATTAACACAATCAGAACATTACACTTTGAAGTTTACAGTAGTTAATAGCATCATAGCAAGAAAATAAAGTTACAAGCTTATAGGAACACTGACATGTCTGTTTTATCGTTCAGTCCGGGGGGGCCCATTGCGTCAGTTTTCAGTATACACCTGGCTTCTTGCTGCAGGAGAGCTTTATTTCTATCTCCCCCATTCTGGGGGGCATAAACTATCTCCAAGCCTGTGAACATTAAGACATTAGGGTCACCTCCATGTATCTCCTTGACATGATTAATCAAACGGGGGGATCCCATACCTGTGCGGACTGATCTAAAGTGCTCACACACTCTATTGTAAAGACAACGTATAGTTTTCCCTATATAGAACAGCCCGCAGGGGCATCTGATCATGTACATGACATATTTATTTTTGCATGTGATGACGTTTTGCATTCTCCATTCGAAGCCTCCCACCCTCACGAATTTGGCCTCAGAGTTAAATATACATGGGTACAGTGCAGACATTTATAATTCCCTTTTGGTGAGGCTGTATCTGTTTTTCTCCCTAAATTGGTTGCTACCCAGGATATAAGCCAATGTGTTATTTCTTCTGTAAGAGAAGAGTGAATTATTTTCTGCTATTTCTTGAAAGTCACCCCTGTGAAAGAATATAACGTTTATTGAGCCATGATTAAAATACAATTCACAAGTGCTCAAGTATTAGTGATTGCATGCAACTGCATGCTAGTAACCTATGTAAGAGAACTGTGGCTGCAGTCAACATTTCTCATGTGAATTAAAATTAAAATCAATCACACATTGCCCACCCGCCCGACGTTTCGCCACAAGCTGTGGCTTTCTCAAGGGCTTAGAGGCAAATGGCCATTCAAAACAGCTGAGAAGCTACTTCCAAGGCACCCTAAAAAACCCATATTGGTATTACCTGCCAAAGGTCGACAAGTCCACAAGTCACTGACCCAACCCCAGGACGTCCTATCGTCTCTGGGATCAGGTCGGTGACGGAGGGCCTGTCTAAATATATAGACTGGTTACTTAGAGCTATATTAGAGGACCTCCCTACTTACCTAAAAGACACAGGTGCCTTCCTGAGGGCTTTAAAAGATGTTCCATGGCAAGTGGATTGTAGCCTTGCCTCTGTCGACGTGGAGAGTCTCTACACCCGGATCCCCCAAAAATGTGGGGTCCGGGTGGTGGAGGAGCTCCTCGACGACATGGGCAAGGATCCATCCGTAGTAATATTCATTTGTGAATCATTGGAATTTATTCTATCACATAATGCATTTAGGTTTAACAATAAACGGTTCAAGCAGGACTCAGGTACTGCAATGGGTACACCATTTTCGTGAGGGTGGGAAGCATCGAATGGATACTGATATGATACTCGACATGGACACTAGACATGGAGCGGGAGGACGCTTGAACCGGAACCGCAATCAACTCCTCAGGTGAGTGTCTTTGACACTTGTATATAAGTCGAGAAAGGTAGATGTTAGATACAGGAGCCAGATGATGTGCTGAGGCGCGAAACATATGTCGCCACCCCTGTGAAAGCACCCGCTCGTGTGTCGTACCCCATGTGGTGGACTTAATACAGCACAGATGAAAAACCGTGGTGAGTGCAGCCTCTTCTCTTTCTACATTGTGGATGTATTGCGGAATGCTGCTTTTTGGCTTAATTGCACCACCACCAGAGTGCTATCGGAGCATTGTCTATTTAAAGGGGCCATTACTTATTGTGATGAACTATACATAGGAGTGCCTGTTCTTCTAGTTGTTGGAGATTTGTAAATTACTTCTATTCAAAAATAGTAATCCTTCCAGTACTTATTATCTGCTATATGCTACAGAGAAAGTTGAGTTGTTCTTTTCTGTGTGACCACAGTGCTTTCTGCTTACCCCTCTGTTTGTGCCAGGAACTTTCCAGATCAGAAGCAAATCACCATAGCAAACCTCTCGTGTTCTGGACAGTTCCTGACATGGACAGAGGTGTCAACAGATAGCCAGATGGTCAGACTGAAAAGAACTATTCAACTTACTCTGTTATATACAGCAGCTGATAAGTACTGAAGGGTTAAGATTTTTTAATAGAAGTAATTTACAAATAAGTCAAATTTTCTGGCACCGGTTGATCTGAAATGTATTTTTTCCACCAGAGTACCCCTTTAAGAAAAGATGTTCCAGAATTGATTATTAATGAAGAATACATTAATAAAATAGACACATAGGCCCAGATTTAACAAAGAATGTCTACGGTAGAGCTATTTTCCCACGTTTATTTGGGTGGTGGGTTTGACTAGCGTACATCTTATTTATCAAGAAAGTGCAGCAGGAGGAAGAATTTTGCGCAGCTCTTCTGTGGTGGGAAAAGCTCTACCAAATACACTTTTTCTAGATGCTTGTGAGGGAGGGAAGTAAACACTTTCCTGGGTGCTGAATTTGGCAGGTTAGGTGTTTTCACTTACTTTCACAGAGCTGCCGGGACATTTTTACTTGCATTTTAGACGCTACAATCAAATTTGATTACAGTGTCTAAGGGGTTAAAGTCGGGCATCACCATGATCGGTGATATCTGGCATTAGAGATCGGTCTTGATAGCAGATAGCCGACAGGACCACCCAGGTATGACCCGTGCTCAGCTCCTCCACAAGAGGTTAAATTGTGGAAGGTAGAAGTGATTCTCATGCCTACTGATAGGTGGTGTAGCTTTGCGCCTAAAATGTACCTTTGCACACAGAATAGCAACTTTTGACATAAGTCACAAATTATAAATAGGTGACCACTGCATGGTCAAAAAGAAAAAGTTCTACTGGGTAGGCAAAAATAGTGAAACTGTCTATATCAAAAGACGCATAAAAGTCGCTATATATGCTGCTTGCGCCTGAACTGCGCCAAAACATATACAAGAAAATGCTCTAAAAGCAATGATAAATCTCCCCCATAAACCTTCAAATCCTCTCTAAGGTATACAGTACTGTATACTCTGTAATTCAATCCAAGTGTGATATCATGATAAAACGCATATTGTAAAATTTATTAAAACAATATATATATATATATATATATATATATATATATATATATATATATATGTGTAGTTTTTCTTATAATAGTTTACCCTAAAAAACAATTGTAGGACATGTTTCACCCAGATATAGGACTTGTTTTACATATTAACCTATTAAAAGTAAGCAAATGAAAATCCGTTGTTTTTACTTTCGACATTGTGTCACATGATAATGAATTCCAGTCTGCGTAAAGGATATTATTTTAAGGAAAGACAGCTTAGTAAAATGTACTCACCATGTTGAATAAGAAAGTCAATAAAAGCCAGAAGCTCCATTATATCATGCTTATTTAATTGTTAAGCTTGATCTGTATTAGAAAGAAATAATTGAAAAGCAATCTTCTGTTGTATCACACATACTTGAGTATTTACAAGATAATAAACACACACATTTCACAATGGAAGAAAATATGTTCATGCCATATTTTTCCCAAAAGCTAAAAACAATCAGGTGCTAAAGATATAAGAAACATGAAAGAGCTATATCTCCTCTTAGCAACATTTCTCTGCTCTTAATATAGACACAATACATTGAGCATAGCAATAGCAGAGGCAATCACTATTTAACACTTGTTTATTGAGTAAACATAAACAGAGGTGACAAGTTACAACATGTGATGGTGCAGAATAATACTATTATATGCATATTTGTAATATACATTGTTTAAAAAATGTGTATATTTTTGGGTAAAAAAAAAAATGATGTCCCTGCAGCTATTGCCTGTGTGTCTATGTGAGTAGACCAAATACAGGAAGTGAGGGCAGGACAACTAGGGCTCTGTGCAGGCTCCTGGCTTATCAACTATACTGCTGTGTGAGCTGGGGCATGTCACAGAGCCTCACTGCACAGAGCCCTGCTTGTCCTTTATGTACAGAGCCCTGCTTGTCCTCGGTGCACAGAGCCCTGCTTGTCCTCAGTGTACAGAGCCCTGCTTGTCCTCAGTGTACAGAGCCCTGCTTGTCCTCAGTGCACAGAGCCCTGCTTGTCCTCAGTGCATGGAGCCCTGCTTGTCCTCAGTGTACAGAGCCCTGCTTGTCCTTTATGTACAGAGCCCTGCTCGTCCTCGGTGCACAGAGCCCTGCTTGTCCTCAGTGCACAAACCCTGCTTGTCCTCAGTGCACAAACCCTGCTTGTCCTCAGTGCACAGAGCCCTGCTTGTCCTTAGTGTACAGAGCCCTGCTTGTCCTCAGTGTACAGAACCCTGCTTGTCCTCAGTACATAGAGCCCTTCTGGTCCTCAGTGCACAGAGCCCTGATTGTCCTCAGTGTATAGAGCCCTGCTTGTCCTCACTGCACAGAGCCCTGCTTGTCCTCAGTGGACAGAACCCTGCTTGTCCTCAGTGTACAGAGCCCTGCTTGTCCTCAGTGTACAGAGCCCTGCTTGTCCTCAGTTCATAGAGCCCTGCTGGTCCTCAGTGTACAGAGCCCTGATTGTCCTCAGTATATAGAGCCCTGCTTATCCTCACTGCACAGAGCCCTGCTTGTTCTCAGTGGACAGAACCCTGCTTGTCCTCAGTGTACAGAACCTTGCTTGTCCTCAGTGTACAGAGCCCTGCTTGTCCTTAGAGTACAGAGCCCTGAATGAAGTGACGGTGCTCAATGATAGCAGACATTAACCCTTATCATAGCTTATAGTGTACCCTTTTTGTAGAATGTAGATAATACTATTATATGCAAATTTGTAATATACACTGGTTAAAAAAGGTGTATATTTTTGGGTAAAAAAAATGATCTCCCTGCAGCTATTGCCTGTGTGTCTATGTGAGGAGACCAAATACAGGAAGTGAGGGCAGGACAACTAGGGCTCTGTGCAGGCTCCTGGCTTATCAACTATACTGCTGTGTGAGCTGGGGCATGTCGCAGAGCCTCACTGCACAGAGCCCTGCTTGTCCTTTATGTACAGAGTCCTGCTTGTCCTCGGTGCACAGAGCCCTGCTTGTCCTCAGTGTAAAAACCCTGCTTGTCCTCAGTGTACAGAGCCCTGCTTGTCCTCAGTGCACAGAGCCCTGCTTATCCTCAGTGTACAGAGCCCTGCTTGTCCTTTATGTACAGAGCCCTGCTCGTCCTCGGTGCACAGAGCCCTGCTTGTCCTCAGTGCACAAACCCTGCTTGTCCTCAGTGCACAAACCCTGCTTGTCCTCAATGCACAGAGCCCTGCTTGTCCTCTGTGCACAGAGCCCTGCTTGTCCTCAGTGTACAGAGCCCTGCTTGTCCTCAGTGGACAGAACCCTGCTTGTCCTCAGTGTACAGAGCCCTGCTTGTCCTCAGTGTACAGAGCCCTGCTGGTCCTCAGTGCATAGAGCCCTGCTGGTCCCCAGTGTACAGAGCCCTGATTGTCCTCAGTATATAGAGCCCTGCTTGTCCTCACTGCACAGAGCCCTGCTTGTTCTCAGTGGACAGAACCCTGCTTGTTCTCAGTGTGCAGAACCTTGCTTGTCCTCAGTGAACAGAGCACTGATTGTCCTCAGTGTATAGAGCCCTGCTTGTCCTCACTGCACAGAGCCCTGCTTGTCCTCAGTGGACAGAACCCTGCTTGTCCTCAGTGTACAGAGCCCTGCTTGTCCTCAGTTTACAGAGCCCTGCTTGTCCTCAGTGGACAGAACCCTGCTTGTCCTCAGTGTACAGAGCCCTGCTTGTCCTCAGTGTACAGAGCCCTGCTTGTCCTCAGTGTATAGAGCCCTACTGGTCCTCAGTGTACAGAGCCCTGATTGTCCTCAGTATATAGAGCCCTGCTTGTCCTCACTGCACAGAGCCCTGCTTGTCCTCAGTGGACAGAACCCTGCTTGTCCTCAGTGGACAGAACCCTGCTTGTCCTCAGTGTACAGAGCCCTGCTTGTCCTTAGAGTACAGAGCCCTGCAGCAAGTGACGGTGCGGAATGATAGCATACATTAACCCTTGCCATACCTTACAGTGTACCTGTCGTTAGCAAAAACTTTTTGTAGAATGTAGATAATACTATTATATGCAAATTTGTAATATACACTGATTAAAAAATGTATATATTTTTGGGTAAAAAAAAAAAGATCTCCCTGCAACTATTGCCTGTGTGTCTATGTGAGGAGACCAAATACAGGAAATGAGGGCAGGACAACTAGGGCTCTGTTCAGGCTCCTGGCTTATCAACTATACTGCTGTGTGAGCTGGGGCATGTCACAGAGCCTCACTGCACAGAGCCCTGCTTGTCCTTTATGTACAGAGCCCTGCTCGTCCTCGGTGCACAGAGCCCTGCTTGTCCTCAGCGCACAGAACCCTGCTTGTCCTCAGTGCACAAACCCTGCTTGTCCTCAATGCACAGAGCCCTGCTTGTCCTCTGTGCACAGAGCCCTGCTTGTCCTCAGTGTACAGAGCCCTGCTTGTCCTCAGTGTACAGAGCCCTGCTTGTCCTCAGTGGACAGAACCCTGCTTGTCCTCAGTGTACAGAGCCCTGCTTGTCCTCAGTGTACAGAGCCCTGCTGGTCCTCAGTGCATAGAGCCCTGCTGGTCCCCAGTGTACAGAGCCCTGATTGTCTTCAGTATATAGAGCCCTGCTTGTCCTCACTGCACAGAGCCCTGCTTGTTCTCAGTGGACAGAACCCTGCTTGTTCTCAGTGTGCAGAACCTTGCTTGTCCTCAGTGAACAGAGCACTGATTGTCCTCAGTGTATAGAGCCCTGCTTGTCCTCACTGCACAGAGCCCTGCTTGTCCTCCGTGGACAGAACCCTGCTTGTCCTCAGTGTACAGAGCCCTGCTTGTCCTCAGTTTACAGAGCCCCGCTTGTCCTCAGTGGACAGAACCCTGCTTGTCCTCAGTGTACAGAGCCCTGCTTGTCCTCAGTGTACAGAGCCCTGCTTGTCCTCAGTGTATAGAGCCCTACTGGTCCTCAGTGTACAGAGCCCTGATTGTCCTCAGTATATAGAGCCCTGCTTGTCCTCACTGCACAGAGCCCTGCTTGTCCTCAGTGGACAGAACCCTGCTTGTCCTCAGTGGACAGAACCCTGCTTGTCCTCAGTGTACAGAGCCCTGCTTGTCCTTAGAGTACAGAGCCCTGCAGCAAGTGACGGTGCGGAATGATAGCATACATTAACCCTTGCCATACCTTACAGTGTACCTGTCGTTAGCAAAAACTTTTTGTAGAATGTAGATAATACTATTATATGCAAATTTGTAATATACACTGATTAAAAAATGTATATATTTTTGGGTAAAAAAAAAAAGATCTCCCTGCAACTATTGCCTGTGTGTCTATGTGAGGAGACCAAATACAGGAAGTGAGGGCAGGACAACTAGGGCTCTGTTCAGGCTCCTGGCTTATCAACTATACTGCTGTGTGAGCTGGGGCATGTCACAGAGCCTCACTGCACATAGCCCTTCTTGTCCTTTATGTACAGAGCCCTGCTCGTCCTCGGTGCACAGAGCCCTGCTTGTCCTCAGCGCACAGAGCCCTGCTTGTCTTCAGTGTACAGAGACCTGCTTGTCTTCAGTGCATAGAGCCCTACTGGTCCTCAGTGTACAGAGCCCTGCTTGTCCTCAGTGTACAGAGCCCGGCTTGTCATCAGTGCACAGAGCCCTGCTTGTCCTCAGTGCACAGAGCCCTGCTTGTCTTCAGTGCAAAGAGACCTGCTTGTCCTCAGTGTACAGAGCCCTGCTTGTCTTCAGTGCAAAGAGACCTGCTTGTCCTCAGTGTACAGAGCCCTGCTTGTCCTCAGTGTACAGAGCCCTGCTTGTCTTCAGTGCATAGAGCCCTGCTGGTCCTCACTGTACAGAGCCCTGCTTGTCCTCAGTGTATAGAGCCCTGCTTGTCCTCAGTGTATAGAGCCCTGCTTGTCATCACTGCACAGAGCCCAACTAGGGCTCTGCGCAGGCTCCTGGCTTATCAACTATCCTTCTGTGTGAGCTGGGGCATGTCACAGAGCCTCACTGCACAGAGCCCTGCTTGTCCTTTATGTACATAGCCCTGCTTGTCCTCGGTGCACAGAGCCCTGCTTGTCCTCAGTGCACAGAGCCCTGCTTGTCTTCAGTGCAAAGAGACCTGCTTGTCCTCAGTGTACAGAGCCCTGCTTGTCCTCAATGTACAGAACCCTGCTTGTCCTCAGTGTACAGAGCCCTGCTTGTTCTCAGTGTACAGAGCTCTGCTTGTCTTCAGTGCATAGAGCCCTGCTGGTCCTCACTGTACAGAGCCCTGCTTGTCCTCAGTGTATAGAGCCCTACTTGTCCTCACTGCACAGAGCCCAACTAGGGCTCTGTGCAGGCTCCTGGCTTATCAACTATCCTGCTGTGTGAGCTGGGGCATGTCACAGAGCCTCACTGCACAGAGCCCTGTTTGTCCTTTATGTACATACCCCTGCTTGTCCTCGGTGTACAGAGCCCTGCTTGTCCTCAGTGCACAGAGCCCTGCTTGTCCTCAGTATACATAGCCCTTCTTGTCTTTAGTGCAAAGAGCCCTACTTGTCCTCAGTGCACAGAGCCCTGCTTGTCCTCACTGCACAGTGCCCTGCTTGTCCTCAGTACGCAGAGCCCTGCTTGTCCTCAGTGTACAGAACTCTACATGTCCTCAGTGCACAGGGCCCTGCTTGTCCTCAGTGTACTGAGCCCTGCTTGTCCTTAGTGTACAGTGTTCTGCTTGTCCTCACTGCAGAGAGCCCTGCTTATCCTCACTGCATAGGGTCCTGCTGGTCCTCAGTGTACTGAGCCCTGCTTGTCCTCAGTGCACAGAGTCCTGCTTGTACTCAGTGCACAGAGCCCTGCTTGCCCTCAGTGCACAGGACCCTGCTTGTTCTCAGTCCTGCTTGTCATCACTGCACAGAGCCCTGCTTATCCTCACTGCACAGGGCCCTGCTTGTCCTCAGTGTATTGAGCCCTGCTTTTCCTTAGTGTATAGAGTTCTGCTTGTCCTCATTTCACAGAGCCCTGCTTATCCTCACTGCACAGAGCCCTGCTTATTCTCACTGCACAGGGCCCTGTTGTCCTCAGTGTACAGAGCCCTGCTTGTCTTGTCTTCGGTGTACAGAGCCCTGCTTGACCTCAGTGTACAGAGCCCTGCCTGTCCTTAGTGTACAGAGCCCTGCTTGTTCTCAGTGTACAGAGCCCTGCTTGTCTTCAGTGTACAGAGCCCTGCTTGTCCTCAGTGTACAGAGCCCTGCTTGTCCTCAGTGCATAGGGTCCTGCTTGTCCTCAGTGCACAGAGCCCTGCTTGTCCTCAGTGCACAGAGCCCTGCTTGTCCTCAGTGCACAGAGTCCTGCTTGTCCACCTACTCTTTCTGTAATTGGCCTCCTCACAGAGACACACAGGCAATAGCTACAGGGACAAAAATATACACATTTTTTAACCAATGTATATTACAAATATACATATGGGCCCTGACCTGTTTTGTTGGATTGTGTGACAGAATTTGTGTCTGAGCCAGAATGTGCGACAGAATTTGCGCCAAAATAAAGAAAATAAACCTGAACAACTCTCCATTTTACTGAGAAAACCTGAAAAAGAGGCCATGGTCATCAAAATGGTGTGTGTCCCAAAATTGTTGAAAAATCCCAACATATTTACTAAGTTTTCCACAGAAAATGTGATGGATTTGAGCTCTAGATAACCCCACAGCTCAGAGAATGTGAAAATAAAAAAAGCCAAATGTAGGGAAAAGTGCAAAATATAGGGAAACCTTAGTAAAGAGCATGGAAAAATATCTGTTGGGGAAAAAAAACACAAAGAAAACTCCACTCCACTCAAATCAATGTTATTTTCTACATGGTATAAAAGTTTTTGCTAATAACAGGTACACTTTAAAAGGATACACTACAGACAATCCTACATTGGGAATAAAGACATATTTTACAAAAAGTAAAGACAAAGGCATTCATCCGCCATCCAAGCCTTTCACCCGTTGGGGACATTACACTTCAATGGAATCTTAATTTCAAAAAAGTTATCAACCTACTGCTCTATATTTGGGTAAGCAGGTATGCTTAAAATAGTCTTTTCTTTACTATAATGGACTATAGACATTCATTGTTAGATACTGTATGAAAGTAAATGTTGCTTTAGCTTCTCACAGCAAACAGTACAAATCAAACATAAACAGAAACATTAGCTATGTCTTTCAAATTATGGTCAACAGATGCTTAGAAAGACAGAATAACATTCTGTCTGAAGAAAGGCATGGTGTTGTTGGAATTGCTCTTCTTCATTCACATAAAGGTGATATTGTAAATGAATGAATTTAAGAGAGTAGATGCAAGATTGCAAAAAGTGCTGATGCTCAACATAGATCATCTTTAAAGAGTCAATGGAAGTTCTTAATGTTTCATTGGCCCTTCAACCAATGATAGCAGGGAAAACCTCTCAATGGTCCAGCATAGCAATCCAAGTGAATTCTGCAAATGTAATAGGGCTAGCAGGTGGCATAATACATGTGAAATAAAATAGCATGAGTGCAGGATTACTCAATGGCTATTAAAGTATATAGGAGGGTTGTATGTAGAAAGTAACATGAAAAGAGATGTGTAGTAAAGAAAGAGCTATAAAAGATATATGGCATGTAAATGAAAAGAACTAAGCATGGATTTAAAATGTTTAGTTTGATAAAACTTTAGGCGTTTTCATTTTCTTTCTAATTAAACATATTAACTGTACTGTATGAACATTAAGGAGGTTCTCATTATAAAACTTCTATATAACATGTTGTTTTGTCTCTATACAGATAATTGCAATGGAGCGTGAGTACAGAACTAACAAATCAAAAATTGAAGAGTGCGCAAATATATTAAACAGAATGCAGAATCTTGTATCAAATAGTGAGTGAGGGAACAAAGAGAAAGAATTGCCGACAGCTGTTTCACGTGCATCCACTTTTTTATAGCACGGTGGAGTTCAAACAAAACACTGGTGTGAGCTGATAAAATTAATTAATGGAAAAATTACACTCCCCCATAATTAGATTAACTAGACGGGGAAACCAGAGCTAGTCCATACGGTATCTATGCCACTGAAGTAACATATCCTTTAAACATGACAACTATACACACAAATATCCTCAATCTAATGGAGGTATTATCTACGGGACTGACAAGGGTATAATGATTTAATATTAGAACTTAAAATGTTTTCTAAAATTAGTTTTGTTACTTCTGTTGGTAACTTGCTGCCATAATAGTACACTATAGATATACAGAAATAATTTACCTACATATTAGTTATTTACCAGTTCTCCACAATGTTATGGCTTGCAGTTATTATACTTTGCAAATGCTATAGATCACCAAAGGATGCCAGCTTTCATTTTCTGCTTGGCTGGTGCCATCAGCTTGACAATGCAACAAGCATTTAAGTGTGAGGTCATACCCTGGTAATTTATTTAAAGGGAACTACAAGTTCTTTCCATTGCCAATCAGAGACTGTCTGGGGGACTCCAACCTGGGAATATGACTAAGAATGTCCATTTATTCTGGTGTGTGTGTGGTGGTGGTGGTGGTGGTGGGGGGGGGGGGGGATCAGGATAAGGAAGAGGGAAATTTCTTAGTTTCAATACCAAAGTATAGGCAGTGCCATGAACATTTCAGGTTACAGGATTACAGGTATGAGATCTTCCATGACAGGACTACCAATTGTTGATAAAAATTACCGCAAAATAACACATGAGCCCTAGGAGGATAAAGAGTGGTTTTCTAGTTGTATCAGTACCAGGAGAGTATGTATGAATAAGATCATCAGGTAGGAAATAAACAATACAGGTCTGGAGCTCAAAAGGTAGGATCACATGCATATACAAAATCAGACGACAAAGTGTTACCACGTGTATGGTCCATGCGTCACAAGGAAGAAGATAAATGCCACTTGAAGAATTCTATATAACAGAGGTTAGTGACATAATTTTGAGGTGTCTACTCAAGGTAGATCGCTAATTTAACCCCTTAAGGACTAAGCGTTTTTCAGTTTTTGTACTTTCGTTATTTCCTCCTTACCTTTCAAAAATCCTAACCCTTTCAATTTTGCACCTAAAAATCCATATGAGGGCTTATTTTTTGCACCACCAATTCTACTTTGTAATGACATCAGTCATTTTACCCCAAAATCTATGGCGAAATGGGAAAAAAATCATTGTGCGGCAAAATGGAAGAAAACACCATTTTGTAAGTTTTGGGAGCTCACGTTTCGACACAGTACATTTTTCGGTAAAAATGATACTCTATTTTTATTTTGTAGGTTAATACAATTAAAATGATACCCTACTTATATAGGTTTGAATTTGTCGTACTTTTGGAAAAAATCATAACTACATGCATAAAAATTAATACATATAATATTGTCCTCTTCTGACCCCAATACATTTTTTATTTTTCCCCATACGGGGTGGTATGAGGGCTCATTTTTTGCACCGTGACTTGAAGTTTTAATCCTTATCATTTTTGGGGTTAATGTGTGTGTTTTTAAACTTTTTTTTTTTTTACTTTTAGTCCCCTTAGGGAACTTTTAGGAGGAATCGTTTGATTCCTCATACAGATCAATGTGGTTCCATAAAACCACATTGATCTGTGTGCTCTGCGCTTGATTGATAAAGCCTGGTCCTGCCAGGCTTTATCATTCTGAGCACCAGAGCCAGCACAGGAGGAGAGTTAAGCCCTCAGGCTACCTCCACAGTGGATCGTCCCTCTGCGATCTCGCTGCGCGGCGGGGGGGGGGAGGGGATCCACCCCAATGGACCACCAGGGATGAGATAAAGGCATCTTTAGACACCACTGTCAGTTTTGACAGCGGCGATCTAAATTGTTAATAGCCAGCCACGGCGATCGTCGCATGTCGGCTATTAACACTGGCTCCCAGTTACAAGAATCAGCTGGGGTCCGGCTGGTATGACGCGGGCTCGAGTTGGGAGCCCGCGTCATACCCCGTTAACAGCACATGGATGAGCATAGACATCCATGGTCGTTAACGGGTTAATCACGCCACTAAGCAACAGTGTTGGACTCCAAGGAACTGATACACTGATAGGCCGACCAGCCCTACTCACAGTGACTCTGGTGGCCAAAAGAACCCTGCAATGTTTAAAGGGGTACTCCGGCGCTTAGACATCTTATCCCATATGCAAAGGATAGGGGATAAGATGCCTGATCGCGGGGGTCCTGCCGCTGGGGACCCCCGTGATCTTTCACGCCGCCCCCCGTTTATAATCAGTCCCCGGAGCGTGTTCGCTCCGGGTCTGATTACTGTCGATCACGCTCCGCCCCCCTCAAAGCAAGCCTATGGGAGGGGGCGAACATGCTCCGGGGACTGATTATAAACGGGGTGCCCGGAAAGGGGATAAGATGTCTAAGCGCCGGACTACCGCTTTAAACCTGACATAATTCTGAACAGAATTGTAAATGTCAGCAGGGACGAGCACTGTGTGAAAATGAAGCTGTGAGTACTTTACAATATATGTACTGTATGTACTACCTGTGACACTTTTTATTTCTCACTCTCATTATTGATTTTTTTTTCTTATGCCAAAATATTCCTTTAATTAAAAATAATAATAATAATTAATAATGTTCTGTCTTATGGACATTTGGTTTCTAATAAAAATTTAAGACTATTGACCATAAACCAGAAAGTGCTCAATTTGATAGAGGAAGGTAAGTTAAGGCATCTGATGAGGGAGAATGTGAAAGAAAACATTATTAGTCCTACACAACATAGTTAGAAAAAAGTGATTGATTAAAAGGGGTGTCACTCCTGCCTGTCTTGGTGGAGGCCAGAGCGCTTCAGGGACTAGTAAGTAGCCGGCACAGTACAGGAGATCGTGGTGGGTTCCAGCGGTAAGCCCTCTTCTCACCGCAATCAGACACTTACAGTATCCCCTGTCCTGTAGAAGTTTATTTCCCTGGATAACCCTTTAAAAAAGGTATTCTTTCTAGTTGTCAGCAAAAAAAATATAGGAGCGCTTCCAAGAGGTTTGTAAATAGTGTTTTTTTATTTAGCAGGTAACATTTACAGCAATGTTTAGTTTGCCTCTGACAACCATTTTTAATAGTGTTTACACATCCATTGGAAGTGCTGCTATTTTTTTTTTTTGCTGCTACCTTTATGGCAAGCTTGTGACCTAAGCTTTACCTAGCCTCCACTCCTTACCCTATGTACTTTTGGTGTGTTGCTCTCCTAGGATTTTGACATCTATAGGTGGACAGATATATTGTTTCCTTGGACAGAGCCCAACTACCCGGATTGTAATTTTGTCCACTTGTTTTCACCTTGATAATTTGAAAGAACTTTTTTTTCTTGGCTTTACATACTTCTGTTGTTTCCTTTTCACTGGGAGATACAAACATCTCACTACTGCAGACTTTCATTAACAGTCATTTATGAGTCTTTGACAATGCTAAATTTTAAAAGTATTACACGGGAGTTAAACTGATCCTACTATAGCAGCCAATTCTATTTTAAATTCTCAGCAAGTTTTTTTTTCTTCTTTTCATTCTCCTAGTGTTATTAATTTCTTTTCTTTTAAGAGTACAAAAATAATGGTCTTTTTTACAGACTTATCTGATTTGCAATTTCTATCTGAGACTGTTGCCTGTTGGACTGCTGAGAAATTTATATCTAAGGTCAGTTTCACCTCAATCAATAGAAATCTATCTTTTGGCCTAATCCAAAATCAATAGCCTCTAGAGAATTACCGTCCCTTCTGCCTCTGAAAGCATGTAGGGTTTAGAATATTATCTTTGTAAAACTGAAGCATTTGTGTTATCTGATGCTTGTTCTAAAAGGCTTAAGTCAATTATATGTTTTCAGTGAAAACTCTGAAGGACTGGTTCATTACATGTAAAATAATTAATCCAAATGAAATGTTTACACAACCGATGCCTGTTATTTTACAAACATAATGAAAAATAAATAAAGTGCCTATTCTAATATATACCCATCTAACATAACAGCCCCCTTACCTAACAACAATGTTGACAACGCTCGTTCTTTGTCTACTAAATATATTTGAATTACTTGTTGTACTGTTCTTTTGTAGTCAGTTGCATTGTCCTAAATCCTAAAGAGAAAGTGTATTCACGGTTAAGCATCAAAAATGTGGAACCACACGCACTTATTTTTAGTGGTGTCTTCTTTCTTAGCTTTCCTCTTGGCTTGGATAGCTTGAGATGTATAGTATGAGATGACCAGCCCTGAATAGTAACATTATTTTGTCAGGGGATGTATGTAATATATGTATGTCTGTATATAGCCACTCAGTTGTTGTGATGTGAATTGCAGCCCTTTAAAGAGAAACTGCCAACTGATTTGAATAGTCTTTATTGTTTATTTCTTATTTTCTCCTGTGTGTGTGCTGGATATTTCATTGCATGCATGGGATCTTCTGGGAAAACTCATGTATGCCAATATAGAAACATAGAATGTGTTGGCAGATAAGAACTATTTGGCCCATCTAGTCTGCCCATTAATCTGAATCCTATCAATAGTCCCTGGCCCTATCTTATATGAAGGATAGCCTTATACCTATCCCATGCATGTTTAAACTCCTTCATTGTATTTGCAGCGACCACTTCTGCAGGAAGGCTATTCCATGCATCCACTACTCTCTCAGTAAAGTAATACTTCCCAATAATACTTTTAAACCTTTGCCCATCTAATTTAAAACTATGTCCTCTTGTGGTAGTTTTTCTTCTTTTAAATATGCTCTCCTCCTTTACCGTGTTGATTCCCTTTATGTATTTAAAAGTCTCTATCATATCCCCTCTGTCTCTTCTTTCTTCCAAGCTATACATGTTAAGGTCCTTTAACCTTTCCTGGTAAGTTTTATTCTTCAATCCATCTACTAGTTTAGTAGCTCTTCTCTGAACTCTCTCTAGAGTATCTATATCCTTTTGGAGATAAGACCTCCAGTACTGTGTACAATATTCCAAGTGAGGCCTCACCAGTGTTCTGTACAGTGGCATGAGCACTTCTCTCTTTCTACTGCTCATACCTCTCCCTATACATCCAAGCATTCTGCTAGCATTTCCTGCTGCTCTATTACATTTTCTACCTTTAAGTCTTCTGAAATAATTACTCCTAAATCCCTTCCCTCTCATACTGAGGTCAAGACTGTGTCAAATATTCTATATTCTGTCTGAGGGTTTTTGATGCCCCAGGTGCATTATCTTGCACTTATCCACATTACATTTCAGTTGCCAAAGTTCTGCCCATTCTTCTAGTTTTCCTAAATCCTTTTCCATTTGGCGTATCCCTCCAGGAACATCAACCCTGTTACATATCTTTGTGTCATCAGCAAAAAGACATACCTTACCATCGAGACCTTTTGCAATATCACTAATGAAGATACGAAACAAAATTGGTCCCAGTACAGATCCCTGAGGTACCCCACTGGTAACAAGACCTTG
The DNA here is from genome assembly GCF_029499605.1 of Hyla sarda. NCBI lineage: Eukaryota > Metazoa > Chordata > Amphibia > Anura > Hylidae > Hyla > Hyla sarda. Next base: position 224,570,756 of record NC_079191.1, read on the forward strand.
CTCTGTCTTAAATTTTCTTTATTAATTTTCAATTCAAAATGCCATAATACATACAATAATCAATCAAATCAAACACAAAAAAGAAACAAAAAAAAAAACCAACTCAACACATACCTGACTAGATCCACTCCATAATCGCTTCCATGATCACTTCCCCTTCACATCCCTTGTTTTCTTATTCATAAGACATAAACACCTCCTTTGTGTTCCCTCACTATTTAACTAAGTGGCCTTTCTAATATATTGTTGATAAATATCCAGTTTCATCATTTCCGCCCTTTTCAAATTTATACTAAACTTTTCCCATATCTTAGTTTTCTCCACCTTTGTTTTGGCATTCCCTATTCTATCCAACCATAGTCTTTCCATAATATATACTTGTTTAAGGGACGCTATTAGTTTTATTATATTAGGTAGTTCTGGATTCTTTCAGCATTTAGCTATAGCATTCCTTGTAACTGCTAGTGTATGGAAAGTTATGGTTAGATTCGTACGTTACATGGATTCCAGTCCCAACGATAAAAATGCCACCTCTGGTCCCCACTAAAAATGTACTTCACCTTCCAGTAATACCAGCAAAAGCCAATGGATTTCCTCCCACAGCCGACGAACCCCTGTGCTCTCCCATCAGATATGTATAAGTGAACCATTCGCTGCCCCGCATCGCCAACTCGCTGAAGTGGTTTTCAGATTCATTTTGGCTAACCAATCTGGTGTGAAGTGCCAATGGTACATCAGCTTGTGGGAAGACTCCAAATGCGACACACAATGGGACACTTTAGATGGAATTAAATATACTTTGGCCCATAAGGCCAATATATTTTGGCCCATAAGGCCCTAGGGATTGGGAAACCCAGATCCCTCTCCCATTTCCCTTGAAAGTTCATCTTTACTGGTGTATCTGTATCTGACCATTGTAGGGCTTTATATGCTTTAGATATTCTCCCTCTGATTACTTGACTCCCTAAATCGAGAGTCTCATATCCCCTCTCAGGTCTCCCCTTTCCCCAATCCAGTGAGGAGACGCAGTGGGGTATTTGTAAGTATTTAAAAAAAAGTATTTAGCTGGAATATCAAACCTGAAAGAGACATCCTCAAATGGCCACAGAATGTTTCTTTCACTAATATGCCTAAGTGAATTTATGCCGCTGCTCACCCATCGGGAGAGATCTGTGGCAGGCAGGAGACATTGAATCACTTCTAAAGGTGTTTTATTGTATTTAATGGGGTTGATTACTTGATGTGAAAGAGCATATAACCAAATATCTATACTTGCCCTCAGAGTCAGACTCTTTATAGACCGGATGTTTCTAGATGCTGTTTCCCATAGTACCCAACTTGGTAAATTTCTCACATTTAAATGTGTTTCAAGTGTCACCCAGTGTGCAGAGGCATCATTATGCCATAGCCTCTGCACCTGGGTGAGTAAAACTTCTCGATAATATGTTAAAAGATCTGGACAGCCCAGCCCTCCTTCTCTAAGTGGCAAGTACAATTCCTTACTTGATATTCTTGTTTTTTTATTTCAAGAATTAAATCATGATAAAATATTTTGCACACCTTTAATTGCCAATCCATAAATTTTGATCAGAAGATTCCGAAAAATATATAAGATTTTCGGCAATAGAAACATCTTAATAACTGCGATACGTCCAAGCCAAGATAGTGGTAGCTTGGAGTAAGCGGCTTTATCTATGTTCAGTTGTGTCTTCAGCACTTCTTTATCAATTTGTCATCGTATGGACAAGGGACCCCATCAATTCCCAGATAATTTAAGGACTCTGTTGCCCAAACAAAGGAGTAACTGGTATGCAATTCAAATGTAGTGTCCCTGTCCACACATAATGGTAAATCAGTAGATTTAGATACGTTTAGTTTGTAGTAACCCATGGTACTGAATTGTACTAGCAAGGTCATTAATGTCTTCAAGGAATTACAGGGGTCTATACATGTGATGAGTATATCGTCCACATATAAACTTATACAGTGGTCATTAGAACCAACAGGGATGCCCTGAATCTCCCCGGAGTGCCGCACCAACTGAGCCAATGGCTCTTTTACTAGAACAAAAAGCAATGGGGACAGGGGGCATCCCTGCCTTGTACCATTTGTAATACGGAAGCTTCTAGATATGGAGCCCCCACACAGACCCTTGCTGATGGTCTGGAATATAGGACCATTATTCCATTATTGCTGTTTCCAAGGTGGGGGTAAACCCGAACTTCTCCAGCACAGACCTCAAATACCCCCAATGGACATGGTTGATGCCTTCTCTGGGTCCAGGGCCAGGAGAAAAGAAGGCATCCGACCACGCACTGCCACATCAATAAGGTTCAGAAGCCGCCTAGTTCCATCCAAAGATTGTCGGCCCGGAACAAACCCTACCTAGTCCATATTACCAAGCTCGGGAGGTTTTGACCTATTCTCGCTGCCAGTAGTTTAGCATACAACTTAATATCGCCATTTAGTAATGCGATAGATCTATAATTACCCAATATAGTGGGCTCCTTCCCCATCTTAGGCAGTATCACCACAGCCACTTCTAGCATCTCCCCGGGTATTTTGCCTGAGAATAGAATTTCATTAAAGACCAATTTATCCTTATGTATCTTGTAGAACTCACCTGTTAATCCATCCGTTCCCTTAGATTTTGTGGTTTTAAGGGAGCGGATGTGTTTGGCTACCTCTTCCCCGGAAAATGGAGCAGACAACTCAATAATCTGTGAACCAGTCAGGCTTGGAAGTGATGCATTTCCAGAAACTCATTTATTAGTTTTAGAGTTGGTTGGATGGTCTCCTCGTCCTTCTTTAGATTATAAAGTGTTTCGTAAAAACTGGCAAATGCATCCGCCACGCCTTTCGGCTCGTAGACCCTTCCCCCTTTACCTGATATCATATATGGTATTCTATTTTTATCTTCCTTTTTTTTTTTACTTGTTTTTTCAAAATGGATCCTGGCTTATTTGTCTATTTTCATGCCTTTTAAAGCTAATTCAAACTTATATAAATCAATATTGTGCAACTCAGCTGCAAGACTAGAAATTCATGCTGCTATTTTGGAGTTATATTTCCTTTTATTTTGTCTATGTAAATGAGCCAATTCCATTAAAAGGATCTGTCTCTTCAACTGTGTCTGTTTTCTATGGTGCGCCATTTGTCTTATTATTTGTCCTCTAACTGTTGCTTTAAAAACACCACAGTGTAGACCCCATGGAAACAGAGCCCCCATTTATTTCAAAAAATGACTTATAAAATTTGATATAGATTCTTTATACTCCTGTTTTTGTAATACATGTAAACTACTTCTCCAGAACCGTTGGGTGGGGCCAGCCATCAAACCACGTAGGGTAAGTATAACTGGGGCATGGTCCGACCATGTTATTTGTTTAATGTCTAAAAAGACAGTTAAATCGAATAATGGTCTACTAATTAGGAAATAATACATTTGTGTATAGATTTTATGGGGGGATGAAAAAAACGTGAAATCTGATTCCGTGGGGTACTGGACCCTCCAGATATCGTATAATGCATATTTCAAAATAGTATAAGACCTTGCTCAGAATATACTCCATTGACTACAACCCTCTGTTGTCTGTCACTCAGCCACTGCCTAATCCACTCAACAATATGGGAGTCCAAGCTCAATGACTGCAGTTTATTCATAAGTCTTCTATATGTGACAGTGTCAAAAGCCTTACTAAAATCTAAATATGCAATGTCTACTGTCCCTTCACCATCTATTATTTTAGTCCCCCCATCAAAAAAAAACAATCAGATTTGTTTGACATGATCGCCCTGAAGTAAACCCATGTTGTTTTTCATCTAGCAATCCATGGGATTTTAGATGTTCAACAATCCTATCCTTTAGTAAGTGTTTCCATTAATTTCCCCACTATTGATGTCAGACTTACTAGCCTATGGTTGCTTGATTCTTGACAGTGCCCTTCAGGCCTAGGGAATGCCCTAAGTGCACCATATTCCACAGCCAAGAGTTTTATCTTGTATTGAAATATTATATCTTCTCAGAGATTAGGGCTTTCAGGTTGTCATGACTGTTATATAAACATCCAGTACCTCTCATGGTTATGGTGTCTGCTTTTTTTTTTCACTTCTTCATAATGGTATACGTACAATATGTTGAATATATGAGGTATGCCCTGCATATGTCTTATAACACCTAGATAACACAGATATATTTACTGTATTAAATATGGCAACAGAGAGATGGAGATGAATGTAGACTATTAAAGGTCCTGAGGGTTATCTTCACTTGAAGTCTCAGATGAAGTCAAGCAGGTTACATTAGTGGCAATACAATTAATATACTGTAAGTATGAATCTATTTGAATATTACATTACCAAGAATATACAGTATTTACATTATTTTCTTCTATTTATTTGATCAAAACATATACAGTGGTCCCTCAAGTTACAATATTAATTGTTTCCAGGACAATCATTTTATGTTGAAACCATTCCATGTTAAGGCCATAACTCTATGGAAACCTGGTAATTGGTTCTAAAGCCACCAAAATGTGTTTTAAAAATATGAAAAAGTGAGGATTAAACAAAAATAAGTAGATAACTAATAAAGATAAAGCAAGTCCTATCATATTAAAGTAAGAAAGATCTGCTGGAATCTGTAAAACACTGTCTATGTAGAGGACAGGAGCTTCTTCAGGGTTTTGTACAGTTGGTGTCCAAAGGAGCAGCTAACTGTGGCATAGGTTAAGAGTAGTACAGAACCACAGTTACAGTCCCTCCCTAGACAAGTGATGGGAGTCACTGTCAAAAAAATAAACTACAATAATACAGCCATAGGTCAGGGTACAGTAGGGAGCAGATAGACTAACAGAAGCAAAATTAACACACTCACACACTATAAGTCAATGTCCACTATCCGTGACAAAACCAGGCGTTGTCAAAGTACAAAATTGCTAATACCAGAGCGAAGTCGAGAAGATAAGCCAAACGTCACAGATACTGGGCAGACAAGAATAAACAGGGTTAATCATTAGCTACAGGAGTTGTACTCTTTCGCAGGCACTGAATGAGAGCAAACTGACAGGTTAAATAGGCAACCTAGCAGGTGCTCTCATCAAAAGGTCAGCTGACCAGCCAGACAGCTAAGCATAACCCGGCAACAAAAGCAAACACAGAACCTGTCAGAAACCTTTAACCCTATAGGTTCTGACAGTACCCTCCGCCCCCTTTTAAGAGGGGCCACTGGACCCTTACATTTGGGTTTAGGTCTGTCTGGATAAGAATATTGGAACCCTTTTACTAAAGTTGAAGCATGAATAGAAGAGTCTGGAACCCACAAGCTCTCCTCCGGACCCTAACCTTTCCAGTAAACCAAATACTAGCCAGAATTTTGTACCCTGCGACTGTCCAGTATTTTGGAGAACTCATACTCCAGTTCTTTGTTGATCACAACTGGAGGAGGAGGCACCGAGACTGGAGACTGTGTAGAAACATACAGTTTTAACAAAGAGCAGTGGAACACATTATGAACCTTAAATAAAGAAGGCAATTTTAATCTGTAACTTACAGGATTAATAACTTCAATTATCTCATAAGGTCCAATGAACCTTGAAGCCAACATTTTAGATGGAACCTTGAGACGTAAATTATTTTTAGATAACCACACTTTATCACCTACTTTAAATTTTATGCCACAAGTATGTCTCTTGTTGGCAGATTTTCTTTTTAATTCTTGGGCATTTCTCAGGTTCTTCTGAACCTTGGCCCATACTGTGCACAGGTTACTCATGGTAGTCTCAACTTCAGGGTTATCATTATCAGTATTCGTACAGTAAGAAAATGGTGACTTACCAGTAGAAGAATTTCCTTGATTGTACAAGGCAAACTCAGCAAGAGGCAGAAAAGATACCCATTTATCCTGTCTGCTACATAACATCTGCTACATAACATCTAAGGTACTGTTCAACATTTTGATTAGAGATGAGCGAACTTTTGAAAAATTTGATTCGGCCAATTAGCCGAATTTTTCGGAAAAATTTGCTTTGATCCAAGTTTATTTGCAGCTAATCTATATTATAAACGGCTATTTCTGGCCTACAGAGAGCCTCAAAAGGGCTGTGTTCTAACACGCATATGGATTATGCTGGGGTAGTGAAATCAAACTGTTAGTCAGAATAACATGCAGATTATCGGCATCGCTTTTAGAATCACTAATGCAGAGCGGCACAATGACAGAGCCTGGAGGTGGCATCAGTATGAGGAGACCATATAGTGGCTGAATAGCACAGAGTGGAGGTTTTGGCAGCATGAGGAGACCATATAGTGGCTGAATGACACAGCGTGTGTTACGCCGAGCGCTCCGGGTCCCCGCTCCTCCCCGGAACGCTCGCTACACTCTCGCTACTGCAGCGCCCCGGTCAGATCCACTGACCCGGTGCGCTGCGATACTGCCTCCAGCCGGGATGCGATTCGCGATGCGGATGGCGCCCGCTCGCGATGCGCACCCCGGCTCCCGTACCTGACTCGCTCTCCGTCGGTCCTGTCCCGGCGCGCGCGGCCCCGCTCCCTAGGGCGCGCGCGCGCCGGGTCTCTGCGATTTAAAGGGCCACTGCGCCGCTGATTGGCGCAGTGGTTCTAATCAGTGTGTTCACCTGTGCACTCCCTATGTACACCTCACTTCCCCTGCACTCCCTCGCCAGATCTTGTTGCCATTGTGCCAGTGAAAGCGTTCCTTGTGTGTTCCTAGCCTGTGTTCCAGACCTCCTGCCGTTGCCCCTGACTACGATCCTTGCTGCCTGCCCCGACCTTCTGCTACGTCCGACCTTGCTTCTGTCTACTCCCTTGTACCGCGCCTATCTTCAGCAGTCAGAGAGGTTGAGCCGTTGCTAGTGCATACGACCTGGTCACTACCGCTGCAGCAAGACCATCCCGCTTTGCGGCGGGCTCTGGTGAACACCAGTAGTGACTTAGAACCGGTCCACTAGCACGGTCCACGCCAATCCCTCTCTGGCACAGAGGATCCACCTCCTGCCAGCCGGCATCGTGACAGTAGATCCGGCCATGGATCCCGCTGAAGTTCCTCTGTCAGTTGTCGCCGACCTCACCACGGTGGTCGCCCAGCAGTCACAACAGATAGCGCAACAAGGCCACCAGCTGTCTCAACTGACCGTGATGCTACAGCAGCTACTACCACAGCTTCAGCAATCATCTCCTCCGCCAGCTCCTGCACCTCCTCCGCAGCGAGTGGCCGCTTCAGGCCTACGACTATCCTTGCCGGATAAATTTGATGGGGACTCTAAATTTTGCCGTGGCTTTCTTTCACAATGTTCCCTGCACTTGGAGATGATGTCGGACCAGTTTCCTACTGAAAGGTCTAAGGTGGCTTTCGTAGTCAGCCTTCTGTCTGGAAAAGCCCTGTCATGGGCCACACCGCTCTGGGACCGCAATGACCCCGTCACTGCCTCTGTACACTCCTTCTTCTCGGAAATTCGAAGTGTCTTTGAGGAACCTGCCCGAGCCTCTTCTGCTGAGACTGCCCTGCTGAACCTGGTCCAGGGTAATTCTTCCGTTGGCGAGTACGCCGTACAATTCCGTACTCTTGCTTCAGAACTATCCTGGAATAATGAGGCCCTCTGCGCGACCTTTAAAAAAGGCCTATCCAGCAACATTAAAGATGTTCTGGCCGCACGAGAAATCCCTGCTAACCTACATGAACTCATTCATCTAGCCACTCGCATTGACATGCGTTTTTCCGAAAGGCGTCAGGAGCTCCGCCAGGATATCGACTTTGTTCGCACGAGGCGTTTTTTCTCCCCGGCTCCTCTCTCCTCTGGTCCCCTGCAATCCGTTCCTGTGCCTCCCGCCGTGGAGGCTATGCAGGTTGACCGGTCTCGCCTGACACCTCAAGAGAGGACACGACGCCGCATGGAGAATCTCTGCCTGTACTGTGCCGGTACCGAACACTTCCTGAAGGATTGTCCTATCCGTCCTCCCCGCCTGGAAAGACGTACGCTGACTCCGCACAAAGGTGAGACAGTCCTTGATGTCAACTCTGCTTCTCCACGTCTTACTGTGCCTGTGCGGATATCTGTCTCTACCTTTTCCTTCTCTACCATGGCCTTCTTGGATTCCGGATCTGCAGGAAATTTTATTTTGGCCTCCCTCATCAACAGGTTCAACATCCCGGTGACCAGTCTCGCCAGACCCCTCTACATCAATTGTGTTAACAATGAAAGATTGGACTGTACCATACGTTTCCGCACGGAGCCCCTCCTAATGTGCATCGGACCTCATCACGAAAAAATTGAGTTTTTAGTCCTCCCCAATTGCACTTCCGAAATTCTCCTTGGACTACCCTGGCTTCAACACCATTCCCCAACCCTGGATTGGTCCACAGGGGAGATCAAGAGCTGGGGTACCTCTTGTTTCAAGGACTGCCTTAAACCGGTTCCCAGTACTCCCTGCCGTGACCCTGTGGTTCCCCCTGTAACCGGTCTCCCTAAGGCCTATATGGACTTTGCTGATGTGTTTTGCAAAAAACAAGCTGAGACTCTACCTCCTCACAGGCCTTATGACTGTCCTATTGACCTCCTCCCGGGCACTACTCCACCCCGGGGCAGAATTTATCCTCTGTCCGCCCCAGAGACTCTTGCTATGTCTGAGTACATCCAGGAAAATTTAAAAAAGGGCTTTATCCGCAAATCCTCCTCTCCTGCCGGAGCTGGATTTTTCTTTGTGTCCAAAAAAGATGGCTCCCTACGTCCTTGCATTGACTACCGCGGTCTTAATAAAATCACGGTAAAGAACCGCTACCCTCTACCTCTTATCTCTGAACTCTTTGATCGCCTCCAAGGTGCCCACATCTTTACCAAACTGGACTTAAGAGGTGCTTATAATCTCATCCGCATCAGGGAGGGGGATGAATGGAAAACGGCATTTAACACTAGAGATGGACACTTTGAGTATTTGGTCATGCCCTTTGGCCTGTGCAACGCCCCTGCCGTCTTCCAAGACTTTGTTAATGAAATTTTTCGTGATCTCTTATATTCCTGTGTTGTTGTGTATCTGGACGATATTCTGATTTTTTCTGCCAACCTAGAAGAACACCGCCAGCATGTCCGCATGGTTCTTCAGAGACTTCGTGACAACCAACTTTATGCCAAAATGGAGAAATGTCTGTTTGAATGTCAATCTCTTCCTTTCCTAGGATACTTGGTCTCTGGCCAGGGACTACAAATGGATCCAGACAAACTCTCTGCCGTCTTACATTGGCCACGCCCCTCCGGACTCCGTGCTATCCAACGTTTTTTGGGGTTCGCCAATTATTACAGACAATTTATTCCACATTTTTCCACCATTGTGGCTCCTATCGTGGCTTTAACCAAAAAGAATGCCAATCCTAAGTCATGGCCTCCTCAAGCGGAAGACGCCTTTAAACGGCTCAAGTCTGCCTTTTCTTCTGCTCCCGTGCTCTCCAGACCTGACCCATCTAAACCCTTCCTATTGGAGGTTGATGCCTCCTCAGTAGGAGCTGGAGCGGTTCTTCTACAAAAAAATTCTTCCGGGCATGCTGTTACCTGTGTTTTTTTTTCTAGGACCTTCTCTCCGGTGGAGAGGAACTACTCCATCGGGGATCGAGAGCTACTGGCCATTAAATTAGCACTTGAGGAATGGAGGCATCTGCTGGAGGGATCAAAATTTCCAGTTATTATTTACACCGATCACAAGAATCTCTCCTATCTCCAGTCTGCCCAACGGCTGAATCCTCGCCAGGCCAGGTGGTCTCTGTTCTTTGCCCGGTTTAATTTTGAAATTCACTTTCGCCCTGCCGATAAGAACATTAGGGCCGATGCTCTCTCTCGTTCCTCGGATGCCTCGGAAGTAGAGCTCTCTCCGCAACACATCATTCCTCCTGACTGCCTGATCTCCACTTCTCCAGCCTCCATCAGGCAAACTCCTCCAGGGAAGACCTTCGTCTCTCCACGCCAACGCCTCGGAATCCTCAAATGGGGTCACTCCTCCCATCTCGCAGGCCATGCGGGCATCAAGAAATCCGTGCAACTCATCTCTCGTTTCTATTGGTGGCCGACTCTGGAGACGGATGTTGTTGATTTTGTGCGGGCCTGCACTGTCTGTGCCCGGGACAAGACTCCTCGCCAGAAGCCCGCTGGTCTTCTTCATCCTCTGCCTGTCCCCGAACAGCCTTGGTCTCTGATTGGTATGGACTTTATTACAGACTTACCCCCATCCCGTGGCAACACTGTTGTTTGGGTGGTCGTTGATCGATTTTCCAAGATGGCACATTTTATTCCTCTTCCTGGTCTTCCTTCAGCGCCTCAGTTGGCAAAACAATTTTTTGTACACATTTTTCGTCTTCACGGGTTGCCCACGCAGATCGTCTCGGATAGAGGCGTCCAATTCGTGTCAAAATTCTGGAGGGCTCTCTGTAAACAACTCAAGATTAAATTAAACTTTTCTTCTGCTTATCATCCTCAATCCAATGGGCAAGTAGAAAGAATTAACCAGGTCCTGGGTGATTATTTACGGCATTTTGTTTCCTCCCGCCAGGATGACTGGGCAGATCTTCTACCATGGGCCGAATTCTCGTATAAATTCAGAGTCTCTGAATCTTCTTCCAAATCCCCATTTTTCGTGGTGTACGGCCGTCACCCTCTTCCCCCCCTCCCTACTCCCTTGCCCTCTGGTTTGCCCGCTGTGGATGAAATAACTCGTGATCTTTCCACCATATGGAAAGAGACCCAAAATTCTCTCTTACAGGCTTCATCACGCATGAAGAAGTTTGCTGATAAGAAAAGAAGAGCTCCCCCCATTTTTTCTCCCGGAGACAAGGTATGGCTCTCCGCTAAATATGTCCGCTTCCGTGTTCCCAGCTACAAATTGGGACCACGCTATCTTGGTCCTTTCAAAATGTTGTGCCAGATTAATCCTGTCTCTGACAAACTTCTTCTTCCTCCTTCTCTTCGTATTCCTAATGCCTTTCACGTTTCTCTTCTTAAACCACTCATCATCAACCGTTTCTCTCCCAAACTTGTTTCTCCCACTCCTGTTTCCGGCTCTTCGGACATCTTCTCCGTAAAGGAGATACTGGCCTCCAAGAAGGTCAGAGGGAAAACCTTTTTTTTGGTCGACTGGGAGGGCTGTGGTCCTGAAGAGAGATCCTGGGAACCTGAGGACAATATCCTAGACAAAAGTCTGGTCCTCAGGTTCTCAGGCTCCAAGAAGAGGGGGAGACCCAAGGGGGGGGTACTGTTACGCCGAGCGCTCCGGGTCCCCGCTCCTCCCCGGAACGCTCGCTACACTCTCGCTACTGCAGCGCCCCGGTCAGATCCACTGACCCGGTGCGCTACGATACTGCCTCCAGCCGGGATGCGATTCGCGATGCGGGTGGCGCCCGCTCGCGATGCGCACCCCGGCTCCCGTACCTGACTCGCTCTCCGTCGGTCCTGTCCCGGCGCGCGGCCCCGCTCCCTAGGGCGCGCGCGTGCCGGGTCTCTGCGATTTAAAGGGCCACTGCGCCGCTGATTGGCGCAGTGGTTCTAATCAGTGTGTTCACCTGTGCACTCCCTATGTACACCTCACTTCCCCTGCACTCCCTCGCCGGATCTTGTTGCCATTGTGCCAGTGAAAGCGTTCCTTGTGTGTTCCTAGCCTGTGTTCCAGACCTCCTGCCGTTGCCCCTGACTACGATCCTTGCTGCCTGCCCCGACCTTCTGCTACGTCCGACCTTGCTTCTGTCTACTCCCTTGTACCGCGCCTATCTTCAGCAGTCAGAGAGGTTGAGCCGTTGCTAGTGGATACGACCTGGTCACTACCGCCGCAGCAAGACCATCCCGCTTTGCGGCGGGCTCTGGTGAACACCAGTAGTGACTTAGAACCGGTCCACTAGCACGGTCCACGCCAATCCCTCTCTGGCACAGAGGATCCACCTCCTGCCAGCCGGCATCGTGACAGCGTGGAGGTGTTGGCAGCATGAGGAGACCATATAGTGGCTTAATGACAAAGCGTGGAGGTGTTGGCAGCATGAGAAGACCATATAGTGGCTGAATGACATAACGTGGAGGTGTTGGCCGCATGAGGAGACCACATAGAGGATGAATGACAGCATGGAGGTGTTGGCAGCATGAAGAGACCATATAGTGGCTGAATGACACAGCTTGTATGAGGCTGAAGCATGAGGAGACCATATAGTGGCTGAATGACACAGTGTGGAGGTGTTGGCAGCATGAGGAGACCATATTGTGGCTGAATGACACAGCATGGAGGTGGTGGCAGCATGAGGAGACCATATAGTGGCTGGATGACACAGCTTGGATGAGGTTGAAGCATGAGTAGACCACACAGTGTCTGAATGGTACAGCCTGGAGTAAGCGGCAGATGAGGAGACAATAGGGCCTCACAATCTCTAATAATAAAAGTAGATTCCAGACAAGGTAAAAAGGAATGATGCACTCACCAGGTCATAAGTGAAGTCACTTGCTCTTTATTGCATGTCGATGTACATGTCGAGGGAGAGCGGACAGATGGAACGAAGTGGGGGAAGTGGATGGGCGACGGTCCGTTATCGCGCTTTCGCGCTTCGTCAGGCTCCCTTTATACCTTGTCTGGAATCTACCTTGAATTGTTTCATGATAGCACTGGGAGGGTCTTTGAGCCGTACTAGCCTAGCGGATGTCTTGCAGTTTGTGGATTAGCAGTGCCGGGTATCTTTGAGACTGGACTGTGCACTCTAATAATAAAAGATGAATTTTGAAATTGCAATTGAAGACGTATGGTACCAAGTGCTTCCATAAACATATATAGGTAATGTCCTAGGCTCAACAGCATCACTAAACCATGTAGTTGCTATATGACACATACAGGAGCAGGCAGCAGCATGAGTACACAAGAGGGATCCACAACCCCTAACATTGAAGATGCATGTTAGCTAGTGCTACCATCCAAAAATGTAAGGCTCAAGCCCAGAAGCATCAGTAAGCCAAGTTATTCCTGAAAGACACAGGAGCAGGCATCAGCAGTACACAAGAGGATTTCATAACCCCTAAGATTGAAAGATCAATGTTGAAATCACAATAAAGCATGTATGTAAGCTAGTGCAAAACATCCAAAAATTGAAGGTCCAAGCCCAGAAGCATCAGTAAGCCACGTAGTTCCTGAAAGACACAGTCAGGAGCAGGCATCAGCAGTACCGAAGAAGGTTTCATAACCCCTTACATTGAAAGATCAATGTTGAAATTTCTATTAAGCATGCATTTTGCTCGTGCTAAACATCCAAAAATGTAAGGTCCAAGCCCAGAAGCATCAATAAGCCAAGTAGTTCCTGAAACACACAGTCAGGAGCAGGCATCAGCAGTACCCAAGAGGGTTTCATAACCCCTTACATTGAAACATCAATGTTGAAATCTCAATTAAGCATTTATGTTAGCTAGTGCTACCAGAACATATTTGTAGTTAATATCCCAGTCCCAGTAGCATCAGAAAATGATTTATTGGATGAATAACACAGCCTGGGGGTGGGGAAAGCATAAGGGGCCCATGTAGTGTCTGAATGGTACAGCCTGAAGGTGGCTGAAGCATAAGGAGTCCATTGAAATACAAGAATTTTAAATGGAAATCTAAGATTTTGAAATTGAAATTGAGGATTTTGAAATGGAACATTTAACTCCCAAGTTTTAGTGGCCCGGTCCCCAGCGTGTGGGTACTAAGGACCTAATTTAACAAGGAGTCTCATGTCACATGTCAGCACAGTGACAGAGCCTCTAGTTGGCATCAGTAGGAGGAGACCATATAGTGTCTGAATAGCACAGCCTGGAGTTGGCTGAAGCATGAGGAGACCCCCGGGCTTCACAAAAATTGTCAGAATACCACCTGACATTCAAAATAATAAAATTATATATATAGGTTTTCTGAAGAAAATTATCCTTTTTTAGATGACAATATGAGTATTGTGTGTTCCAGTGACATTAGCTCATCGGAGGAACAGAAAAACATGATAGAACTTAATTCTGCAACTGAAGAACCCCAACAAAGAATGAACGATTTAAATCCTACTGGAACTGAGCAACTTCAAAATGGTAAATCTACCACCTAGGATAGTCAGTCAATTCCAACAGCAGGTAGTCAGTATCCACAGTTCCCTGTTTCTGCAAGTTCTTGGCAATATTTATTTTCTTACTGGTCTGGTATGAACATGACAATAATGCTGGGAGAGTAACTCAAGGATAGCCACATGTTTTCTACAATACACAGTCTGGAGGTGGCTGCAGCATGAGGAGACCATATAGTGTCTGAATGGCACAGCCTGGAGTTGGCAGCAGATGAGGAGACAATAGGGGCTCACAATATCTCAGAATAAAAGATGAATTTTGAAATTTCCATTGAAGATGTATGGTACCTAGTGCTACCATAAACATATACAGTGGTCCCTCAACATACGATGGTAATTCGTTCCAAACGACCCATCGTTTGTCGAATCCATCGTATGTTGAGGGATCCGTGCAATGTAAAAAGTGCATTTAATACTCACCTGTCCCCGCCGCTCCGGACCACGTCCTCACCGCTCCCGATGCTGTCCCAGGGACTCCTGATGCTGTCCCGCTGCTCCGGCATCTTCTTCGGGATCCTCTGGCTTCTTCCGCATCTTCTCCGGTGTCCGGGCCTCGCTTTATGGTGACGTTATTACGTTGGTGCGCCAGGACGGCGTGCGTAGCGACGTAATAACGCCGCCGGAAAGCGAGGCCCGGACCCCGGTGAAGATGCAGAAGACGCCGGAGGATCGCGAAGTGGACCCGGAGCAGCGGGGATAGGTAAGTGAACCTGTCCGGGATGCTTAAACTGCTATCCGACAGCAGCTTAAGCATTTTGCGCTGTCGGATAGCAGTTAATGCGATGGCCATATAAAAACATCGTATGTCGATGCTGACATCGACATGCGATGGCCTCTGAGAGGCCATCGTATGTCGATTTGATCATATGTCGGGGCAATCGCATGTCGGGGGGGTTACTGTATAGGTAATGTCCTGGGCCCAGCAGCATCACTAAACCATGTAGTTGCTGAATGACACAGACAGGAGCAGTCATCAGCAGGAGTGCACAAGAGGGTTTCATAACCCCTAAGATTGAAAGATCAATGTTGAAATCTCAATTAAGCATGTCTGTAAGCTAGTGCTAACATCCAAAAATGTAGGGCCCAAGCCCAGCAGCATCACTAAGCCAAGTAGTTCCTGAAACACACAGCCTAGAGCAGGCATCAGCATAAGTTTTTAAGAAGGTTTCACAACCCCTAAATTTATGTTAATGTTGAAATCTGTATAGAATATGTATGTTAGCTAGTGCTAACATCAAAAAGTTTTAGGCACAGGCCTAGCAGCATCACTAAACCATATAGTTGCTGAAACACAGCTTGGATCAGGCAGCAGCAGACGTACACAAGAGGGCTTAATAACCCCTAACATTAAAAGGTGAATCTTGAAACCTGTAAAGAACATGTATGTTAGCTAGTGCTAACATCCAAAAAATGTAGGCACAGGCACAGCAGCATCAGTAAGCTAAGTAGTTCCTGAAACACACAGCCTTGATCAGGCAGCAGGGTGTGTACATAAGAGGGCTTCACAACCCCTAACATTAAAATATCAATATTGAAATCTTTATTGAGCATGTATGCTAGCTAGTACTACAATAAAAAATTGTAGGTATTATCCAAGACAGTCCCAGCAGCATCAGAAAACAATATATTGGTTGAATGACACAGCCTTGAGGTGGGGAAAGCATAAGTAGCCCATATAGCATCTGAATGGTGCAGCCTGGAGGTGGCTGAAGCATGAGAATACCATATAGTGGCTGAATGGCACAGCCTGGAGGTGGCATCAGGAGTCCTGAAAGTGACCCTAATGCAAGGAATTTCTGAAACTGCGGACCATCACCTTAATTAGGTTTTGCAGTATCCATGGCAGCACAATAAGATAGCCTGGAGGTTGTAGAATCAGCATGAGACCATAGAGCAGCACTATGAGAGAGCCTCGAGGTGGCAGCATCAGCATGAGGTGACCATAGAGCAGCACAATTATAGAGCCTGGAGGTGGCAGCATCAGCATGAGGAGACCAGAGAGCAGCACAATTAGAGAGCCTGGAGGTGGCAGCATCAGCATGAGGAGACCATATGGGAGTTGTAGTCATGTGGTGCGGGAGATGTTCGGGCGAGTGACAAGCTTGTTACCTATCCCCCGCTGCATGACTACAATTCCCAGCATGCAGCGGGGGATAGGTGACAAGCTTGTCACTCGCCCGAACATCTCCCGCACCACATGACTACAACTCCCAGCATGTCTTTACTGTAAGGGCATGCTGGGAGTTGTAGTCGTGCGGCATGGGAGATGCGTGGGTAGGTGACAATAAATGTATTAACCTATTTTTCTTTTCTTTTTTTCATTTTTTTCTCATTTCAGATCCATGTATGCTGTGGACTACTTCGGATTCAGTGGACTGCGTCGATGACCAGCGTTTTTTTTCTCTTTCTGTTTAATGTTAATAAAATGTTTAACATGGGCTTGTGGGGAGTGTTTTTTTGGAATAAAATGTATTTAAACGTGTTTTATTTATTTATTTACTTGACAGGCTTAGTAATTGAAACAAAAATGGTGCTCCTGGGCATAGGAGGTAACAGGCTAACATTATTTAGGCTGAGGAGGGCCAGTAACAATGGTCCTCGCCCACCCTGGTAACGTCAAGCTGTTGCTGCTTGGTTGTTATTTGGCTGAAAGTAAAAATAGGGGGAACCCTATGCATTTTTCTTTTAAATATTTAATTATTTATGCAAAAAAATACATTAGGTTACATAGTTACATAGTTAGTATAGTTGAAAAAAGACATACGTCCATCAAGTTCAACCAGGGAATTGAAGGGTAGGGGTGTGGCGCGATATTGGGGAAGGGATGGGATTTTATATTTCTTCATAAGCATTAATGTTATTTTGTTCCAGGAATGTATCTAATCCTGTTTTAAAGCTGTTAATTTTTCCTGCTGTGACCGGTTCCCCCTATTTTTATTGTCAGCCAAATATCAACCAAGCAGCAACAGCCTGACATTACCAGGGTGGGCGAGGACCATTGTTAATGGCCCTTCCCAGCCTTAATAATGGCAGCCTTTTGCCGCTAGGGCCAGGAGCACCATTTTTGATGCTCTGGGCCTTTTGGTACTGGCTCCTCCCGGCACCCCTGTGG
Source organism: Hyla sarda (assembly GCF_029499605.1). Lineage (NCBI taxonomy): Eukaryota > Metazoa > Chordata > Amphibia > Anura > Hylidae > Hyla > Hyla sarda. The sequence continues at coordinate 224,587,975 of NC_079191.1, forward strand.
CGGTGGTTACCGGGGTAATAATTGGGGGTTAACGCTGTTTTTGTGGCTAACGCTAAGCCCGGCTTAGTAATGATCTCAATCTGTAAGACGGATTCCACTACTAAGCCTGTCAAGTAAATAAAAAATAAAAAACACCACACGTTTAAAAAAAATTATTCCAAAAAAACTATCCCCCACAAGCTTTCATTAACCATTTTATTAAAGGAAATCTGTCATCAGAATCACCCGCACTAAACCTGTTACACAGGCTTGTAGTGCGGGTGATCCTGATTAAAACGCTTCTTACCTGGTTAAAAATGGTTCAGCGGTTCTTCAGATATCTTTATTTTTTTGTTATTCCCTGGCTTGGGACTCAAAGGGAGGTGTTATCATCTGGGACTCGGCTACAGTCATTCTAGCTGGGCGGAGCTGATGCCCGGCTCATGAATATTCATGACCTTATCCTCATGCGCGGTCCTCCCCACCAGACCTAGAAAAAGGAGTTAGATTACGAAGATAAGTTCATGAATATTCATGAGACGGGCGGCAGCTCCGCCCAGCTAGAATGACGTGTAGCCGAGTCCCAGATGATAACACCTCCCACTGAGTCCCAAGCCAGGGAATAACAGAAAACTAAAAATAAAGACATCTGAAGAACCGCTGAACCATTTTTAACCAGGTAAGGAGCGTTTTAATCAGGATCACCCACACTACAAGCCTGTGTAACAGGTTTAGTGCGGGTGATTCTGATGACAGATTTCCTTTAACATTAAACCAAAACAACGCTGGTCACTGTACTCCTCCGAATCGAAAAATAATCCACAGGATACACAGATCTGAAATGAGAAGTAAAAAAAAATAAAAAAAAATTAGTACATTTAGGTAACAAAAGGGGTAAGTTTTTTTAATAAACACTATTTGTTTATCGCACATATACTGTATATCGCACATTTTTTTCAAAGCTACAAATTGGTGTTCTGAAGTCATTTATTGGTTTTTGCTTATGTGTGCTAAAAAAAGGTATTCAAAAGTGATTTATTGGTTTTTGCTTTTGTTTTTTTTAACAAGTCTGTTTTTTTTATTTTTTACATGGTTTTTGCTTTTGTGAACCAAATTTATCAACCCTCTGTGATAATACACTGCTCAAAAAAAAAAAAATGAAGGGAACACTTAAACAACGTACAACAATGTAACTCCAAGTCAATCACACTTCTGTGAAATCACGCTGTCCTCTCAGGAAGCAACACTGATTGACAATCAATTTCACATGCTGTTGTGAAAATGAAACAGACAACAGGTGGAAATTATAGGCAATTAGCAAGACACCCCCAATAAAGGAGTGGTTCTGCAGGTGGTGACTACAGACCACTGCTCAGTTCCTATGCTTCCTGGCTGATGTTTTGGTCACTTTTGAATGTTGGCAATGCTTTCACTCTAGTGGTAGCATGATACGGAGTCTACAACCCACAAAAGCTCTTCACAGATGAAAGCAGGTTCACAATAAGCACATGTGACAGACGAGACAGAGTCTGGAGATGCCGTGGAGAACGTTCTGCTGCCTGCAACATCCTCCAGCATGACCGGTTTGGCGTTGGGTCAGTAATGGTGTGGGTTGGCATTTCTTTGGGGGGCCGCACAGCCCTCCATGTGCTTGCCAGAGGTAGCCTGACTGCCATTAGGTACCGAGATGAGATCCTCAGACCCCTTGTGAGACAATGTGCTGGTGTGGTTGGTCCTGGGTTCCTCCTAATGCAAGACAATGCTAGACCTCATGTGGCTGGAGTGTGTCAGCAGTTCCTGCAAGAGGAAGGCAATGATGCTATGGACTGGCCCGCATGTTCCCCAGTCATGAATCCGATTGAGCACTTCTGGGACATCATGTCCCGCTCCATCCACCAATGTCACGTTGCACCACAGACTGTCCAGGAGTATGCAGATGCTTTAGTCCAGGTTTGGGAGGACATCCCTCAGGAGACCATCCACCACCTCATCAGGAACATGCCAAGGCACTGTAGGGAGGTCATACGGCACATGGAGGCCACACATACCACTGAGCCTCATTTTGACTTGTTTTAAGGACATTACATCAATGTTGGATCAACCTGTAGTGTGGTTTTCCATTTTGATTTTGAGTGTGATTCCATATCCAGACCTTCATGGATTGATAAATTTGATTTCCATTGATAATTTTTTGTGTGATTTTGTGGTCAGCACATTCAACTTTGTAAAGGCGAAAGTATTTCATACGATTAGTTCATTCATTCAAATCTAGCATGTGTTATCTTAGTGTTCCCTTTATTTATTTGAGCAGTGTATAATAAAATGTGTCATACATAAGCAAAACTAAAGCAAAAAAAAAAAACAACGACGATAAATGTCCCCGAATGTGATTTTTTTTCACACTTTCTTTTTTCCTCATCACCTTATAATAGCCTATAACACTTTAAAATTTCCACCTTTAGACATTTGATGGGTTTTTTTTGTGTCATCAATTGTTCTTTGTAACAACATCACTAGAGGTGAGCGAATTGAAGTTGATGAACCCGAATTCGTTACGAATTTCATAAAAAATTTGATTTGTAACAAATGCAAATATTGATGCGATTCAATGGCGCGAATTGCTTCATTAAACTCCATTTACTGCGGTCCAGGCTAAAGGGCATCTAAAATGGTGGATCCACATGTCAGTACATGGGGCAAGGAATGCTGGGAAGGCAAGGCGGAGAGGCAGGTAGGTGGGCAGCCTACCAGCAGCCAGTCACACCTGTGATGTCACAGCCCTATATATTTGGCAGCCATTTTCCGGCTCGTCATTTCATTCATTACAGTGCAGAGGAATAAGACAGACATCTCTCTGTGTGTGTTACACAGAAAAGCTATGTGCAGTAGCGTTTCACCTCTTAGTCCCCTCAGCCTTCTGTAGGACACAGAGCACAGCGTATTTGCACAGAAATTAATTCTTACTGTAGCAATTAACCCCTCAGTCACTATGAACAGCATTGTATTACAGAGAGGGGCAGAGAGCTGTGTGTTGCCTCAGCTGCAGAAACATTTTCTGAGGAGGGAGAAATTATTTTGTTAGGGCAAATCTGTGTCTTTGTGCCACAACAACTGGTTTGCTGGTTGTACTAGTCTGTAGATGGTATAATCCATAATCCAGTCCATTCCTAATAGTATTTGAGAGAGAGTCTTTTTGCAACTTTGGTTTTAGTACACAGTGACTGTGTGCTGCAGCATTGTTGTGTACTGCTGGTGTAGTGGGCATTTTTTTTTTTTTGCGTACTGTAGCACATTTTTGTGCTTTCATAAGTACATACCACATACCTACATCTAAGTGGTGTACTATTTTGTAGCTGTTAATCTGTCAAGGGCCTACATACTGTGAAAGGACAGCCAAAAGTAATCACTGGCTGGTATTTAACTCAAAAAAAAATTTAAGCATACTGTAGCACATTTTTGTGCCCTCATAAGTGCATACCACATATCTACATCTAAGTAGTGTACTATTTTGTACCTGTTAATCTGCCAAGGGCCTAGATACTGTGAAAGTCCAAGCAAAAGTACTCATGGGCTGATGTTGTACTCAGATACTTTTTTAAGTGTACTATAGCATATTTTTCTGCCCTCATAAGTGCATACCACATACGTACATCTAAGTATTGTACTATTTTGTACCTGGTAAACTCTCAAGGGCCTAGATACTCTGAAAGGCCCGGGAAAAGTAATCACCGGCTGGTGTTTTACTAAAATAAATTTTTTAAGTGCACTGTTGCGTGTTTTTCTGCCCTCATAAGTGCATACCACATACCTACATCTAAGTAGTGTACTATCTTGTACCTGTTAAACTGTCAAGGGCCTAGATACTGTCAAAGGACAGCCAATAGTACACACCTGCTGCTTTTCTAGACAAATACTGTTTTAATCGCAGTGAAGCGTATTGTACTCCCCTCATATACACAATAAGTATGTCAGGCAGAGTAGTGCCAGGACGTGCGCAGAGGAGTGGCAGAGGCCTAAATTCATCAGGTGCAGGTAGAGGTTGCAGCAGAGTAATGGTGTGTGCCAGCCAGAGTTGCAGCAAGAGATCTGAACTCACGGTGTCAGCTAGCAGTTGTGTCAGGACCAGCAACCCTGCAGCCTTAATTGATCCGTTTACTCGGTCTTCTACTTTATCCCAAGTTACATCCAACACCCCCAGTCAACAGTCAGTGGGTTCCTCAGACTCAACCATCAGTTGGCATGGCCCTCATGCTGCTGCTGCCACCTCCAGGCTCTGTAATTGTGCTGCTCTATGGTCTCCTCATGCTAATGCTACCACCTCCAGGCTCTTTCATTGTGCCACCATATAGTCTCCTCATGCTGATGCTGCCATCTCCATGCTCTCTAATTGTGCTGCTCTATGGTCTCCTCATGCTAATGCTCCCACCTCCAGGCTCTCTGATTGAGCTGCCATGGATACTGCAAAACATAATTAAGGTGCTGGTCCTCAGTTTCAGAAATTTCTTTGCATCAGGGTCACTTTCAGGACTCCTGATGCTGCTGCTGCAACCTCCAGACTGTCTCATTCAGCCACTATATGGTCTCCTCATGCTTCAGCCAACTCCAGGCTGTGCCCTTCAGACACTATAGGGTCTACTCATGCATTAGCCAACTCCAGGCTTTTCCATTCCCTAAGATTCAAAGAAGAATTTTAAAATTTTAATTGAAGATAGTGCTACCATAAAATGTTTTAGGCCCAGGCCCAGCATCATCAGTAAACCATATGTTGGCAGAATGACCCAGCCTGGAGGTGACTGAATCATGAGGAGACCCTATAGTGGCTAAGTGGCACAGCCTAGAGGTGGCTGAAGCATGAGGAGACTATATAGTGGCAGAATGGCACAGCCTGGAGGTGGCTGAAGCATGAAGAGACCATATAATGGCTGAATTGCAAAGCATGGAGGTGGCTGAAGCATGAGGAGACCATATAGTGGCTGAATGACACAGCCAAGAGGTGTCTGAAGCATGGAGAGACCATTGAAATTTAAGATTTTTAAATTTAAGATTTTGAAATTGAAATTGAGGATTTTGAAATTGAAATTTTAACTCCAAAGTTTTAGTGTCCTGGGCCCCGGCATGTGGGTACAAAGGACCAAATCTAAGGAGTCACATGGCAGCACAATGACAGAGCCTGGAGGTGGCATCTGCCTGGAGATGGCTGAATGACTGCCTGTAGTTCGTGGCATCATGAGGATACCATAAAGTGGCTGAATGGCACAGCCTGGAGTTGGCTGAAGCATGAGAAGGGACCATATAGTGGCTGAATGGCACAGCATGGAGTTGGCTGAAGCATGAGAAGGGATCATATAGTGGCTGAATGGCATAGCCTGTAGTTCAGCCACTATATGGTTTCCTCATGCTTCAGCCACATCCAAGTTGTGTCATTCAGCCACTATATGGTCTCCTCATGCTGCCAACACCTCCACGCTGTGTCATTAAGCCACTATATGGTCTCCTCATACTGCTAACACCTCCATGCTGTGTCATTCAGCCACTACTGATGCCACCTCCAGGCTCTGTCATTGTGCTGCTCTGCGGCAGTGATTCTAATAGTGATGCCTGTAATCTGCATGTCATACTGAATAACAGTATTATTTCATTACCCCAGCACACTGCATATGCTTGTTAGAACAAAGCAATGTGTTCTAGACCCCTATTGAGGCTCTCTGTAGGCCAGAAATAGCCGTCTTTAATATAGATTCGCCACAAATAAATTGGACCCGAAACTTATTTTTTTTTGGAAAATTCAACGAATAGGCCGAATCGAATTTTTCAAAAGTTCGCTCATCTCTAAACAGCACATATTTTACCACAATATATACAGTGAAATCAAATAAAAATAATAGTGAGGCAAATGTTTTGCAACTTTAGCTAAATTTTTTTCCATGCAGTAACAGAGTAACGTGGTTCACAAGGTTGAAAAAAAGACCAGAGTCCATCAAGTTCAACCTATAACCCTAATGAGTCCCCACTGAGTTGATCCAGAGGAAGGTTAAAAAAAAACAAAAACTCATACTCGAGGTAAAAATTCCTTCCCGACTCCAAATATCAGAATAGATCCCTGAATCAACCTTATGTCCCTGTAGATCAAGAATCCATGACCTGTAATGTTATTATTCTCCAAAAATGCATCCAGGCCCCTTTTGAACTCTTTTACCGAGTTAACCGTGACCACCTCTTCAGGCAGAGAGTTCCACAGTCTCACTGCTCTTACAGTAAAGAATCCCCATCTGTGCTGGTGTAGAAACCTTCTTTCCTCTAGGCAGAGAGGATGCCATCTTGTTATAGATACAGTATTGGGTATAAATAGATCAAGGGAGAGATCTCTGTACAGTCCCCTGATATATTTATACATAGTTATGAGGTTGCCTAAGCCTTCTTTTTTCTAAATTAAATAACCCTAATTCTGAAAATCTTTCTGGATACTGTAGTCCTCCCATTCCCCGTATTACTCTGGTTGCTCGTCTTTGAACCCTCTCCAGCTCCACTATATATTTCTTCTACATTGGTGCCCAGTACTTTACACATGTATACTTTTGGCTGGCCTTTCACAGTAACTAGGCCCTTAATACCTTAACAGGAACAAAATGGTACACCACTTAGATGTACGTATGTGGTATGCACTTATGAGGCGAGTTCAAAGCGCTCCAGTACGCTTAAAACAGTATTTGTCTACAACACCAGCAGGTGTGTACTTTTGGGCAGGTGTGTACTTTTGGCTGGCCTATCATAGTAACTAGGCCATTAAGACTTTAACAGGAACAAAAAGATACACCACTTAGATTTATGTGTGTGGTATGCACTTATGAGGGGAGTTCAATGGGATCCAGTAAGCTTAAAACAGTATTCGTCTACAACACCAGCAGGTGTATACTTTTGGCTGGCCTTTCACAGGAACTAGGCCCTTGAGACTTTAATAGGAACAAAATGGTACACCACTTAGATGTACGCACAGGTTACACTCAATAGAGGACAATACGCTTTTAGTGCTCTGCTAACCCTAACTGGCTACTATTAGCTTTTCAGTTGTTGTACACTCCAGTGCTGCAGCACACAGTCGCTTTGTACTACACCCAAAATTGCACTCTCTCTCTCTCAATCTCACTCCCTTCCCTATCAGTGCTTCTAGGCTGGATTTGGGCTTGAGCTGAATCACTGCTGTAATACACCCACAATTGCACTTTCTTAATCTCCCTCCCTTCCCTATCAGTGCTTCTAGGATGAATTTGGGCTTGAGGTGAATTGCTGCGGTAAAAATGCTTTTCTGTACAACACACTGCTCACTGTCCCTCTCTCTCTGCAATAGAACGCTGAAGTGACTGACCGCAAGATGGCTGCCGATTCTATAGGGCTGTGACATCACAGATGTGGCTGGCTGCTGATAGGCTGCATGCTGCATGTGATTCAAGGTCATCCCGCCTACCCGCCTTGCTGCTTTCCCAGAGTTCCTTGCCCCATGTCCTCATATGTGGATCCACCATTTTAAGTGCCTTGGAGCCTGGACAGCACTAAATGGAGTTTAATGAAGTGATTGTTAAATGGGTATGGATGCATTTTTGGAGAGTAATAACATTACAGGTTATGGATAGAGAAGTCGCGAATTGTTCGCCGGCGAACAGTACCCGGTGAATTTCGCATGTTCGCATCGCCGGGCGAACATATGTGAAGTTCGATCCGCCCCCTATACTTTAACATTGCAGTAAACTTTGGCCCTGTGAGTCAGAGTCAGCATACACATTACAGCCAATCAGCAGCAGTCCCTCCCTTCCAGACCCTCCTACCTCTTGCACGGACGCCATTTTAGCCTCATTCAGCATTCTGCAGGCTTAGGAAGTGGAGGGTTAGAGAAGCTGCTACTGCTGTATAGGGAAAGCGATAGCTAGGTTGCTGCTAGGTGGTGTAGGTGTATTCAGGGTCCAGTTTACTCTTAAAACACTAGTATAACATCTGCTTTAAGGACAGCACCCAAAAAAGCCCTTTTTAGGGCTGAAGGATATCAGTCCTGGTTGGGAGGGAACTGCTGGTTAAAAGGGGTACTCCAGAATCAAACTTAAGTTCCTTCAAGCAACTATCTACTACAGTATTCAAAGGGCTGAAAGATATCAGTCCGTTAGTCTTGCAACAGCTGGAGGCACCCTGGTTGGGAGGGAACCGCTGGTTAAAAGGGGTACTCCAGAATCAAACTTAAGTTCCTTCAAGCAACTATCTACTACAGTATTCAAAGGGCTGAAAGATATCAGTCCGTTAGTCTTGCAACAGCTGGAGGCACCCTGGTTGGGAGGGAACCGCTGGTTAAAAGGGGTACTCCAGAATCAAACTTAAGTTCCTTCAAGCAACTATCTACTACAGTATTCAAAGGGCTGAAAGATATCAGTCCGTTAGTCTTGCAACAGCTGGAGGCACCCTGGTTGGGAGGGAACCGCTGGTTAAAAGGGGTACTCCAGAAACAAACTTAAGTTCCTTCAAGCAAATATCTACTACAGTATTCAAAGGGCTGAAAGATATCAGTCCGTTAGTCTTGCAACAGCTGGAGGCACCCTGGTTGGGAGGGAACCGCTGGTTAAAAGGGGTACTCCAGAATCAAACTTAAGTTCCTTCAAGCAACTATCTACTACAGTATTCAAAGGGCTGAAAGATATCAGTCCGTTAGTCTTGCAACAGCTGGAGGCACCCTGGTTGGGAGGGAACCGCTGGTTAAAAGGGGTACTCCAGAATCAAACTTAAGTTCCTTCAAGCAACTAACTACTACAGTATTCAAAGGGCTGAAAGATATCAGTCCGTTAGTCTTGCAACAGCTGGAGGCACCCTGGTTGGGAGGGAACCTCTGGTTAAAAGGGGGTACTCCAGAATCAAACTTAAGTTCCTTCAAGCAACTAACTACTACAGTATTCAAAGGGCTGAAAGCTATCAGTCCATGTGTTTTGCAACAGCTGTAGGTACCCTTCTTGGGGACCACTGCTTAAAAGGGGAACTCCGCTGGCAAGCTTTTTTTCTTTAAAGCAACTAACTACTACAGTATTCAAAGGGCTGAAAGATATCAGTCCGTGTGTTTTGCAACAGCTGGAGGCACCCTGGTTGGGGACCACTGCATAAAAGGGGAACTCCGCTGGCAAGTTTTTTTGCTCATTGTCACACTAGTGCAAATCACATTAGGTGTGACAGTTGTGCAAATAAAAAAAAATACCTTTTTTGGCTGTTAAATAAAATCAGCCGTCACTGTTAGTTCACATCACAGTTGCCATTTTTCCTGCCTGCAGGGCAAATTGTGTCACCCTAGTGCAAATCACATTAGGGTTGACAGTTGTGCAAATTAAAAAAAAACAAACCTTTTTTGGCTGTTAAATAAAATCAGCCGTCACTGTTAGTTCACGTCACAGTTGCCATTTTTCTTGCCTGCAGGGCAAATTGTGTCACCCTAGTGCAAATCACATTAGGTGTGACACTTGTGTAAATTTAACCAAAAAAATGACAGGCAGAGGAAGGCCACCCCGCAGGGGCCGTCGTGGTGCTGGGATTCCCTTTGGCCCTAGAATGGCCAGTGTTCAGAGGCCACGTACCCTGAACCCCCAAAGTTCTGAGGACTTAGTTGACTGGCTATCACAAGACACCCAATCTACTACTAAAGCTTCCACTCGGAACCTTGACGCACCGTCCTTCTCCTCCTCTAGCTTAGGGCTCCTCTCATGCTACCACTTGCCCGCCTGCCGCCACCACCAACACTAGCACCCCAGCAGCTTTACTTGATCCGTCAGAGGAGTTATTTACACATCAGTTTGAAGACATGAGTGGTGCACAACCATTATTGCCAGAGGATGTAGTTAACAGGGATATGTCTCAGTCAGGCAGCATTACACACATGGACCTACGGTGTGATGATGATGATGTAGCCGCTGCTGCTTCCTTTCTTGACGTGGGTGCCCACTAGAAGAGAAGAATAGGGGGAAAGTTCAGATGGGGAGACAGAGAGGAGGAGTAGACGAGTTGGAAGCAGGAGGAGGTCGTCGCAAGGAGCTAGTGGCACAGTCAGACAGCATGCATCGGCAGCCGGGGTCAGCCAGACAGGACACCAATCAACGCATGTTGTTGCCACCACCAGAATGCCGTCTTCGCAGAGCTCAGCAGTGTGGCATTTTTTTTGTGTGTCTGCCTCTGACAACAGCCAGGCCATTTGCAACCTGTGCCAGAAGAAACTGAGTCGTGGGAAGTCCAACACCCACCTAGGAACAACTGCTTTGCGAAGGCACATGATGTCACATCACAAATGCCTATGGGATCAGCACGTCAGTAAAAGCAGCACACAAAGTCAAAGCCGCCATCCTCCTCCTGGTCCAGCATCTTCAGCCAGGTCAACCACTGCTGCCCTCCTTGCTCCCTCTCAACCATCCGCCTCTCTGTCTCTCGCCTTGAGCAGTTCCTGCTCATCTGCACACTGTCAGGTGTCTGTCAAGGATTCGGAGATATTTGAGCGCAAGAAGACAATTTCTCAAAGTCACCCCCTAGCCCGGCGTCTGACAGCTGGCTTGTCGGAACTGCTAGCCCGCCAGCTTTTACCATACAAGCTGGTGGAGTCTGAGGCCTTTAAAAAAAATTGTAGCCATTGGGACAACGCAGTGGAAGGTACCCGGCAGAATTTTTTTTGCACAAAATGCAATCCCCAACCTTTACTCCATTGTGCAAAAGGAAATTATGGCATGTCTGGCATGGTCCATCTCACCAGGGGGGCAAGGGTCCATATGACCACTGATACCTGGTCTGCAAAGCATGGTCAGGGTAGGTATATCACCTACACTGCGCATTGGGTAAACCTGGTGATGGCTGCCAAGCATGGAATGCGTGGCTCTGCAGAGGAGTTGGTGACACTGCCACGACTTGCAGGCAGGGGTGCTGCCACCTCCTCTACTCCTCCTACTCCATCCTCTTCCATAACATCCTCGGCCGAGTCCTCTTCCACTGCTACGTCTTGCTCCACATCACCGGCACCCCCCCCCCCCAGCTCCACAGGTGCTATTCCGCATCCCGGATACGGCAGTGTCACGCCATCTTGGGGTTGACTTGCCTCAAAGCAGAGAGTCACACCGCAGCACCGTCCTGCATTATAGAGTCTTCTGGACTTAAATAATTAATTTTAATTTAAACTTGAATTTTCAAGAGTACTAACCATTACACAAAGGAACGCTTGTTGCGTGTGATTTTTTAACTTAAATTTTCAAAAGTAAACTACAGAGAGGAAAGAACTCTGTTTCTTATTTGATGAAAAATTTTATTTAGAAAATAATTTCTTTGTCTGTTTCTCCATCCTGCATTATAGAGTCTTCTGGCCTCTTGGATATGCGCTTGTTCTTATATTTCAGCCATGTGTACATGCCTAATTTTTCTGGCCTCTGGTGCTGCACTTTTTCTGCTGCTGCAATTTTTCTGGCCGCTGCTTTCATCTTGATTTGATGAAAAATTTTATTTTGAAAAGGATTTCTCTGTGATTTTCACCGTCCTGCATCATAGAGTCTTCTGGACTTTTGGATATGCGCTTGTTCTTATATTTCAGCCATGTGTACATGCCTAATTTTTCTGGCCTCTGGTGCTGCACTTTTTCTGCTGCTACAATTTTTCTGGCCGCTGCTTTCATCTTGATTTGATGAAAAATTTTATTTTGAAAAGGATTTCTCTGTGATTTTCTCCGTACTGCATCATAGAGTCTTCTGGACTTTCTGATAATTTAAACTTGAATTTTCCAGAGTACTAACCATTACACCAAGGAATGCTTGTTGCGTGTGATTTTTAAAACTTACATTTTCAAAAATAAAATACAGAGAGGGATGAACTCTGTTTCTTTATTTGATGAAAAATTTTATTTAGAAAATAATTTCTTTGTCTGTTTCTCCATCCTGCATTATAGAGTCTTCTGGACTGGATATGCGCTTGTTCTTATTTTTCAGCCATGTGTACATGCCTAATTTTTCTGGCCTCTGGTGCTGCACTTTTTATGCTGTCGCAATTTTTCTGGGCGCTGCTACAGCTGCGGCTGCAACAATATCAAATTTTTGAGCCATGTGTACATGCCTAATTTTTCTGGTACTCTCTGCTGACATCTCTGTCCATTTTAGCAACCGTGCATATTAGATGTATGGTAAGGGTAGCATGGTGGCTCAGAGGTTAGCACTGCTGACTTGCAGCGCTGGGGCCCTGGGTTCAAATCCCACCTAAATGAGTAAAGGGGGGGCTCTATGTGCTGCCTAAAGGGGGCTAAAGCATGTTATTCCAAACCATTTAGGAATCATAGGTGATTTATACCCTTTATGGATTAAAACCAGACTCTGCATCAACTATGTGATTTTCCATGGGAGTTTTGCCATGGATCCCACTCCGGCATGCCACAGTCCAGGTGTTAGTCCCCTTGAAACAACTTTTAAATCACTATTGTGGCCAGAAAGAGCCCTGTGGGTTTTAAAATTTGCCTGCCCATTGAAGTCAATGGCGGTTCGCCCGGTTCGCGAACTTTTGCGGAAGTCCACGTTCGCGGATCGCGAACCGAAAATTTATTGTTCACGACATCACTAGTTATGGATACTAGATTTATACGGACAGAACGTTGATCCAGGGATTTATTCTCACTTCCATATTTGGAGTCGTGAAGGAAATTTTTCCTTTAGTATGAGGGTGTTTTACCTACCTCTGGACCAATTCAGTAGGGATTCACTAGGGTTATAGGTTGAACTTGATGGACTTTGGTCTTTTTTCAACCTTATGAACTATGTTACTATGTAACTATGATTAGTGCTTTCGAATCACAGCGATATTCGCATTCGTTGCAAATCAAATTTTTCCTGAAATTCCTAATGAATTCAGATTTGTCAGATTTGATTCGCTCATGCCTAACACTGATGAATGCTGTGCTACGGCACATAATTTTTTAGTGTCCAAAGTCCAGGATTGATGTTTTTGGGCACTTCATATATCAGAAAAAAAGAAGAAATTATGATCAAAAAGCCCATTAAAACATAAATGATACTGAAAAAAAAAAATTTATAAAAGAAAAAAACAGATCATAGTGGAAAACAGTAGTCCTCATACAGCCCCGTATACAGAAAAATGAAATGTTATAGAGTGTTACGCCGAGCGCTCCGGGTCCCCGCTCCTCCCCGGAGCGCTCGCTTCTCTCTCCCCGCGGCAGCGCTCCGGTCACGTCCTCTGACCCGGGGCGCTGCGATTCCGCTGCCAGCCGGGATGCGATTCGCGATGCGGGTAGCGCCCGCTCGCGATGCGCACCCCGGCTCCCCTACCTGACTCGCTCTCCGTCTGTTCTGTCCCGGCGCGCGCGGCCCCGCTCCCTAGGGCGCGCGCGCGCCGGGTCTCTGCGATTTAAAGGGCCACTGCGCCGCTGATTGGCGCAGTGGTTCCAATTAGTGTGTTCACCTGTGCACTTCCCTATATCACCTCACTTCCCCTGCACTCCCTTGCCGGATCTTGTTGCCTTAGTGCCAGTGAAAGCGTTCCTTGTGTGTTCCTTGCCTGTGTTTCCAGACCTTCTGCCGTTGCCCCTGACTACGATCCTTGCTGCCTGCCCCGACCTTCTGCTACGTCCGACCTTGCTTTTGCCTACTCCCTTGTACCGCGCCTATCTTCAGCAGCCAGAGAGGTGAGCCGTTGCTAGTGGATACGACCTGGTCACTACCGCCGCAGCAAGACCATCCCGCTTTGCGGCGGGCTCTGGTGAAAACCAGTAGTGGCTTAGAACCGGTCCACTAGCACGGTCCACGCCAATCCCTCTCTGGCACAGAGGATCCACTACCTGCCAGCCGGCATCGTGACAGTAGATCCGGCCATGGATCCCGCTGAAGTTCCTCTGCCAGTTGTCGCTGACCTCACCACGGTGGTCGCCCAGCAGTCACAACAGATAGCGCAACAAGGCCAACAGCTGTCTCAACTGACCGTTATGCTACAACAGTTACTACCACAGATTCAGCAGTCATCTCCTCCGCCAGCTCCTGCACCTCCTCCGCAGCGAGTGGCCGCTCCTGGGATACGCTTATCCTTGCCGGATAAATTTGATGGGGACTCTAAGTTTTGCCGTGGCTTTCTTTCCCAATGTTCCCTGCATCTGGAGATGATGTCGGACCTGTTTCCCACTGAAAGGTCTAAGGTGGCTTTCGTAGTCAGCCTTCTGTCCGGAAAAGCCCTGTCATGGGCCACACCGCTCTGGGACCGCAATGACCCCGTCACTGCCTCTGTACACTCCTTCTTCTCGGAAATCCGAAGTGTCTTTGAGGAACCTGCCCGAGCCTCTTCTGCTGAGACTGCCCTGTTGAACCTGGTCCAGGGTAATTCTTCCGTTGGCGAGTATGCCGTACAATTCCGTACTCTTGCTTCAGAATTGTCCTGGAATAATGAGGCCCTCTGCGCGACCTTCAAAAAAGGCCTATCCAGCAACATTAAAGATGTTCTGGCCGCACGAGAAATTCCTGCTAATCTACATGAACTTATTCACCTAGCCACTCGCATTGACATGCGTTTTTCCGAAAGGCGTCAGGAACTCCGCCAAGATATGGACTCTGTTCGCACGAGGCGTTTCTTCTCCTCGGCTCCTCTCTCCTCTGGTCCCCTGCAATCTGTTCCTGTGCCTCCCGCCGTGGAGGCTATGCAGGTCGACCGGTCTCGTCTGACACCTCAAGAGAGGACACGACGCCGTATGGAGAACCTCTGCCTGTACTGTGCTAGTACCGAACACTTCCTGAGAGATTGTCCTATCCGTCCTCCCCGCCTGGAAAGACGTACGCTGACTCCGCACAAAGGTGAGACAGTCCTTGATGTCTACTCTGCTTCTCCACGTCTTACTGTGCCTGTGCGGATGTCTGCCTCTGCCTTCTCCTTCTCTACAGTGGCCTTCTTGGACTCTGGATCTGCAGGAAATTTTATTTTGGCCTCTCTCGTCAACAGGTTCAACATCCCGGTGACCAGTCTCGCCAGACCCCTCTACATCAATTGTGTAAATAATGAAAGATTGGACTGTACCATACGTTTCCGCACGGAGCCCCTTCTTATGAGCATCGGATCTCATCATGAGAGGATTGAACTTTTGGTCCTCCCCAATTGCACCTCGGAAATTCTCCTTGGACTTCCCTGGCTTCAACTTCATTCCCCTACCCTGGATTGGTCCACTGGGGAGATCAAGAGTTGGGGGTCCTCTTGTTCCAAGAACTGTCTAAAACCGGTTCCCAGTAACCCTTGCCGTAACTCTGTGGTTCCTCCAGTAACCGGTCTCCCTAAGGCCTATATGGACTTCGCGGATGTTTTCTGCAAAAAACAAGCTGAGACTCTACCTCCTCACAGGCCTTATGATTGCCCTATCGACCTCCTCCCGGGCACTACTCCACCCCGGGGCAGAATTTATCCTCTCTCTGCCCCAGAGACTCTTGCCATGTCCGAATACGTCCAGGAGAATCTAAAAAAGGGCTTTATCCGTAAATCCTCCTCTCCTGCCGGAGCCGGATTTTTCTTTGTGTCCAAAAAAGATGGCTCCCTACGTCCTTGCATTGACTACCGCGGTCTTAATAAAATCACGGTTAAGAACTGCTACCCCTTACCCCTCATCTCTGAACTCTTTGATCGCCTCCAAGGTGCCCACATCTTCACTAAATTGGACTTAAGAGGCGCCTATAACCTCATCCGCATCAGAGAGGGGGACGAGTGGAAAACGGCATTTAACACCAGAGATGGACACTTTGAGTATCTGGTCATGCCCTTTGGACTGTGCAACGCCCCTGCCGTCTTCCAAGACTTTGTCAATGAAATTTTTCGTGATCTGTTATACTCCTGTGTTGTTGTATATCTGGACGATATCCTAATTTTTTCTGCCAATCTAGAAGAACACCGCCAGCATGTCCGTATGGTTCTTCAGAGACTTCGTGACAACCAACTCTATGCCAAAATTGAGAAATGTCTGTTTGAATGCCAATCTCTTCCTTTTCTAGGATATTTGGTCTCTGGCCAGGGACTACAGATGGATCCAGACAAACTCTCTGCCGTCTTAGATTGGCCACGCCCCTCCGGACTCCGTGCTATCCAACGCTTTTTGGGGTTCGCCAATTATTACAGGCAATTTATTCCACATTTTTCTACCATTGTGGCTCCTATCGTGGCTTTAACCAAAAAAAATGCTGATCCCAAGTCCTGGCCTCCTCAAGCAGAAGACGCCTTTAAACGACTCAAGTCTGCCTTTTCTTCGGCTCCCGTCCTCTCCAGACCTGACCCTTCCAAACCCTTCCTATTGGAGGTTGATGCCTCCTCAGTGGGAGCTGGAGCTGTTCTTCTACAAAAAAATTCTTCCGGG
Source organism: Hyla sarda (assembly GCF_029499605.1). Classification (NCBI taxonomy): domain Eukaryota; kingdom Metazoa; phylum Chordata; class Amphibia; order Anura; family Hylidae; genus Hyla; species Hyla sarda. Next base: position 224,604,317 of record NC_079191.1, read on the forward strand.
CATGCTGTCACTTGTGGTTTTTTCTCTAGGACCTTCTCTCCAGCGGAGAGGAACTACTCCATCGGGGATCGAGAGCTTCTAGCCATTAAATTAGCACTTGAGGAATGGAGGCATCTGCTGGAGGGATCAAGTTCTCCTGTTATTATCTACACCGACCACAAGAACCTCTCCTACCTCCAGTCTGCCCAACGGCTGAATCCTCGCCAGGCCCGGTGGTCTCTGTTCTTTGCCCGATTTAATTTTGAGATTCACTTTCGTCCTGCCGATAAGAACATTAGGGCCGATGCTCTCTCTCGTTCCTCGGATGCCTCAGAAGTTGAACTCTCTCCGCAACACATCATTCCACCTGACTGCCTGATCTCCACTTCTCCTGCCTCCATCAGGCAGACTCCTCCAGGAAAGACCTTTGTTTCTCCTCGCCAACGCCTCGGAATCCTCAAATGGGGTCACTCCTCCCATCTCGCAGGTCATGCGGGTATCAAGAAATCTGTGCAACTCATCTCCCGCTTCTATTGGTGGCCGACTCTGGAGACGGATGTTGTGGACTTTGTGCGAGCCTGCACTATCTGTGCCCGGGATAAGACTCCTCGCCAGAAGCCCGCTGGTTTTCTTCATCCTCTGCCTGTCCCCGAACAGCCTTGGTCTCTGATTGGTATGGATTTTATTACTGATTTACCCCCTTCCCGTGGCAACACTGTTATTTGGGTGGTCGTTGATCGATTCTCCAAAATGGCACATTTCATCCCTCTTCCTGGTCTTCCTTCTGCGCCTCAGTTGGCTAAACAATTTTTTGTACACATTTTTCGTCTTCACGGGTTGCCTACGCAGATTGTCTCGGATAGAGGCGTCCAATTCGTGTCTAAATTCTGGAGGGCTCTCTGTAAACAACTCAAGATTAAATTAAATTTTTCTTCTGCATATCATCCCCAGTCCAATGGACAAGTAGAAAGGATTAACCAGATCTTGGGTGATTATTTGCGACATTTTGTTTCCTCCCGCCAGGATGACTGGGCAGATCTCCTCCCATGGGCCGAATTCTCGTATAACTTCAGGGTCTCTGAGTCTTCCTCCAAATCCCCATTTTTCGTGGTGTACGGCCGTCACCCTCTTCCCCCCCTCCCTACTCCCTTGCCCTCTGGTCTGCCCGCTGTGGATGAAATTTCTCGTGACCTTTCCATCATATGGAGAGAGACCCAAAATTCTCTCTTACAGGCTTCATCACGCATGAAGAAGTTCGCGGATAAGAAAAGAAGAGCTCCCCCCGTTTTTTCCCCTGGAGACAAGGTATGGCTCTCCGCTAAATATGTCCGCTTCCGTGTCCCTAGCTACAAGTTGGGACCACGCTATCTTGGTCCTTTCAAAATTTTGCGTCAAATTAATCCTGTCTCTTATAAACTTCTTCTTCCTCCCTCTCTTCGTATCCCTAATGCCTTTCACGTCTCTCTTCTCAAACCACTCATCCTCAACCGTTTTTCTCCCAAATCTGTTCCTCCCACTCCTGTTTCCGGCTCCTCGGACATCTTCTCGGTCAAAGAAATTTTAGCTGCCAAAAAGGTTAGAGGGAAAAATTTTTTTTTAGTGGACTGGGAGGGTTGTGGTCCTGAAGAGAGATCCTGGGAACCTGAGGACAACATCCTAGACAAAAGTCTGCTCCTCAGGTTCTCAGGCTCTAAGAAGAGGGGGAGACCCAAGGGGGGGGGTACTGTTACGCCGAGCGCTCCGGGTCCCCGCTCCTCCCCGGAGCGCTCGCTTCTCTCTCCCCGCGGCAGCGCTCCGGTCACGTCCTCTGACCCGGGGCGCTGCGATTCCGCTGCCAGCCGGGATGCGATTCGCGATGCGGGTAGCGCCCGCTCGCGATGCGCACCCCGGCTCCCCTACCTGACTCGCTCTCCGTCTGTTCTGTCCCGGCGCGCGCGGCCCCGCTCCCTAGGGCGCGCGCGCGCCGGGTCTCTGCGATTTAAAGGGCCACTGCGCCGCTGATTGGCGCAGTGGTTCCAATTAGTGTGTTCACCTGTGCACTTCCCTATATCACCTCACTTCCCCTGCACTCCCTTGCCGGATCTTGTTGCCTTAGTGCCAGTGAAAGCGTTCCTTGTGTGTTCCTTGCCTGTGTTTCCAGACCTTCTGCCGTTGCCCCTGACTACGATCCTTGCTGCCTGCCCCGACCTTCTGCTACGTCCGACCTTGCTTTTGCCTACTCCCTTGTACCGCGCCTATCTTCAGCAGCCAGAGAGGTGAGCCGTTGCTAGTGGATACGACCTGGTCACTACCGCCGCAGCAAGACCATCCCGCTTTGCGGCGGGCTCTGGTGAAAACCAGTAGTGGCTTAGAACCGGTCCACTAGCACGGTCCACGCCAATCCCTCTCTGGCACAGAGGATCCACTACCTGCCAGCCGGCATCGTGACATAGAGGTTAGAAGTGGACATTTTAAAGCATACTGTACAAAAAAGTAATAACCTATATAATTTATCAAAGTAATTATATTGACCTACAGAATAAAGATTATTGGTCTGATTTACTATGGCATTTACTAGTAGATTATTGTCATGGGCAGCACTCCAGCCATTCATTCCGGTTGTGAGCGATCCCTCCCTGCTGGTACTAGTGGCTCTGGGACTCGCGGTGTGGTACGTGCCCGCAAGCGTGTCCCGGGCATTGCTATGGGTGAAGCTCCAGCCGTTCTGCCCAGCCGTGAGCGAACCTCTACTTATGTCCATGGCGGCTCTTGGACTCGCTGCACGGGACGCCCGCATACGAGTACCGGGCATCTCCTTACCACTTACTGTCTCCAGCCTCCCTCTCTCTGTGCATTGCTGGAGCGCACCTTGCCTTTCCTTAGGGCGCGCGTGCCAGCATTAATAGATTTAAAGGGCTAGTACGTCCTTAATTGGTCTGCTGTAGGGCGGTCCTTATTTAAGTCCGGCACCTCCTTATCTTGGTGCCGGATGTTTGTGTCTTGTGCCTTGTGCCTAGAAAAAGCATTCCCCAGTATTTGCCTACTTAGTGTTCCTGATCTCCAGCTCGAGACCTGAGCTTGTTCCTTTGCTGCCTGTCTCGTGACCTCGTGCCTGTAACCCGACTACGCTTCCTTGCTGCCTTCCCTTCTGACCTGTGCTGCGTCCTAGCTACACCTTACCATCTGTGCCGAGTTACATCTGGGCAACCTGTGTAGACGAACCATGTCAGGGGTAGCGACATGGGTGCCGTTTGCCGCAGCAAGTCCATCCCACTTTGCGGCGGGCTCTGGTGAAAACCAACAACATCTTCGACTCCACTCCCTTGTACGGTTCAGTCATCGTCCACACAGGCCAGCGGATCCACTATCTAGCCTCCTTACAAATATGTAGGGTTTTTTGTGTTGTGTGTGTCGTGCCCAAAAATTTCTGACAAAAACATTCTAAAAAAACTACTAACTCTCCACTTTACACAGAACCCCTCCCCTCCAAAAAAAACTATTTGTCTATCGGGGAAAAGGGGAACGTGTCCAAAAACCCCTACATAAAAAAAAAAATCTACAAATTTACTTATGGCAGCTCAGAGCATGTGTAAAAAAAAAAAAGCAAGACATAAGGAAAATCGCCACATACAAGATAAAATAGTGAATACCACGGAAAAATATCGGGAAAAAAAACCCACAAAGAAAATTACAATGTGTCACAATTTGCAAAGACCGTAGGGGAGATTTGTAAATAAGAAACAAAGCAAAAACAAAAGAGACTTTAAAAATGACTTCCAAAACTCAGTGACAAATCTCCCAAAATATGCATAGAAACAGAACCTCCCACTATTTTTTTCCTCAATTCCATCCCACAAGTAAATTTATTATGATCTTTTTGTGATAAAATAAGTGATGTCATTACAACATTTTACAGCTTATTGAGAATGTTATATCTTGTCATGGTATGTATATTTTATATATACTACTGTTACTACTACTACTAATAGTAATAATAATAATAATAATAATTATTAATATTATTATTATAATTATTCAAACAGAAGGAAGGAGACAAATACAGAAAGTGCCTTATTTATACAATTTCCCAGCCATCTTTTATAAATGGACATGAAGGTAGAAGAGGCAATCATCAATTAATATCTGAATATTCAAAGTGCATGGAGCATAGGGGGATACCGTTGAATAAAAGTGGAGGAACCCAATGATAGTAGTGGAGATAGATTAGGGACTAGTTTAAATAATTACAAGATACCAAGCCTTTCCTTTGAATCAGATTAGAGCTGAGCGAACTTACAGTAAATTCGATTCATCACGAACTTCTCAGCTCGGCGGTTGCTGACTTTTCCTGCATAAATTTAGTTCAGCTTTCCGGTGCTCTGGTGGGCTGGAAAAGGTGGATACAGTCCTAGAAAAGAGTCTCCTAGGACTGTATCCACCTTTTCCAGCCCACGGGAGCACCTGAAAGCTGAACTAATTTATGCAGGAAAAGCCGAGCCGAGAAGTTTGTGATGAATCTAATTTACTGTAAGTTCGCTCATCTCTAAATCAGATATATTATTCAGCCCAATATTTAACATGTAAACATCAGTATAATATTATTATAATTATTAATAATAATAATAATAATAATAATAATTAGTAGTAGTAGTAGTATTATTTGTAATATGAGAGTTATTTTATATATAATGTTGAAATTTCTACAAAATATTCATTTTCTTCTAACATTTCTGAACTACGTTGGTGTATGTGAACAGACAAAGTATTCTGTACTGATGAAGGAGATAGTGTTCATGAGCTTTGCAGCTTATCTCTACATATACAGCTCCCTGGTGGATGCCAATGATAAACATTATTGGAACAATTAGCTTCTGCTGACATAGAAACTAGACACAAAAGCTATGGCCAGCAGCAGAGAGCCAAAATGATGGCGCCAAGAACCATTAAAAGCAACACCAAACTACATTCTCCATTCAACTGCAGTCGTAAAATCCTCCCAGTGCTATGTTTGCATAGCTGGCTTCAATGATATGACAGGAAAGCACAAAAGAAGCTGCAGCTCTTTTCTTTGTTTAGCTAGAATTACAAGTCACTGAATTAGTATGTCATCTTTATTGTGCTATCATGCAGTGAAGGTGAGGAAGGCTCACTGTAATGGATGGAAGAGTTTGATGGCCTATACTCTAGGCTCACAGATGGTTGTCTAAATGAAACAGTTCACCTTTTCCAGCAGTGCGTTCAGTGTATTTATACTAATTTCACTTGTGCCTAAAGCAGATGATATTTCAGCCACAAAAAATATTCCAGCAAGCTTGTGTTAAGATTGGAATTTAAGATTGCATGATAAGTATTTTTGTTTAACTCCTTAATGATGCAGACACTTTTATGCTTTGCATTTTTTATTTTTTTCTTCCTCATCTTCTATGAGCTATAGCTCTATACATTTTGTAGTCAACAGTTTGAAAAACCAATGGTTCTTTGTAATGACACATTCCATTTTACCATAAAATGTAATGCAAAATCGAAAAGAACTTGATGGGGTAAAAAAAAATTGAAAAAAATAATAATAATAATACAGTCAACAACATGGTAAAACTGACATGTTATCTTTATTCTGAGGGTCAAAATCATTACAGCAATACACACACACACACACACACACACACCACACACACATATATATATATATATACACATATATATATATATATATATATATATATATATACAGATGCATAGCTTGTTGCTTCTGGGCACTGTTGCAACAGGGCCCCATGTGCCAATTATAATACCGGTCTCTTATGGGGCAGATGTGCTTTGGGGTCCTCTTAGGCTCCAGGGCCCCTTATGTGACTGCTACCTCTGCTACCTCTATAGCTATGCCCCTGTGTGTATGTATAAATAAATAAATATATATATATATATATATATATATATATATATATATATTGTAAGGATTTTATCCTGGGGATAGCTCTGGGATCGTCCTTGATGCAGCCACAGGACACGTTTCTACTTCATACAGCAGGTAAACAACAGTTCTTTATGCAAGTCTGGATCCTCACCAGCTTTATTAGACAGGTTGCAGGATAAATAAAAACATAACACAGGAAAAAACTAAATTCTAGACCGTCCATTCACCGCTTTTCCCTGCCAGTTAAAACAAGTTTCCTGCAGACTCCTTGTCTTGTCCACTTCCCTTTTGGGGGTGCCACTCGCAGCCCTTGCTGTGTGCTCCTCGCAAGGACCCCAGCCTCCCCAAAGCCACCTTGCTGTCTTCTGGGGAGAGCCCAGACTATTCTGTTTCCTTTATATATAGACTTGCCACACCTCTGCTGGCCTCATTAATTAGGCACCTGGTGAGCATCTCTGCTAGCTCAGCTAGGATAGAGGACTGGGAATAAGACACACTTTCATTGCCCTCAAACCTGCCTCAATGCCACAATATATATATATATATATATATATATATATATATATATATATATATATATATATAAACCAGAGATGGGCGCAGCACTCCAAAAAACAGTGTGATTTAATATCTCATGTCAGTAATGCTGACATGAGATATTAAATCACATTGTTTTTTGGAGTGCTGCACCTGTCTCTGGTTTCTATCTATGGATGGACTTTGATCAAGTCTTTTTGGACGCTGGCACCATCATTGTTTCTGGACTAGATAAGTAGTGCTGCATTGCTTTGGGACTGAATATATATATATATATATATATATATATATATATATATATACAGTCATGGCCGTAAATGATGGCACCCCTGAAATCTTTCTAGAAAATGAAGTATTTCTCACAGAAAAGGATTGCATTAACACATGTTTTGCTATACACATGTTTATTCCCTTTGTGTGTATTGGAACTAAACCAAAAAAGGGAGGGAAAAAAAGCAAATTGGACAAAATGTCACAACAAACTCCAAAAATGGGCTGGACAAAATTGAAATCAGTTGCTTCCAATAACCATCAATTAGCTTCTTATACCTCTCAGCCGGAATGTTGAACACTCTTGCTTTGCAAACTGCTCCTGGTCTCTCTTATCTTTTCCCAACAGCAATTTTAAGATCTCTCCACAGGTGTTCAATGGGATTTAGCTCTTGACTCATTGTTGGCCACTTCAGAACTCTCCAGCGCTTTGTTGCCATCCATTTCTGGGTGCTTTTTGACATATGTTTGGTGTCATTGTCCTGCTGGAAGATTCAAAATCCAGCTTTCTGACACTGGGCTCAACAGTGAAACCCAAAATCTATTGGTATTCCTCATATTTCATGATGCCTTGCACACATTCAAGGCACCCACTGCAAGAAGCAGCAAAACAACCCCAAAAAATCATTGAACCTCCACCATATTTCACTGTAGGTACTGTGTTCTTTCTTTGTAGGCCTCACTCCGTTTTCAGTAAACGGTAGAATGATGTGCTTTACCAAAAAGCTCTATGTTTGGTCTCACCTGTCCCCAGGATGTTTTCCCAGAAGGATTTTTTTTTGTCTCTGTAAAATGATAATGAAGGCCAAAGTCAAAATACACCATACCACTGTTTGGCGCTATCGACAAGAGAACCTATCAAGAGTGTACCAAACTCACACATTTAATAATGAAAAATAAAGCTTTATTATTAGCAATTTTAAAATGACAACATTTTAAAAATAAGCAGCAGTCAGAAGAAAAAAGACTCCAAACGTGAATACAAAATGTCACAATAAGTTCATGGGAAACAATAGAAGTAATAAGCATATGGTACTCTGTATGAGGTGGGCCAAAAAAGACCACACACCATATATATATATATATATATATATATATATATATACATATATATATATATATATATATATATATATATATATGTATATAACCCTATATAAAGATCGGTAAACCCAGTACACTAATGTAAACAAAGAAGGACATATAGAGTGGCATGACACTGAAATGTCAATTGCCTGGTGCCCAGAACAGTAATAGAGGGACAGTAGATACATACCATACAGAACTGAGGAGCAAAGCTACCTCCGTGAAAGTTGGAACATCAATTGTCCCTATAGCAGCAATTACAAAGAAAGCTGTCCATGCATCCAGCCACCTGCATAGTGCCATACTTACATGATGTTGGGAGCCTACCCCTACATCTTTTCGCTCACTTGCTTCCTCAGCGAGTCAAGAGACCTGAGGAAGCGAGTGAGCAAAACAACATAGGGGTAGGCTCCCAACATCATGTAAGTATGGCACTATGTCAGGTGGCTGGTTGCATGGACAGCTTTTCTTTGTAATTGCTGTCATAGGGTATGTTGCTATGATGCAAAGTTGTTACGACTTGAAACGTTGCTTGTTTGATGTGACAGAAATAAATTCACCTATTCTTTGGATCTTCTGAGTGCTGTGCCATTGCTTTTTTTCTATCTGAAAGGACTTATATCAAGGAGATCAAGGCGCTGGCACCAACTACAGCCAGGCTGAGTAATGCTGTAATATTTTTTGGCTTTCCATAATTTGATGTTGTTACTTGCCCACATAACATGGAGGACTGTTTAGAAGTATCACCTGTCTCATCATATGTTGAGGAGGAGGTGAATAGGATTTTGAGTGGCTTGAATGGGGATGCTGCTTTTTTTTTTTTTTTTTTCAAAGTAAAATTTTATTGAAGTTTTTCCATTAATACAGGGAATAAACAGTACATTAAATGTCGGCACTGGCGAGGCAAGTAAGCCAACAAGACAAAAATATGCAAGGCATCCTAGTCAATCAACAAAGATTAGACATTACAGCATACAGAGGCTTATATCATATGAGAACTCTAAAGGGCAAGGTCGGTAATTGTCCAACTGGGCTTGTAGCCATACAACAATTCAACAACAAAAATGAAAATTCAGATACAATTACTAGCAGTAAGGCGGTGAGCCAGGGAAGACATAAAGGGCACAAAAGGAATGACAACATACTGTATGGTGAAAGGAAAGAGAGAGGGAATGAGATGAGAGAGAGAGAGAAAGAAAGTTCGGGATGGGAGGGGGTAGAGGGGAGAAGAGAAGAGGGAAATTGCAGTAATCGTAGTATACGACCATATAGAGCATTACCTGATCGAACGGGACCACTTTACTCTTCCATATAGCGAGTCCTAATCGTTGGTGAGCTAATGTGGGTGTCACGATGCCGGCTGGCAGGTAGTGGATCCTCTGTGTCAGAGAGGGATTAGCGAGGACCGCGCTAGTGGACCGGTTCTAAGTCACTACTGGTTTTCACCAGAGCCCGCCGCAAAGCGGGATGGTCTTGCTGCGGCGGTAGTGACCAGGTCGTATCCACTAGCAACGGCTCACCTCTCTGACTGCTGAAGATAGGCGAGGTACAAGGGAGTAGGCAGAAGCAAAGTCGGACGTAGCAGAAGGTCGGGGGCAGGCGGCAAGGTTCGTAGTCAGGGGAGATAGCAGAAGTTCTGGTACACAGGCTATAAACACACAAAACGCTTTCACTAGGCACAAGGGCAACAAGATCCGGCAGGGGAGTGCAAGGGAGGAGCTCAGATATAGCCAGGGAACAGGTGGGAGCCAATTAAGCTAATTGGGCCAGGCACCAATCATTGGTGCACTGGCCCTTTAAGTCTCAGGGAGCTGGCGCGCGCGCGCCCTAGAGAGCGGAGCCGCGCGCGCCAGCACATGACAGCAGGAGACGGGAACGGGTAAGTGACCTGGGATGCGATTCGCGAGCGGGCGCGTCCCGCAGTGCGAATCGCATCCCCAACGGCCGTGACAGAGCAGCGCTCCCGGTCAGCGGGACTGACCGGGGAGCTGCAGGGAAAAAGACGCCGTGAGCGCTCCGGGGAGGAGCGGGGACCCGGAGCGCTAGGCGTAACAGTACCCCCCCCCTTAGGTCTCCCCTTTTTTTTGTCCGGTGGCTGCCTCCCCTGGGATGAGGACACCGGGAAGGAATGGATGGTTTTCTCAATGGCAGGCAGTACAGCAGGAGTAGGAATGGGGAGGGAGGGCAGAGGGTGAAGCTTGGCACGGGGCAGGAAGACACAAGGACGGGAGCCATGAGGGGACACAGAGGCTTGCCTGATGGGACTGGGAGGGGGGGAGAGGCATTTCCTGTGGCAGGCAGAGTCCTTAATGACCTTAGGGGGACCGGATACAGGAGGAACCACAGGGTCACGGCAGGGATTACTGGGAACCGGTTGAAGGCAGTCCTTGGAACAAGAGGGACCCCAACTCTTGATCTCCCCAGTGGACCAGTCCAGGGTTGGGGAATGGTGTAGAAGCCAGGGTAGTCCAAGGAGAATTTCGGAAGTGCAATTGGGAAGGACCAAAAATTCGATTTTCTCCTGATGAGGTCCGATGCACATTAGGAGGGGCTGCGTGCGGAAACGCACGGTGCAATCCAACCTGGCTCCGTTGACCGCGGAAATGTGGAGTGGCTTGACAAGACAGGTCACCGGAATGCGGAATTTATTCACTAAGGACTCCCGAACAAAATTCCCAGAGGCACCAGAGTCCAGGCAGGCCACGGCTGAGAGGGAAGAGCTGGCTGAAGTAGAAATCCGCACGGGTACCGTGAGACGTGGAGGAGCAGACTTGGAACCAAGAGACGCCACACCCACGTGAGCTGGGTGCGTGCGTGCGTTTCCCAGGCGTGGAGGACGGATAGGGCAATCCACCAAGAAATGCTCGGTACTGGCACAGTACAGACAAAGATTCTCTTCCTTACGGCGATTCCTCTCTTCCAGGGTCAGGCGAGACCGATCCACTTGCATGGCCTCCTCGGCGGGAGGCCTAGGCGCAGATAGCAATGGAGACTGTGGGAGAGGTGTCCAGAAATCTAAGTCTTTTTCCTGGCGGAGCTCTTGATGCCTCTCAGAAAAACGCATGTCAATGCGAGTGGCTAGATGAATGAGTTCATGCAGGTTAGCAGGAGTCTCTCGTGCGGCCAGAACATCTTTAATGTTGCTGGATAGGCCTTTTTTAAAGGTTGCGCAGAGAGCCTCATTATTCCAGGAAAGTTCAGAAGCAAGGGTACGGAATTGTATGGCGTACTCGCCAACGGAGGAATTACCCTGGACCAGGTTCAGCAGGGCAGTCTCAGCAGAAGAGGCTCGGGCAGGTTCCTCAAAGACACTTCGAATTTCCGAGAAGAAGGAGTGTACAGAGGCAGTGACGGGGTCATTGCGGTCCCAGAGCGGTGTGGCCCATGACAGGGCTTTTCCAGACAGAAGGCTGACTACGAAAGCCACCTTAGACCTTTCAGTAGGAAACTGGTCCGACATCATCTCCATGTGCAGGGAACATTGCGAAAGAAAGCCACGGCAAAACTTAGAGTCCCCATTAAATTTGTCCGGCAAGGACAGGCGGAGGCTAGGAGTGGCCACTCGCTGCGGAGGGGGTGCAGGAGCTGGCGGAGGAGATGATTGCTGCTGAAGTTGCGACTGAAGTTGGCGCACAATGGTGGACATTTCCGACAGCTGGTGGGTTAGATGGGCGATCTGTCGGGATTGCTGGGCGATCACCGTGGTGATATCCGAGATATAAGGCAGAGGGACCTCAGCGGGATCCATGGCCGGATCTACTGTCACGATGCCGGCTGGCAGGTAGTGGATCCTCTGTGTCAGAGAGGGATTAGCGAGGACCGCGCTAGTGGACCGGTTCTAAGTCACTACTGGTTTTCACCAGAGCCCGCCGCAAAGCGGGATGGTCTTGCTGCGGCGGTAGTGACCAGGTCGTATCCACTAGCAACGGCTCACCTCTCTGACTGCTGAAGATAGGCGAGGTACAAGGGAGTAGGCAGAAGCAAAGTCGGACGTAGCAGAAGGTCGGGGGCAGGCGGCAAGGTTCGTAGTCAGGGGAGATAGCAGAAGTTCTGGTACACAGGCTATAAACACACAAAACGCTTTCACTAGGCACAAGGGCAACAAGATCCGGCAGGGGAGTGCAAGGGAGGAGCTCAGATATAGCCAGGGAACAGGTGGGAGCCAATTAAGCTAATTGGGCCAGGCACCAATCATTGGTGCACTGGCCCTTTAAGTCTCAGGGAGCTGGCGCGCGCGCGCCCTAGAGAGCGGAGCCGCGCGCGCCAGCACATGACAGCAGGAGACGGGAACGGGTAAGTGACCTGGGATGCGATTCGCGAGCGGGCGCATCCCGCAGTGCGAATCGCATCCCCAACGGCCGTGACAGAGCAGCGCTCCCGGTCAGCGGGACTGACCGGGGAGCTGCAGGGAAAAAGACGCCGTGAGCGCTCCGGGGAGGAGCGGGGACCCGGAGCGCTAGGCGTAACAGTGGGGATGAGTGGGGGGGGGGTTAAGCGTGCGTACTGACAGATCTACATTGTCAGTCACTAGTGAACTCCTGAGAGGCTACGTAGGAAAGCCATGGAGACCAGATAGCATAGTACTTTTCTATTGGCCTAGCAGAATCTGCTCGGAGCTCCTCCATCCAGCAAGTATAGGTAACTTCCTTCAGCCAGGAGGAGTAGGTTGGGGGATGTGGGGATTTCCAAAGGCGAGGAATCACGGCTCTAGCTGAGATAAGTAAATGGTGTGCTAGAGCGACTGACGCTCGGGGGAATGTGCAAGGAAATATGGAGGGGAGGATAGGTTGCGGGTCTGAGTCTATGGAAAGGGATGTCAGCCTATTTATAGTGGATAATACTTGTGTCTAGAACGTATTCAACGTCCGACATGTCACCCAAATATGAGACATAGTCCCCTTCGAGCGTCCGCACCGCCAACATGTGTCGGAAACCTGTGGATACATACGTGTCAAGAGCGACGGCACCCTGTACCATCTCGTGAGGATTTTCTAATTAGTTTCCTGTGCCTTGCATGAGACACTAGATTTATGACAATAGAGCAGGGCTTGAGACCAGTCCTTATCGGGAATAGCACACTGCAATTCCCTTTCCCATGCTGCTCGATACGGCAGGGGGGTATTGGAGTTTTCCTCTACAAGCAGTGCATAGAGAGTTCCGACCGCATGTGAGACAGGAGCGGAGGCCGAACAGAGGGTTTCGTATGGGGTCAATTGTTTATGAAAGCGTAAGGCGGTCTTGTTAGCGTTATAGAAATGTAGTAGTTGATAATATTGGAACCTGTGTAAAGCAGAAGGGAGTTTGCCGCCCAAAATTTCCAAAAGAGGCCAGTGGTCTGCAGCAATGAAGCTAGTGGAGTATAGTCCGACTTTTTAAGTGTCAAGAAGGTAGTGGATGTTAGTGCTGGTGGGAAGGTCACATTGCCAAACAGGGGCATTAGTGGACCATCAGGGGAATAGTGGGGTGTATGTTTTAAGTAGGTCTGGTGTGCCCGTAGTATCGAAAACGTTACCGGCGGGAGATGATCGAATGGGCGCAAGAAAGCAGGCGGGTTTCTAGTCCACAGAGTCGACCTAATGTCCAAGCTACTGACCATGTATTTAAAAGCTACCCACTTTTTAGTGGATTGACCGTGAAGACAGTCAAGTATTCTGGTCAGTATTACTGCTGCGTAATACGAGAGGCAATCTGACAATGCAAGGCCACCCTCTTTCTTGCGTCTATACAACACAGTCCTCGCCAGTCGGGGGTGCTTCCTGTTCCACACAAATTCTGATTGCATTGTAGAGAGGTCTTTAAAGAATGAGCGGGGGATATGACAGGGGATACAGGCAAATAGATAAAGTAAGCGGGGTAGGATGTTCATCTTAAAAATATTCACCCTGCCTATCAATGAAAAGTTATTTTTGTCCCATTTAGATAAGTCGGACCTCAGAACTTGGAGTAGTGGAGGAAAATTGAGACAGAAAGTAGTAGCTAGGTCCCTAGGGACAAGGACACCAAGATATTTAAGCAATGATTTCTGCCATTTGAAAGGGTAAGTGGATGAGATGTGGGTGACCAATTAGGGGGGCAGCATGATATTTAGAGCTTCACTTTTGGATTGGTTCAGCTTATAGTTGCTAAAATTTGAATATTGTCTTATTGTGGAAAGAAGAGAGGAAAGGGTGGTGATTGGAGAAGAGAGAAACAGAAGGACATCGTCAGCGAACGCTGAGCATTTGCAACCGTTCGAGGGAGAGGAGAGGCCCCTAATATCTGGGTTCGAGTGTATAGCATTGAGTAGATGCTCCATACAGAGGACGTAAAGGAGAGGCGACAACGGGCATCCTTGTTTCGTACCGTTGCGACAACTGTCCATTTATTCTGATTGTAGCCTGGGGGGAAGAATACAGCGCCATAATTCTGGCAAGCATCGAAGGGCCTAGCCCTATTTGTTTCAATGTTGATTCCAGGAACTCCCAATCCACTCGGTCAAAGGCTTTCTCCGCGTCTAGAGAGAGCAAGAATAGGGTAGAATTTTGCAAGCGTGCGTAATGCACTGCGGAGAATGCACGTAGAGTGTTATCTCTTGCCTCTCTTCCCCGGATGAAGCCCACCTGATCCAGGTGGATAAGGGAGCCCATGTGGGGGGCCTGTCTATTAGCTAGTAATTTTGCAAAAAGTTTTGTGTCAGTATTAAGGAGTGATATGGGGTGATAGTTACAACACTGCAAAGGGTCCTTTCCATCTTTTGGGATGCCCATTAAATAAGCATCAAGAAAGGCCTGAGGTATTGAGGAGGTGGTTGAGATGGTGTTGAACGTCGTCAGGAGTGTGGAGGTCAGATCATCCCTGAGGGCCTTGTAGAACTTGGCGGCATAGCCATCTGGCCCTGGGCTTTTACCAGCAGGCAGGGCAGATATTGCAGAGTGGAGTTCCCCAGGGGTGAACGGAGCCTCCAAGTCTGAGATGGAATCAGTAGTCAGGGTGGGCAATGCCATATCGTTTAAGTAGTCCTGTAAGGAGAGTTGGGAACTAGTGTAGGAAGTGAGAGCGGTAGTTTTGGGTAGGAGTGCCCCTCTGGGAGTGAATGGATGGAACAAAGAGGGTCGAGCGTTTTGCCCTGAGAGCTCTCGCCAACATCTTCCCCGATTTATTGCTCCATTCATAGAATAGCTTACCCGTCAACTGTTTATAGTGGCAGTGTTTTTTATTGAGCAACTCTAACAGTTCATTCCTGACTCTGATAAGTTCTCGGTAGGTCGAGTCCTGTTGTTGTTGTTTGTGTTGTGTCTCTAGGGAGTGGAGTTCTAGGTGTAGTGATGCCAGTTTAGACGAGGCTTCCCTCTTCAGCCGAGTCCCATGCTTCATCAATACACCCCTCAAGACACACTTCAAAGCCTCCCACTTGAGCAGCGGTGAAGATGGGTCTGATGAGTGGTCTTGATTAAATAGGGGGATCGCCGACTTCAGCTCCTGGATGCAGAGGGAGTCAGATAGTAGCGTTTCGTTGAGTTTCCAAGAAGCATGGGGCTTGGCCAAGGCAGGAAGCGTAAACGTGCCATGGACTGAAGCGTGGTCAGACAGAGAGACAACACCAATCGTGATCTTATTAAAGGAAGGGAGTAGGGAGTGCGAGCAAAAAATGTAGTCTATTCTGCTGTAAGTTTGCCTAGGGTGTGAAAAAAAGGTATAGTCGCGGTCTTGTGGGTTAAAGGCTCTCCAAGCATCAGTCAGTTGCAACAGATGCAGCTTATGCCTAAGGGCCCTGAGTTTACTGTGTGAAATATACGAGTGTCCCGATGAGGTGTCCACTTGGGGGAAAAGAGGGATATTAAAGTCCCCACACAGGAGGATCTGACAGTGGCAAAGGAAGAGAGTTTTTCTAAAGTCCTCAACAAGAAGGAGATTTGGTTATGATTCGGAGCGTAAATAGAAGCCACTGTCAGATTACGTCCTGCGAGGAGGCAATTGGCGAAGACAAATCTCGTGTCCATGTCTATCAGGGAAGACTGGATTGTGATGGGGAGAGTTCTGTGGAAGGCTATGGATACTCCTTTAGTCCTAGAATCAGGGTTAACATTGTGCAGCCAGTTATCGTAGTGTCTGGTAGGTATAGTGGGGAGGTGGTCCTTTTTGAAGTGTGTTTCCTGCAGGGCTATTTCCTGTGTTTCCTATTTGTTTTGTATTTCCTATTTCCTGTGTTTCCTGGGATCTCTGCTTATGTAGGGAGTACAATATCTGGGCACGCTTTTCAGGGGTGTTGAAACCCTTAACATTAAGGGTAGTAATGTGAAGGTCAACCGCCATCAGGGTCAGTGTGGGTATGCCAAGACTCACCATTCCATTGATAGACAGGTGGAGGGTCCGGTCCGCCAGGCAAGAAAGTGTCCGAGGCCTCAGATCTGCATGTAAAAGAAAACACAAATGAGAAGAAGGAAATAAGTCAGGAATGGGGAGAGAGACAAAGAAAGAAAAGCTTCTGTACAGGCACAGGAGCAGAGGAACTAAAAGAGTAGACCATAAGGGTCAGAAGTGAAAACGGAACCAGTACGACGCACATGCTAGGGGGGTAACGCAATAGACAAGCCAGAGAGGCTAGCATTTAGGGGCCATACGTTGGACCTATTGACAACTAAAAAAGCTTCATTCCACCGGAAGGGGGAGAAGTGCTAATGGAACGGGCTAAATATAACAAAACCACAATCAAAAGAGGGAAAATTTGTAACCTGTGGGCCATGGGCATGTTGAATATAGACTGTAAACCACAAGTAGGAAGTGTGACAACTAGTGAGTTGTAGAAGCACTTATTAAACACACTGGAGGTGTAAGTCTAAGAGGACGGTAAATCAGTAACCATAGGGGAGCAAACCACAAATAAATCAGTAACATCACATGTCAGTTAGGTATGTCGTAGAGAAACTACAATCAATAGTAGAGAGTAATTCAGGCAGTGTAACATCAATATCACAAACGTCAATTCAAGTTTTACGCTTTGTACTGTGCCGCAGCAGAGCAGTGGTAGGAGTACTGGATGGACGGTCTCTCGGAGATCGGTCAACAGGACGCTGCGTTGCAGCAAGTAAAGGGGACAGGACCATAGCTTCCCACTCAGGCAAGCTGACTGGGGGGAGACGGAAAGTTCCAAGGAAAGTCCAAGTCCTCAGGCCTCCTAAGCGTAGACATCGTGGATCCATATTTCGCTATCAGAGAAAAGGGGAAGCCCCATCTGTAAATTATTTTAGCGTTCTGTAGCAGAGTCAGCAACGGCTTCAAGGAGGCTCTCAAGCGGAGGGTTTGGAGAGAGAGGTCAGGATAAATTTGTATCGGGGACCCATTATATGAGAGATTTTTAGCCTGTCTAGCATACTTCATTATCGTTTCCTTCTGGAGGAAATGGTGGACTCTGCAAATAACATCTCTGGGCTTTTTAGGATCAGGATGTTTTGCTTTAAGGGCCCTGTGAGCTCGATCCAGTTCTATAGGCGAATCAGGCGGCTTCTGCAGCAGCTCATTAAAGATGCGCTGCAATGTGTCTGATAAGTTTTGAGGCTGGATTGTCTCTGGGAGACCTTTGATCCTGAGGTTATTGCGTCGGTTCCTGTTATCTATATCGTCCAAGTGATCAATTGTCTGGGTTTGATGCAGCGTCAATTTTGCCGTGGCTTCTTGTAGTTTCTGGAGTTGGGATGTAGTTCTAGAACGAAAGTCCTCCAAGCTCTGGACTTTTTGATGTAAAGCAGACACCTCAGTTTTAACAGGTTTCCGGTCACGGTTCCAGGCATGTTTGAGATCCGTGGCTAGAGTGACTAAGTCAGCCTTGGTGGGAATAAGGGTCATGAAGGCCTGTAATTCAGGGTGCCCCTGCAAAGTCGAAATCGCCATCTCTGGAGTAAGCGAAAAGTTGGGAGCCGGTTCATTTAACCTATGTGTTGCGTCAGCAGAAGTGGATTGCATCTCTGGGGCCTCATGGCGTTGAGGGGCATCCTCAGTTGGAGTGTGAGAGTCCTCAGAAGATGAATGGCCATGGGAGCGGCGTCTGCTATGTCTCATTTTCAACGGGGTTCTGAACAACTTTTTCTTTGCAGGCGGACTGTTACCCCAGTATTCGGGAGCGTCGCTGTCTACAGAAGAGTCTCGTGAGTCCCTATCGGAGTTAGAGCCATCAGAGTACATTTCATTAGCCCAATCAGTTATGTCACGAGCGGGAGGGCCAGGGACCTTGTCTGGGATTGCAGGTAGCTGGGTCATCACTGGCGAGCCGCTTACCGGCGTCTCACTTGCTGCCTTTTGTACTTTATGACTTCTTGTAACCAGGTGCCAGTCGTCACCATGTGGGCCACCTACTAGGTCAGAGCAGGCAGGCTGGACAGGCGGCTTAGATATGGTGTCCATAGACTGAGTCCCACTTTGAGCAGGCTGTCCGGCGGCAGGGGACAACAAGGGTGGCGAGGGGCTGACAGAATGGTTGCTCACATGGTCAGCACTGACTGCTGCAGTAGATGTCGTGTTTTTAGTTTGCACTACAGTGGTGATGGGAGACTCAGGTTGTGTCCCCTGTTGGTGACCGGGAGCAGGGAGAGACAGTGGCTCTGGCTGTTTGACCAAGCGGCTGTCGGGAGCAGGAGAGGTAGGTATCTTCGCATGCCGCACAGACTGGTGTTCATCAGCCTGTAAGGAAGTAGTCCCCATCTGTGCCACTGAAAGGTGAGTGGGCGCAGGTAGCAGGGTAGCATCCGTCTGCTCTGCAGACTGGCGTCCCGATATGGGTGGGCTGGCAGTCACAGGCAAGTGCACAGGTGGGTATGTGGCAGCAGGAGGGGAAGAGGTCACCAACTGATCCCCTGGATTGTGCTGGTGGGTGACCTGGTTCAGTGCAGCGCGGGCACACACTGTGCCGAGCTGTGACGCGGCAACAAGGGGCTGTAATACAGCCGAGCTCTGAGGCCGGAGGGAGGCGTCGGCACTTACTGGTAGTAGCGCGCGCGTCGCGCAGATAGATCTGGTGGCAGAATCCCGTGAGGTGCCGCCGGTCTCAGTCGGGCAGAAACTGATGTATTTGTCACCGGGGGCAAAGACAGGAGGAATTCTTCTCTTTTTATCAGCATGTCTCTTCATGTGAGATGAGGCCAGTCATCTTGACTAGTGTTGCTCGCGAATATTCACAATGCAAATTTTATTTGCGAATATTCACATATATAGCACTATATATTCGTAATTACGAATGTTTTTGTTTTTTTCACAGTACACATCACAGTGATCTCCCCTCTCTGCTTCCAGCTTGTGTGGTGTAAAGAAGGCTCTAATACTACTGTGTGAGGCTGGCGTGCGAATTTTCACATACGCGAATTTTCGCATATGTGAAAATAAACACAAATATTATGAATATGCAAATTTAGCAAATATATGACTAATATTCGTTTATATATTCGCGAAATATCGCAAATTCGAATATGGCCTATTCCGCTCAACACGAATCTTGACGGGCGGAGACAAAAGTAGTCACCGAGAATTTGATTAGCTCTTTCCACTTGACCATTGATTGAGGGTGGTAAGCAGAAGAGAAATTTAATTTGATTTTTAATTGACTACATAGGGCTCTCCAGAACTTGGAAACAAATTGCACACCTCTGTCAGAGACGATGTGCGTGGGAAGGCCATGGAGGCGAAAAATATGAAGAAAAAATTGTTTCGCCAATTGAGGCGCAGTAGGCAGACCAGGCAGAGGGACAAAATGAGCCATTTTAGAAAAACGATCAACGCCCACCCAAATGACAGTGTTGCCATGAGATGAAGGAAGGTCAGTGATGAAATCCATAGCTATATGGGACCATGGTTGTTCCGGCACAGGCAGAGGAAGGAGAAGACCAGCAGGCCTCTGGCATGGAGTCTTGTCACATGCACACACTGTACAGGCCCGTACAAAATCCGTCACATCTTTCTCCAGGGAGGACCACCAATAGTGTCTGGCAATTAACTGTATGGACTTTTTGATTCCAGCATGACCAGCCAGGTGGGAGGAATGACCCCATTTGAGAGTTTGGAGGTGAAGACGTGGAGGAACATAAGTTTTTCCCGGAGGAATTGGCACCAGAGAAGCAGGCACAGAGGAGATAAGACACTCTGGAGGTATGATGTGCTGAGGAAGAGCTTCCAATTCTGAGGCATCCGTGGAACATGATAGAGCATCTGCCTTGACATTCTTGTCCGCAGGGCGAAAATGAATCTGAAAATTGAAACGGGCAAAAAACAAGGACCATCTAGCCTGGCGAGGATTTAACCGCTGGGCGGACTGAAGATAAGACAAATGTTTGTGGTCCGTGTAGATGGTGATGGGATGAAGGGACCCTTCCAGAAGATGTCTCCACTCTTCCAGTGCCAACTTATTGGCCAATAATTCACGGTCACCTATAGAATCGTTTTTTTCAGGAGGAGAAAAAGTTTTGGAGAAAAATCCACAAGTAACGTATTTTCCCTTAGCGGTTTTTTGAAGAAAGACAGCTCCGGCTCCGACTGAAGATGCATCAACCTCAAGGAAGAAATTCTTGAGAGGATCTGGCCTGGACAAGACTGGTGCAAAGGCGAAGGTAGCTTTGAGGCGATTGAAAGCTTCATCCGCTTGGGGAGGCCAGGACCTCGGATTTGCGTTTTTCCTAGTCAATGCCACAATAGGAGCAACGATGGTAGAAAAGTGCTGAATTAATTGACGATAGTAATTGGCAAATCCGAGGAAGCGCTGGATAGCATGAATACCAGAGGGGCGAGGCCAATTCAATACCGCGGAGAGTTTGTCAGGATCCATTTTAAGACCCTGACCGGAGACTAGGTATCCCAGAAAAGGTAGACAGTCGTGTTCAAAAAGACATTTTTCAATTTTGGCGTGAAGATGATTTTCCCGAAGGCGCTGGAGCATTTGACAGACATGAAGCCGATGTTCCTCTAGGTTGGAGGAAAAAATTAGGATGTCATCTAAATAGACAACAACGCAGGTATAAAGTAAGTCCCGAAAAATTTCATTAACAAAATCTTGAAAAACTGCAGGGGCGTTGCAAAGTCCAAACGGCATGATGAGATATTCAAAGTGTCCATCTCTGGTGTTAAATGCGGTTTTTCACTTGTCACCCTCACGGATACAAATAAGGTTAAATGCGCCCCTTAGATCAAGTTTGGTGAAAATGTTTGCTCCACGCAGTCTGTCAAAGAGTTCAGAGATGAGTGGCAGAGGATAGCGGTTTTCCACTGTGATCTTATTAAGACCTCGGTAGTCTATAAAAGGGCGTAGAGGTCCATTTTATTTTAGCAACAAAGAAGAATCCTGCTCCAGCAGGAGAAGAAGATTTCACAATAAAACCTCTTTTTAGGTTTTCCTGGACGTATTCTGACATGGCCTGCATTTCTGGAGCAGAGAGTGGGTAAATCCTGCCACGGGGCGGTGTGGTACCAGGAAGCAAGTCAATAGGGCAGTCGTAAGTGGTGGTAAGACCTCTGCCTGCTTTTTACAAAAAACATCAGAATAGTCCTGATAGGGCTTAGGAAGGCCAGGCAATGGAGTAGCGATGGAGACTTGGCTGGTAGGAGCCGACTTGAGACATCGCTTGTGGCAGAAAGATCCCCAATCCTTAATGTCCCCGGTGGCCCAGTCGAGGATGGGTGCGTGACGCTGGAGCCAGGGCAAACCAAGAAGAATTTCTGAGGTACAGTTGGGCAATACAAAAAATTCAATATTTTCATGATGGTGAACTCCAACACTCATGAGCAGAGGTTCTGTGTGGTAACGCACGGTGCAGACCAGTCTTTCTCCATTCACGGATGAAATGAAGAGAGGCTTGACGAGACGGTAACAGGAAGATTGAATCTGTTGACGAGAGAGGCTTCAATGAAATTTCCTGCTGAGCCTGAGTCCAGAAAGGCCACAGCGGAGAAGGAAGTATTAGTATTAGTGGGTACAGCAACCCGCACAGGAATAGTCAGTCATGGAGAGGAATAATTTACACCTAGCAACGCCTCTCCCACGTTAGCTAGGTGCGTGCGTTTTCCCTGACGCGGAGGACGAATAGGACAGTCTTTCAGGAAATGTTCGGTACTAGCACAGTACAGGCACAAGTTTTCATTCCTGCTGTGAGTCCTCTCTTGTTGGGTCAGGCGAGACCGATCCACTTGCATAGCCTCCTTGGCGGAAGGCACAGGAACAGGTTGCAAAGGACACTGGAAGAGAGGTGCCAAATGCCGCCTGAAAACCGCCTGGTGCGAACAACATCCTTTTCCTGGCGAAGCTCCTGGCGTCTTTCAGAGAAACGCATGTCAATGCAGGTGGCCAAATGGATGAGTTCAGACAAAGTAGCAGGAATTTCTCGTGTGGCCAGAACATCTTTGATGTGGCTGGATAAACCTTTCTTGAAGGTCGCGCAGAGGGCCTCATTGTACCAGGCTAGCTCAGAGGCGAGGGTGCGGAACTGTATGGCGTATTCGCCCACTGAAGAGCTCTCTTGGACAAGATTCAATAGAGCCGTCTCGGCTGAGGAAGCCCGGGCTGGCTCCTCAAAGACACTGTGTACTTCAGAGAAGAAGGACTGGATGGAAGCAGTATCAGGATTGTTGCGGTCCCAAAGCGGTGTGGCCCAGGACAAGGCCTTCCCAGAAAAAAAACTGACCACAAAAGCCTTAGACCCTACCTTAGACCGTTCTGTGGGGAACTGGTCCGACATCATCTCGAGGTGCAGGGAACATTGGGACAGGAACCCACGGCACAACTTAGAGTCCCCATCAAATTACTCAGGAAGAGACAGGCGGATTCTTGAGGTAGTAGCGGCAGCTCGTAGTGGAGGAGATGCTGGAGCTGGCGGAGGAGATGATAGAGGCTGTGGAGGCAGAAGCTGCTGGAGCATGGCAGCCAACTGCGACAGCTGTTGTCCTTGTTGGGTGATCTGCTGAGACTGCTGGGAAACCACGGTGGTGAGGTCAGCGAGACTTGGCAGCGGCACCTCAGCGGGATTGATGGCCGGATCTACTGTCAGGATCCGGACTGGTATGCAGGGAGGACACGGGTAGTGGATCTTCTGTGTCAGTGAGGCGATGGCGTGGGCCGTACCAGGCGAACGGAATCTAAGAGGTTACTGGTTTTCACCGGAGCCCGCCGCAAAGTGGGATGGACTTGCTGTGGCAGGTAACCCCCAGGTCGTTCCACCCGATAGTGACTCAACCTCACTGACAGCTGAGACAGGCGCGGTACACAAGGACAAGGCAAGGCAAGGTCAGACGTAGCAGAAGGTCAAGCCAGGCGGCAAGGTTCGTAGTCAGGGGCAACGGCAAGGGTTCTGGATACACAGGCTAGGGAACACACAGAAACGCTTTCTCAGGGAACAAGGCAACAAGATCCGGCAAGGACAGGAAGGGGAAGTGGGTTTTAATAGTGTAGGAAGTGATTAGCACTGATTGGGCCAGGCACCAATTAGTGGTGCACTGGCCCTTTAAATTTCAGAGAGCCGGCAAAATTGCTACATGATGATGTGTTTCCCTCTTTATGCACTGAAGTTGGCACATTCCCTGAGTTTTTCCAGCAAGATGGTGCACCACAACATTACGAGTGTCAGGTCCGAGCATTCCTAGATGAACAGTTTCCTGGAAAGTGGATTGGTCATCGTGGCCAGTTGAATGGCCCCCAAGGTCTCCCGATCTTACCCCCTTAGACTTTTATCTTTGGGGTCATCTGAAGGCAATTGTCTATGCTGTGAAGATACGAGATGTGCAGCACTTGACACTACGGATACTGGAAGCCTGTGCTAGCATTTCTCCTGTGGTGCTGCTATCAGTGTGTGAAGAGTGGGAGAAGAGGGTTGCATTGACAATCCAACACAATGGGCAGCACATTGAACACATTTTATAAGTGGTCAGAAACTTGTAAATAACTCATGAAAGAATAAAGTTATGTTAAAACCAAGCACATCTTTGTTTTTCTTGTGAAATTCCCAATAAATTTGATGTGTCACATGACCATCTTCCTATTGAAAAAACAAAAGTTGGATTCAAAATGGCCAACTTCAAAATGGCCGCCATGGTCACCACCCATCTTGAAAAGTTTCCCCCCTCACATATACTAATGTGCCACAAACAGGAAGTTAAGATCACCAACCATTCCCATTTTATTAAGGTTTATCCATATAAATGGCCCACCCTGTCTTATTGGGGTAATATTTTCCTGAATCTTTGTCATGTATACAGTACCTAAAGCAGTTAAAGGGGGATGAAAAGTATCTGTAACTGGAAGTTATGAACTTTGAGAATATCATGGTTTACAAAGAAAGAAAACAAAACTCAGAATGCTCCAAAGGGCCACATAGTAACCTTAGGTAAGGTTGAAAAAAACGAGGTCCATCGAGTTCAACCAAGCGACATGATATTAGGCAGTGCTATTAATGTTATTGCTCATGGGACACAATATTAGAGAGTGGTATTAACGTTATGGCTGCTGGGACGCAATATTAGAGGATGGTATTGCTGTTATGGATGATGGGAAACAATATAATGCTGTGGTATTAATGTTATGGCTGATGGGTTTATAAAGCTTTATTAATAGAACTAATCATATATTCAAGCACATTTCATAGAGTAAAGTGTTTCTACATTTATAGGGTTAAATACATCAAAATATTTTTTATAAAAGATAAGTGCCTGGTTAGACGCATTTTGGATATTGAAACAGTCATTGGATAATATTCATAAGACGCAAGTAAAATGTAGAGTAAAATCACATTAATATCATAAATTATTTACAGGGGTAAAGAAAAGCAGTACAGGGGAATTTATATAGCTAAACATGTTATAGAAATCAAGAGATGCAACGTGCCGCAAATCTCTTTTTCAATTAGGAGTGTAGGATTCTATAGTGTAAATGCTACATTTACCTCCTTTAACTTTTTTATCTAGTTTTAGAAATGGGGTATATTGTAAAAAGTATGATAAGAAATGACAGAGAGCTAAATGCATACCAGATGTTTGTTAATTACAGCACAAGGTGCGTAGTATAGCATCAAGCATTCATTGTATATCATAAGCAACTTTTCCTCTGGACAGTGCTTGATAAATGTCCCCCAATATCTTTAAATTTTTCTACTATACTCTCAGAAACTATAAGAAGATCATTACATAACTGTAACTATGAACAGCAGTCGTAGAAGCATTTATAGTCTGCTGGTGGACATTTCCACATATTACACAGGGCCCCACACTGTAAACATTCACTTCTGTTTAGGAGACTACGTTTAACGTCAGAGAATGTGAAAGAAAAGGGGGGCAAAGCTGTGCAGGGAAGGGGGCGTGGCCTAGTGAGGCTCTGTTAGAAAAAGGGGCATGGCACCTGTCACTTTACTTCCAGTGGGCAGTTTGACGAAAGGTATCCCCTCTTTACTACTTGTATCATCTGTATTTGTCTTCTGTACAGGGAACCAAGCATGAGGAAAGGAACTAAACCTTGTGGTACAGTAGGGTCTATGGAAAAATAATTTCTGCACAAATAGACACAAACCATTAGGCTAAAGCATTTGGCCACCCTAGGCTGGGCTTGCATTTCTCTGGGGCTCATAGCAGTAGTATTGGTTGCTTCTATGTAATGTATATATGTGTGGAGAACATACTGTAAGAAACATTTCATTCTCTATAGAAGAGCCTGTTAAAGGGGTACTCCGGTGGAAAACTTTTTTTTATTTTTTATGAATTGGTGCCAGAAAGTTATACAGATTTGTAAATTACTTCTATTTAAAAAGCTCAATCCTTTCTGTACTTATTGGCAGCTGTATGCTACAGAGGAAATTATTTTCTTTTTGATTATTATCTTTTTTGTTTTGTCCACAGTGCTCTGTCTGTGTCAGGAACTGTTCAGAGTAGCATAGGTTTGCTATGGGGATTTTCTCCTGCTCTGGACAGTTCCTGATAATGGCATCAGGTGTCAGCAGAGAGCACTGTGGACAAGACAAAAAAGAAATTCAAAAAGAAAATAATTTCCTCTGTAGCAAACAGCTGCTAATAAGTACTGGAAGGATAAAAAAAAATTAATAGAAGTAATTTACAAATCTGTTTAACTTTCTTGCACCAGTTGATCTAAAAAAAAATGTTTTCCACTGGAGTACCCCTTTAATGCTGTTGTTGCCAGCAAATGCTGGAAACAATGGAATTTTTGCAATTATATTGTATTGTAATTATATTTTATTGTATCCAGCATTTCCCGGTCTTTCTACCTAAACCTTGTGGTAGAGGAAAAGCAACAATGACGCTCTTGTCCTCAGATACATACCTCATATATTGTCCTCTTATCTTGTCCTTATATCCTATCCCCATATCCTAACCTCATATTCTAACCTCATAACCCCACCTCATGCCCTATCCTCACATCCTGACCTTATATCTCCTCCTTATATGTTGTCCTCACAGCCTGACCTCATATCCCTTCTTCATGTTCCATCCTTATATCACATACTCAAATCCCATCCTCATATCCTGCCTTGCTGAGGTGGGACTGAGTTGTGATGAATAGATTGTATGTCAAAAATAGAAGGGGCGTGGCTTTGTGATGGGTCTGTTTTGTGGGAGGGGTGTGGCTTGCAAGCCAGACCAACTCATTTACCCTGGGAATGCAGAGCTTGTAGAGTAAGGAGGGGCTGAGCTGTGAACATGTGGTTAAAGGACCTGTGATGTAGGCGTGTGGAGCAAAATTGGGGCTGTCAGCCTTTAGCTGAAACATAAAAAGAACCAAAAAGATGTGGTGGACCACTGGTGTATGGCGGGACCACAGGTGTAGCAGTGTAGGTGGTGGGGCCAGATGGTATTAACCCCTGGGGCAAGATGTTATTAATCCCTAGTGTTCGTGATGCCAGAGTGGTTTTTGAGTACCGGAACCACACGAATGGTATCTCCGCTATTCCAATGGCCAATAAAGGAAAGGAGAGTCCACAACCAGTTATGGTTTAACGGAGGCTTTACTGAGTTAAGACAGATGGAAGTATATTCACAACTAGGACAGATTCCCAGAGAGTTGGCCAGGAACCCAGAAGGACCTTGCAGCTTGCTGGGACCAATTATACTTGTAATAGACTTGAGACAATTATCTTGAGGCTTGACTATATGCACCGACTTAACTATTTGTAGTGACAGCAGACGGACTTTTGACTTACTGGAATGACTGTAGCTTAGTGGTTTTCCAGATGATGGTCACTAGCACTGAGATCTCTGGTTTTTGCTGTGCTCAGTAGCAGGTTGAATCTGCGAGAAATTGGAATGGCCACCCTTTTTTTTATAGTGGAGGCTAAGCTGGTGCTCTCTGGGTAACATTATGTGACAACATAACATAACATGGGACAGGTCCTTTAGATCTTACAGGTCCTTTAGATAACTTGCAGGTCCTTTTGACTATCTATACATTAGGACACTGACTACACACAAGGAAGGATAAATAACATTATAGAAAAAACAGGGGAGACCCTGCAGGGGAGCCCCTCAGGTCACCGAGGGACTCAACCTGACAGGGCCAAACTGGGACATCACAAAGAGAAAGAGTGTGGCTTGCAGGAGGGGTCTGGCTTGCAAGCTGGATCAGCACACTCAACAGGAGAAACAGAGAGAAGCTTGTGGAGTTAGGTATTAGAAGTCCCATAGACTTGCATGGGACTTTAGACAAAAACTCTGACTCTGACCCTACATCTGGAGGCACACTGGTTGGGAAACACTGAGTTAGGACACAAACTCTGTTTCATAACCAATGTGTCTCCAGCTGCTACAAAACTGCAACACTCAGCATGCATTGAAAGTCGAAGGGCATGCTGAGAGTTGTACTTTTGCAACAGCTGGATGCACACTGCTACAATTCCGAGCATGCCCTTTGGTAGTCTGTGCATGCTGGTAGTTGTAGTTATGCAACAGCTGGATGCACACTTTTTCATAGAAAAAATGTGCCTCCAGCTGTTGCATAACTTCAACCCCCAGCATGTGCAGACTACCAAAGGGCATGCTGGGAGTTGTAGTTGGAACTCCAGCTGTTGCAAAACTACAACTCCCAGCATGCCCTTTGGCTGTGCATGCTGAGAGCTGTTTCTAAGCAACAGCAGGGGGTGAACAGGCCTCACCTCGTGCTCACCGCCACTGCTGCTCCTGAGGGTCCCCCGCCAGGCTAGGGAGAGGTAAGAGACCCGCGTCAGCCCCGATCGCAGCTCCGATCACAGCCCAGCAGGGTAGTGATTGGTCGGTTGTTCAGACCGATCAATCAATCAAGTGATCGTGAGGTTGCACCCGTGCTGGGTAAGGGTTAATGGGGCTTTCTCGGACAGCCCTATTCACCCTTTTTTTTCCAGGTCACCAGGTCACCTGATTGACCCGTAATCATCGCAAACTGTGGTCACAGGACCTCACCAGGGGTTTGCGCGGGGTGCCTGCTGAATGATTTCAGCAGGCATCCCTGTCCGGTCCCCGCCCAGTGAGCAGCGGGGACCGAAATTCCCATGGCCATACATGTACGCCCTGGATCTTTAAGGGGTTAAAAAAAATTATGCTGGAGCATACATATGCATTTACACACACATACACATGTTGAGTTTAATTAATTAATATATGTATATATATATATATATATATATATATATATATATACTTCCAGGTTTAAGCAAGGTTTTTATTGTATGTTACTTTGCAATGTATTATTCTACAACAAATAAATCTTCAGATGAAAGTATCTGTGCTAATGAGAATAACTAAAACAGATGTTACAGATTGAGACGATTCTGTTTGAGGTTTGGGGCATATTGGGAGGTCTCCAACCTGATCTAAACAAATACACTCTCAGATCATTTGACAAACAAAAGAGAAAGAAAATCTTTACAAAATATAAAGGGTAATACGTGGTCCCAGTGCTCTAGAAACATATTTTTGTTAGCTTTTTACAGAAAAAAAAGTTGAGTTCCATGCTTGCTTTAATAAGGAGAAATTGGTTAAAAAAAATTTAGAGGTCTTGCAACATACAGTATGTTATGAAGCTGAGGGTATAGTACAATGTTTTTGACAGAATGGGGGAGGGGGAATTTATTAACACTTTTACTAGTAAGCAGGGCCAGACTGGCCATCAGGCATTTGCAGGCCACAGCAGGTAATGTTCCCCTGTGTCACTGACACACAGGACCATAATCAGAGCAAGAATGGCGGGCCTGTCGCCAGGGGCCTGGACTAAAACTAAGATTAGAGGGGGCCCGGCCGGGCCGCCCACTGTACTATCTGGCAAAAGGAACAGGTCCCTTGCAAGTCAGCAGGGCCATTCTTTTTACCTCATTAGTCGCTATATTTACCTGGGCTCCCCCTCAACTTACTGTCTGCCCTCATCTCTGGACTCTTCTTTCAAGTTGCAGCCATCTGAGAATGAGGGAGAGGGAAGGTGACAGAGCACAGTGCTGACTGTAACCGTAAGCAGGGGAAAGCCCTGCAAAAGCTGTATGACATGGTGACTGAAAAAAGGATTTGTTCAAAAAGTGTGAGCATGTGTGTGTGAATATATATGTATGTGTGCATATTTGTGTTTCTATGTATTGAGCCTATTTGTGTGTGTGTGTGTGTGTGTGTGTGTGTGTGTGTGAGTACTCTGGATGAAAATATAGTGCATGAGTGTGTATCTATACAAAGGCCCTCATTTACTATTGCAAATCCGACATGTTTTGTCGGGTTGTGCGCCAGATTCTGTCGCATTGCGCCATAAATTCTGTCTGTGCCAGATGTTGCAGACAGAATTTCTGGCGCAAAAAATGTCGGGTTTGCAATAGTAAATGAGTGCCAGTGTGTACAGTATGTGTGTTGTGTGTGCAGGGCTGCCGTCAGGTAGTAAAAGCAGTAAGACACATTTTTACTGTGATTTGGATAATTGTGTTAAAATATCACATTTCACATTCCTGACATTTGCCACAATGTTGGGAATAATCACAGCAAAAACTTAAAAGAAAAACAGAACAAAAAAACTGCCTCAAAGAAAGTGTGTAACAACGATATCTTTTCTGATCCCATAGAAATAGCAGCAGCATACAGATCTGGGTTGGGTTGGGAGGGATTTGGGAGCTAGAAGGCGGGGATCTCGTAGGTGATGATGTAATCCTGCACATCTGACCACTGTCACTTTAGGCATTAATAACTCTGAGATGCTTTTACCTTTCATTCTGATTCCGAGATTGTTTTTTCATGACATATTTTACTTTAACATAGTGGTAAATTTTTGTCGTTAATTGTCTTTCTTGGTGAAAAATCCCCAAATTTCATGAAAATTTAGAAAATGTGCAACTCTCTGCTTGTAAGGAAAATGAATATTCAAAATAAATTATATATTGATTCACAAATAAAATATGTCTACTTTATGTTCACATAATCAAGTTGACATGTTTTTACTTTTTGAAGACATTAGAGGGCTTCAAAGTATAGCAGCAATTTTCTAAATTTTCATGAAAATGTCAAAATCTGGATTTTTCAGGGACCAGTTAAGTTTGAAGTGGATTTGAGGGCCTTTCTGTGAGAAATACCCCATAAATGACCCTATTATAGAAACTACAACCCTCAAAGTATTCAAAAGGACATTCAGAAAGTTTGTTAACCCTTTAGGTGTTTCACAAGAATAGCAGCAAAGTGGAGGAGAAAAATCTAAATCTGCATTTTTTTTACACTAACATGTTCTTGTAGCCCCATTTTTTTCATTTTTAAAAGTGGTATAAGAAGAAAAAGCCCCCCAAAATTTGTAGTCCAATTTCTCTTGAATATAGAAATACCTCATGTATTGACATAAAGTGCTCTGCGGGCTCACAACATGGCTCAAGAGGGAAAGAACTGTGGGATTCTTTAAAACAATTTTTTCTGTCATGGTTTTGGGGGGCCATGTTGCATTAAGGAAGCCCCCATGGTGCCAGAACAGCAATAAAAAAAACAAAAAAAAATGCATGGCATATCATTTTGGAAACTACACCCCAATAGAAATGCAGCAAGGGGTATAGTGAGCCTTAACACCTCACAGGTGTTCGACAACTTTGCGTTGAAGTTGGACGTGAAAATGGAAAATTTTATTTTAACACTAAATTTATGGTGTTACCTCAGATTTTTCTTTTTCACAAGGGGTAATAGGAGAAAATGGACGCCAAAATTTGAAGCCCAATTTCTCCTGATTAAAAAAACGCCCCATATGTGGACGTTAAGTGCTCTGCTGGAGCACTACAGGTCTCAGAACAGAAGGAGCGCCATTGGACTTTTGGAAAGAGAATTTTGCTGGAATTGAAGTCGGGGCCATGTGCATTTTCAAACTTCCCATGGAGCAAGAACAGCACAACCTCCTCCCCCCCCCCCCCACATGTGACACTATTTTGGAAACTAGACCCCTCCAGGAACTTAACAAGGGTTACAGTGACTACTTACATATCACAGTTTTTTTTGAACAGTGGGCTGTAAAAAGGGAAAAATTTGTTTTTTTAACGCTAAAATGATGGTGTTAGTCCAAATGCTTAATTTTCACATGGGGTAATAGGGCAAATGGCTCCCAAAACTTGTAGTGCAATTTCGCCTGAGAAAGAAAATACCCCATATGTGGATGTAAAGTGCTCTGCGGGCTCACTGCAATGCTCAGAATAGAAGGAGCACCATTGGGATTTTGGAGTGAAAAGTTTGTTGGAATTGAAGTTGGGGGCCAGAAGCCCCCATTGTGCAAGAACAGCAACAACCGCACACATGTGACACCATATTAGAAACTACACCCCTCAAGGAACGTAAAAAGGGTTATAGTGAGCACTTACACCTGACATGTTTTTTGAACAGTGAACTGTAAGTGTAAGAATTGATTTTTAACATTGAAATGCTGGTATTAACCCCAACATTTTTTGTTTCACAGAAAAAAAGAGAAAAAAAAGCTCCACAAAATTTGTAGCCCAATTTCTCCAGAATAAGGAAATACCTCATATAAGGAGGTAAAGCACTATGCGGGTGCACAACAGGGTTTAGGAGCGAGACACCAACGATGAGATTTGAGGCCAAATGTGGTGCTTCGCACTGCAATGGTTGAGGTTCTGACATAAAATAAAAAAAAAATACTGCAATTGACCACAATTTTGAAACTACACCCCTCAAGGAAGGTAACAAGGGGTAAAGTGAGTATTTACACCTCACAGGTTTTTTTGAAAAGTGGGCCATAAATTGAAAGATGAAAATTTTTTACACTAAAATGCTGGGGTTACCCAATTTTTTACATTTTCACAAGGGGTAATGGGAGAAATTGGGCTACATATTTTGGAGGGCTTTTTCCCCTGACTATGGAAATACATCCACATATGGGGTAACGTGCTGGGCGGACGCACAACAAGGCTCAGAAGTCATAGAAGTCTGTTTGCATTTGTGGCCTATGGCATATCAGTAGCTGACGGTTACATACATTCAGAGGAAGATACAAAAATGAAACACCCACATGTGACATTATTACAGAAAGTACCCACCCTGAGGAATGGGTATAGGGGTAAAGAGGACATTTTGAACACACTGGTGTTTCCTAAATGTATTTTCCAGGAATGGATGAAGGGTAGCTTTTGAAAATTGCAATTTTCAACCTATGTTCTGCTTCATCTTTCGGGGGAACAACTAACATGTGACTAACATGTAACATGTGAACAACTAACATGTGACAGAGCTCATGACCGAGAACTCTACGCATTTGAGGCCGATGTTTCTTATGGACCTAACAGTTACATACATTCAGAGGAAAATAGAATGGAACACCCACATGTGAGCCTATTACAAACAGTACACCCCCTAGGGAAGGTGTATAGGGGTGAAGTGGAGTTTTGGAACAGACGGGTGTTTCCTAAATTTATTTTCCAGTAATGGATGAAGTGTACTATGGGGGGGGGAATAAAAATTGCAATTTTAATACTGATATGCCAATTCCCAGAATGATGACCCAGAGTATAGCCGAAAGTAAAAATGATGCCCGCCCCAAACCCTATGCTGTGAATGATCATTCTGGGAATGTGATGTGTGTGGCCGTCCCTATTCTGTTACCTATAATGCGCACCCAGCTCAGGTGGGGAGAGAGTGCTGCACATTTGAGGCAACTGCAAACCCCCAATGCTGTTGACTCTGTGTCCCATGACCCATTGTTTTTGTGGGAAAAAAATGTAAATATTAGGGGGCATTGGCAAAGAGGTATTTTTTTGCTTTGTTTTGTTTTTTAGGGGGGAGGGGTGTTTTGGTTTTAAATTTGGAAGACAATGTACTCTGGACTGGTACATTTGAGTCGAATTCTGGGGAATGAAAATCAGGTGAAAGGATAAAAAATTTAGAACTCCGTGGAAGTGTGATACTCCCTGAAGCAGTTTTTAATGCAGAGGCCCAGAGTGGTGGTGTCCTTACAAATCCCCCTCTTGAGACACACTCCACATTTTTTCTGGGATCGTCTCTTATTTCCAGTGTGGGGGACCTCACCTGGGAAGTGTTGGCCGGGGACGATCCGGGGGCCCACAGTTCCAGAGATGCTCTCACCCGCTCTTTGGCGGTCATCAAAGATGAGGGCCTTTAGAACTTCCTATTGAAACTGCAGGTATGTCCCTGTGTTGCCAGCATACTGGGACAGTACAAAAGAGTTATACATGGCAACCTATACCATGTAGACTGCAACTTTTTTGTACCATACCCATGTTTTCCCCATGGCATTACATGGCTTGAGGACTTGATTAGAAAGATCAACTCCCCACATATACCGATTGAAGTCCAGAATACTATCGGGCTTGAGGGCCGGTCCCATGGTGCCTCACACAGGGACAGGGGGTGCAGCCATTCCCATAAGTTGTGGTGAGCATAAGGACATCCCTCTTGTCCTTATACCTGACCAGCAACAGGTTTTCATGGGTAAGGGCATGGGAGTGACCCCGGGGGATAGGAATTTGGAGGGGCTAGGAAGGAAGGCCTCTTTGATTCTTCCGGACTGTCCTACAAGCGAGCATGGATCTGGCACTGAGGGATGTGAAGAGAGGGATACTAGTCTAAAAGTTATCCAGGTAAAGGTGGTAACCTTTATCTAGCTATGGGTGCAAAGGCCCCAAATGATTTTCCCGCTAACATCCAGAGTGGGGGGACATTCTGGGGGTTCAATACGGGAATCTTGTCCCTCATACACCATAAATTTGCAAGTGTACCCTGGGGTACTCTTTCAAAGTTTATACATCTTCACGCCATACCTCCCTCGCTTGGTAGGGATGTGTTGCCGGAAGCTGAGTCTCCCCTTAAAGATGTTGAGAGACTCATCAATAGCTACCTCCCTTCCAGGGACATAGGCCTCCCAAAATTAAGCCCCGAAGTGATTGATGACCGGCCTGATTTTACACAAGCGGTCATACGAGGCATCAGTTCAGGTGGGAAATGTTGCATTATCAGCATAATGCAAACATTTCCAGATGGCCTCGAACCGGGGATGTGCCATGGCCATATTGTAAAGCGGGGTCTGGTAAAGGATGCCCCCACCCCAATATTGCCTGACACTGAGTTTTTTGACCAGGCCTATATACAGCACGAGGCCCCAAAATGTCCACATTTAGGCTGCATCGACTGGGAACCAGCCATTGGGCCTAGCCAAAAGTGAGCGCGGGTTTGCGGCGACAAACTGTTGGGCGTACAGGTTCCTCTGGTCAACCATCAGATTGACAACATCATCACTGAAAAAAAACCTGAAATAGTCCATTTCAGTGAACCCAAAAAATTTATTTCTTCACTGTTCTTTATTATTTTGGGACACTTTAACCAATCCTGTTGCAACTCCCAAAAAGATTATTTTTGAGATGCTTGGAAAAAAAATTGTGTCTTTAAATATCTTACACACACACATACAGACATAACATTTATGCTGCAACCTACTTTCTTCTCATTTTCCTCCATTGCTGCTCCACACTTTCCATTGAGGACCTTAAGGGCATGTGACTTATTTGGAAGGCCCTTAAGTCCTCTCCTTCACACACCTCTTCTTGTGTTAATTCCTAAGTATGTGCCATCCTTCAGAATATTGGGGGAGCAGAAAGGTGCAGCCCAGCCTTGGTACTGGATCCCTATATAGCAGTGCAGGGATCATTCTACACCCAAGAATACTTATCTTCCCTGAGCCACATGATCTCATAGTGAGCCCCTGAAAATATGCTTCTGGGCTCTTGATGGAGTCACTAACTCACTTGCTAAAACCTCCTATATAAGGAAACTGTATGGACTGTTCTACACAAGTTTTTCACATAGGAAACACAAACTCCCATCACAGTTACTGATGATTATACAGCTACTATTACATTGTTATAATGGATGATATAGTCAGACTCCCTGACTGTATACTTAGGTTTGGTTTCCACACAGTTTTTTTCTGGTATTTTTTTGGAAAACTGCCACTGTAGTTTTTGAGTCAAAGCCAGAAGTGTGTTCAAAAGGAATGGGAAATATAAAGGAAGGACTTATACTTTTCCTTCCCAATGGCTCCACTTCGGGCTTTGGCTCAAAAACAGCAGAGCAGTTTTCTGAAAAATGCAAGAAAAAAACCTGTGCGGAAACTTAGCCTTATAATGTTTTTGCTCTTTCAGGAGAATATGTTGCAGTGGTAAGAATTATTATAATGCCTTCTGAGCAGACAGTGAAAGGACTTACTGTTCAGGTGATGAGGCGCTGATTCCTCATGGGACTGGTAGCAAATCACAGAGGAAAATAAAGCAGGATAAAATCTGAAAGTCAAGATGGTGGCTGATGAGCTGCAGCAAGGAGGCTGTAAACAGGCAGGTGAAGGTTACAGCACTGTTTTTTTATTTTATTTTTTTTATTATAGGATTGGACTACTTTGAATGCAGCTTTTAAGTAAAATACTATAATGGTGCCACCCAAAGACTGTGTCACATGGTATGTATGGTTCTGTATCCTACCTATGGCAATGAGTGTAGAAACTGGCTGACTAACATATGCAATAGCATTATGCTGCCTCAGTATGCTGGTACTTTACACGCTAATAAGGTTTGTAGAACAACTTCTTTAAAATAAGCATTTTGAGTTATAAATGCAATAGAGCTGCATAAATGATAAATGTAACATACAGGCCAAATCCTGCACTGCAGTTCAAGTGCCTGAACATGTACAAGTCACAACTTTGCAAAACAAATGGCCAAATTAGTTTTAGGAATTAACCTAATGTATAATAACAATGGCAAATCCATGATTTGGCTGTAGCTTCTCTTTAAATATTGTGGTGCTTCCAAAGAACTATAGGATATACAGTGACAACTGCAAAACTACCTATATATTCGTACACATCCTTCATATACTGCACATATGATTTTAAAATATTTTTTATAAGGTGCAGCAGGTACAGGTACCAAGATACATTTGACAAACACCTTATAAAGAATAATGATATATTCTCAATATATTCCACTGCCTATGGGCACTAGGTTTCAGTATATAATTCAAATATATCTATATAAAAATAGTCACAACTCATTCTATTGTGTTAGAGATATTTTAGGATCAATATCAGTTGATCAAATCAACAATATGAATTTCAGACATAATTGAGGCTGATTGTTATACTCATCTCTCCCATAAATGTAATTGCATATAGGTGTAATAAATTATTTATGGATGTATATTGAGCTGAAGTGTGGTGTAAATATGTATTTGTACACTGGATGTAATGTCCACTGAGGGAGCTGACTACACAAAGGGATTCTGCATCTTCTAGATGTCTCAGTTGTAGCAGTAAATGTCCAGTCTCCACATTGCCTTGAACGCGGTTTTACAATCAGAGGCATAAAGATTGTACTGAAAACCAAATCTGCTGATGGTTTTCCCTAGAGGAATTATGTTAATAAAGAATAGAAGATAATTTAACACTGAATCACAAGAAATCTCAGGAAAATACAGAGAAAGTAGTAGAACCAGAAAATGAAACAGTGAATGAGCAGCCAGATGAAAATAATACGATAAAAACCAAGACATAAGAAAAGAACGGGGTTTAGAAGCAGATTTAATCTGTGCGTTAGCTGTGGCTTAGAAAACATAGTTCTACATTTATTTAGAATGCTAAAAACACTGACGACAGATTGTATGGGGCACATTAAAAAGCAAAGAAATAGTTGACCTTAAAGGAAATGTATTTATCCCACCTGTCATTATGCAATTTGGGGGCAGGGTAGGGACAAGTTCACACAGGGATCTACATATGGCCAGCCCATTTATTTGACAGTGCATTCTGCCTAAAGTATGTGACAGATGAATTAATACAATCTGTAAAAGGGCACCAAAATTGTCTTTATTGTCTATCAGTTCAGTACTCTGCAAGGGTCTCTAATTATCAGTACCAAATTGCCCTTTTTTTATATTTAATTAGATCCTAATGTGCCTTATTTGTTTAATGTCAAAAATGTTTTGGAAAATGTATTGCCTATTTCTAGTGTTTACAACAAACTCTATAAAGTCATATTATGTAGGAAATGTTAACTATCCCTCTGCATAATAAAAGTTTATAGCTCATTAACCGGTCTTATCCAGAACTCACATTTAACCACTATGCATTGCCATTGGAATACACTAACTACCCCTCCCCCTCTTATCTATTGTAAGTTGTTATTGTACATTTTCATTATAAATACTTTACATATAAATCCAATTGTTGACAAAGGAGATTGTACAGATAGTTATTGTAGTGATAACATTTATTATAAGAAATAAAGGACAATGAAGAAATGAATAGGTGCATACTTGGTAGATGGTTGGATATAAGAATAGGTACCAGAATTAACTAGCAATCCATTCCACAGCTCCTAAGTCATCCTGCTGAGTAATAAAGTTCGGCCACTATCTTGATCACCATTCTTCTTCTCTATTCATGGATCGAATGAAAAATACAGGCACCCTTAAATTACACAATATCCTCTACCTGTGTCATGTATGGACGAAAGTATTCCTGTGTACAGAATATAAATTACAATAATCCAGTGCTTTGTTTCCTAGATGTAAAAACATACAAAAATATACACATTTTTAGTTTTGAAGATTTGTATGTGATAAACCAGGCACATTATATATGACTGTAAATCATGGATTTCTGGTGCTTGTTGTTCTTCCTATGCCTCCTATAAAAAGAACACACATTAGAGTTAAACTGCTTGTGTATTGTGCAGATCAGAAAATCAAAATTCTCAAGTATTAAGATAGCAAAACATTTTTTTTTATAAAATTCTGGTTTGAATAGGTTCTTTATAAGACTCTCCACATTGTGCAGAATTGTGATATGTGGCACATGATTTGGCATAAAAACTTCACATTGGCGGTCCAGTTCTTAGTTTATTGCTGGTGAATCAGAATCATCAAACAATGAACAAGTTTTCACTTTCCAATAGTAGGATGTATGCAAACCCTAAAACATGTCATAATAATAGAAAAAATAAAAATGGTGTCTATTTATTATCTATCTGTCTGTCTATTTATTTATTTAATTATCTATGTATTTCTCTGGCTGGTAATAGTGGTAAATGAAGAACAGAATGTGGTAAATTAGGATAATACAAACAATATAGACGATTCCTATCCCCAAGTAATAAATTATGCAGTGTGAGACAGCTGTGTTTGTTAACAAAAACAACATAGTATTGATATTTATGTCTATGACTGATGAGATTCAACTGTGCATCTTAACAGTAAGAGATAACATTGTTTCCATAATGTGTTAGACAGGTGTCTTACTCTTAATGCACAAAATTTATTGGTCATTATATAATCCTTTACTTGGAATACATGACCTACAGTGAAAGATAAATATATATGACCCTATAGCAAGTAACCCTGAAAAAGACATGTTATCTCTCCTCCCCAGCACATATCAGCTAATCATTCTGATGATCTTTAAAGACCTATTATCTAGAGCAGATGATATATATATATATATATATATATATATATAGATAGAGCAGGAAAGCAGCACTCCAGGGTAAGAAAAAGTGCTCGGGTGCCTACTGTGTCGGGTCTAGGTTGAGGACCCCTCCAAACACAGAAAAATAAAATAAACAGTGGCACACCAGGTGTAAGCAAAAATAAAATGTGATTTATTCCAGAGATGTGTAGGCAACGTTTCAGCTGGCTCACCCAGCCATTTTCAAGCAACAAATGACTCACAGTGATACATATATATAGGGTATACAATCATTAGTATCCAATAAATTAATTTAGTATGTAAACAAAAGCACAAAGTACATGAATCATAATAAATATACTCATAAAACAGTGTTTAGGATGCACATACATATAGAGTACATGGTCTGGAACACCGATCACGCTCAAATATGGATCTGCATAGACAGTATAAAAGTGTATATTATAATTATATAGTGGTTGTGCACAGGTGAATATTAAAATCATCATCAACTGGGCGGGGAGATGAGTCCACTCACCAAGAAGTGTACAACAGTGGCCACGAGGACGCCATTGCCAAGGGAGACAGCACACGCCAACAAAGGGGAACCGGAAACAACGACTCCAATAGAGTATCATGTGATCCTGCGTGTCACGCGCCGTGGCGCATGCGCAGGGCCAAAAACATAAGCACCGTCAACCATCTTGGTTATGGGCACACCCACACACATACTCGTAGGGAGCACAGCAATCTTCGGTGCGCGATCCAGCGCAAGGTGTGGCCAGGTGGAGGGCGGAGCCCCGTCCCCATCTAGCGAACCTGTACCTCCTATTCTCCAAAGCATCAGTATCCCTGATGAGCTGGGTTTCGGGGGCGCTATTTGGCACCATGTGAAGAAGTGCAGCCTTTTTTCTTCTGTGTTCTTCGGGTGGCTTTCATATGCGTTGATGGTTGGGTGATAAGATGTAAATGCGGTTCTTGCTGTAGAGGCGTGTGCTGTTATTAAATAAAAGTGTATAGATATTTGTGAGTGTATCCCATCTCCAGTGTCCAGTGATCTGAAATAAAATGGAAAAAAGAATAAATAAAAACAAAGTATGTAGTCAAAAATACAGGGGGGTAGCAAGCAGAAGTTGGTCCAATACAGTTATACATTATAAATTTCCTGTGTTACATGAAAATCTACATTAAGGCCAGAGGGTTTTAAAGTATTAAGTTCATAAATCCATTTTAGTTCCTTACGTTTGAGTATAGCCACTCTGTTCCCGCCCCACTTAGGTACCGGTACATGATCTATAAGCATAAATTTTAGATCTTTCTCACTATGTCCAAATTCTACAAAGTGGCTTGGGACTGGTAAATCAGTTCTCTTTTTGCGGATAGAATAACGATGTTGATTCAATCTAGTCTTAGCATCTAATGTAGTCTCACCTACATATATAAGGTTACAGGGACATTGTAGAATATATATTACATGGTTAGAGTTACAGGTAAGATAATAACGGTTATTATACTTTTTACCAGTTCGTGGGTGTGTAAACTCATTTCCCTTCATCATGTATGTACAATTCACACAAGTGCAGCATGGGTAAGAGCCCTTACTTGCTACTGTCAAGTATCGTTGTTTGGGTTTATTGAGGGAGACATCAGACTTGACTAGTTTATCTTTCAAATTGGTCGCTCTACGGTAAGATAGAAGTGGAGGATTAGTCATTTCTGGTATATGTGGCAATCCAGTGCTCAAGATCTGCCAGTGTTTCCTCACAATACATGCAATTTTCTGGGACGCGTCAGAATAGGTAGTTACAAAGGCAATTCTATTTTCTTGTTTTTTATTTGTATTAGTCTGTAGTAGTTTATGTCTGTCTAGATTTCGTACTTTATTTTTACAAGTAGTTAATAAAGATCGTGGATAGCCTCTATTTCTAAAGTTAGTACACATGCGATCTAATGCATCATCAATGTTGTCCTCATTACTCACAATTCTTTTAACTCGCATCATCTGACTCGTCGGGAGTGATCGTAACATACTACGTGAGTGTTGACTGTCGTAACGTAATATAGAGTTCACATCTGTCGGTTTTGTGTAAATATCAGTGATGAGCGTCTTGTTATTAACACTAATGGTAGTATCCAAGAATTGTACCTGAGTCGTGGAAAGAGTCAGAGTGAATTCAATGCTGGTAACCAAGGAATTCAGAAATTTGTGGAATGAATGTAATTGGTCAACTGTGCCAGTCCAAATCAGTAGAATGTCATCTATGTATCTCCACCACTTCAGCACATGGCTGAAGTGGGGAGATACATAGATCATAGTTTCTTCCATATGGGCCACGAACAAATTGGCGTAAGTGGGCGCCACGTTCGTGCCCATAGCGGTGCCATTTACTTGGATGTAAAATGCGTCGTTAAACACAAAATAGTTTTTAGTCAACACTGTTTCAAGTAGTCCCAAAATTAGGGAACATTGGTCAGGACCCAAGTCATCCCGAATGAAAGATCCTACAGCCTGTATACCCCCATCATGCGGGATGGAGGTATACAGGCTCACAATGTCAAAGGATGCCAATATAGTGCCTTCAGGAAT
Organism: Hyla sarda; assembly: GCF_029499605.1. NCBI lineage: Eukaryota > Metazoa > Chordata > Amphibia > Anura > Hylidae > Hyla > Hyla sarda. Next base: position 224,645,558 of record NC_079191.1, read on the forward strand.
GATAAGTGTGTCTATTTTTGTCAATAAATCCCCAGTGTCTCGAATGTAAGATTTGGCAGTATACACATATGGTCTGAGTATTTTATCTAGAAAGATCGATATATGACTTGTTAAAGACCCCCGGCCAGACACAATTGGTCTGCCCGGCGGGTCACAGAGGGTCTTGTGTATTTTTGGCAGTAAGTATAGTTGTGGAGTGATCGGATGTTTAACAATCAGGTACTCTAAAAGAGATTTATCGATGAGTCCCTTCTCAAACGCTAGATGTACTGTCTGTTCTATTTCACGGCCCAGTTGCCATTTGGGGTCTGAGTTGAGAGGTTGGTAAATATTTGTATCACTTAATTGTCTGTTAGCCTCCTGAATGTACTTGGATCGATCCATGACCACAACCCCACCCCCTTTGTCAGCGGGTTTAACGATGAGGTTGTGGTCATGGATCAGTACATTGAGTGCCACCAATTCATTATGTGTCATGTTGGGATGTGCCAAAGATAACACCTCATGTTTAAGTTTCTCTATATCTTTCCTGACCAGTGTGTGAAAAGCATCAATCAACGGAGAATTAACATTAGGTACAAAATCACTCGGGGATTTAATCCCTAGGTCTGAAAATTGAAATGCATTAGTGGCTTGAGGTTCAGTTAAATCGCAAACATTGTTTACAGGTTGATTGGAAAACCATAGTTTCAGCTTCAGCTTTCTGACCAATTGTAATAGGTCAAGCTCAAGCTGAAACCATTCAGGCATTTGTGCAGGGCAGAAATTGAGTCCCTTGGCCAACAATTTCAATTGATCATCAGTGAGAGTAGTGGAAGAAATATTTACCACTAATTTTTTGTTATTTTCCTTGATGGATTCTGTTTGGACGGCATAGTTTTGTTGTTGATTGCAGTTCGCTGTCCCCTGGTACGGACAAATCCGTTTGTGTCTCCGCCCTCCTCTTCTGGTACGTTTGTGGCGAATGAGTCTCTGGTGCCTAAAAAATCAGCATGGTCTGTAGAGGGAACAGTAGAGATATCAGCATTTATATCCACATTTTTATCAGTCTGTCTATTGCCATCACGCATCCTCCTATTGACCGGTCTTTTATTCTGTACTGTGGGTATACCCCACCTATACACTTTGCCATTATCATAATCGCCAGAGTCACGTGCCCATTTAAGTCTCTTTGAATCCTCTTGTTCACCTCTGAATTTTGTTAGAAAAGTATCTTGTTTGCACACCAGTTTTTCATAATCAACAGTTAATAAATGTTCCTTTAATGCAAAGTCCAAGTCCAATAATTTTTTCTTGGAAACCCCCACATCACGTTGCAGAAATTCAAGTTGTAATAGTATAAGATCCAATGAATACTTATTTGAGATCTGTTCATATCTGGCACGGAAATCTACATCATGTGAAAAAGAATTATCATGTGGTTGTATCCGCATTCCTCTTGGTATGCGTTGATGTTTAAAATATTCAGCAAGTGTAGTCAGATGTAATTCTAATGAGAGTAAACGTTTAGATTCCGCCTCATACCTTCTCTGTAGATCAATAGTGGATGGAGTATGTAGGAACGAAGGGTTACCATCCAAAAGGCCCATAATTCTGCTTGCATCGCCCTCTGTATAAGAAAACACGTTAGAAGCCGCTGTAGGAGGATCCGATGGTGTTGTGATAGTAGTAGGTTCCATGGTCAAAGGTAAAAAAATGGGTGCAGGCTCATAAACCAGAGAATAGATAGAGCAGGAAAGCAGCACTCCAGGGTAAGAAAAAGTGCTCGGGTGCCTACTGTGTCGGGTCTAGGTTGAGGACCCCTCCAAACACAGAAAAATAAAATAAACAGTGGCACACCAGGTGTAAGCAAAAATAAAATGTGATTTATTCCAGAGACGTGTAGGCAACGTTTCAGCTGGCTCACCCAGCCATTTTCAAGCAACAAATGACTCACAGTGATACATATATATAGGGTATACAATCATTAGTATCCAATAAATTAATTTAGTATGTAAACAAAAGCACAAAGTACATGAATCATAATAAATATACTCATAAAACAGTGTTTAGGATGCACATACATATAGAGTACATGGTCTGGAACACCGATCACGCTCAAATATGGATCCGCATAGACAGTATAAAAGTGTATATTATAATTATATAGTGGTTGTGCACAGGTGAATATTAAAATCATCATCAACTGGGCGGGGAGATGAGTCCACTCACCAAGAAGTGTACAACAGTGGCCACGAGGACGCCATTGCCAAGGGAGACAGCACACGCCAACAAAGGGGAACCGGAAACAACGACTCCAATAGAGTATCATGTGATCCTGCGTGTCACGCGCCGTGGCGCATGCGCAGGGCCAAAAACATAAGCACCGTCAACCATCTTGGTTATGGGCACACCCACACACATACTCGTAGGGAGCACAGCAATCTTCGGTGCGCGATCCAGCGCAAGGTGTGGCCAGGTGGAGGGCGGAGCCCCGTCCTCATCTAGCGAACCTGTACCTCCTATTCTCCAAAGCATCAGTATCCCTGATGAGCTGGGTTTCAGGGGCGCTATTTGGCACCATGTGAAGAAGTGCAGCCTTTTTTCTTCTGTGTTCTTCGGGTGGCTTTCATATGCGTTGATGGTTGGGTGATAAGATGTAAATGCGGTTCTTGCTGTAGAGGCGTGTGCTGTTATTAAATAAAAGTGTATAGATATTTGTGAGTGTATCCCATCTCCAGTGTCCAGTGATCTGAAATAAAATGGAAAAAAGAATAAATAAAAACAAAGTATGTAGTTAAAAATACAGGGGGGTAGCAAGCAGAAGTTGGTCCAATACAGTTATACATTATAAATTTCCTGTGTTACATGAAAATCTACATTAAGGCCAGAGGGTTTTATTTCAGATCACTGGACACTGGAGATGGGATACACTCACAAATTTTTATTTCAGATCACTGGACACTGGAGATGGGATACACTCACAAATATCTATACACTTTTATTTAATAACAGCACACGCCTCTACAGCAAGAACCGCATTTACATCTTATCACCCAACCATCAACGCATATGAAAGCCACCCGAAGAACACAGAAGAAAAAAGGCTGCACTTCTTCACATGGTGCCAAATAGCGCCCCCGAAACCCAGCTCATCAGGGATACTGATGCTTTGGAGAATAGGAGGTACAGGTTCGCTAGATGGGGACGGGGCTCCGCCCTCCACCTGGCCACACCTTGCGCTGGATCGCGCACCGAAGATTGCTGTGCTCCCTACGAGTATGTGTGTGGGTGTGCCCATAACCAAGATGGTTGACGGTGCTTATGTTTTTGGCCCTGCGCATGCGCCACGGCGCGTGACACGCAGGATCACATGATACTCTATTGGAGTCGTTGTTTCCGGTTCCCCTTTGTTGGCGTGTGCTGTCTCCCTTGGCAATGGCGTCCTCGTGGCCACTGTTGTACACTTCTTGGTGAGTGGACTCATCTCCCCGCCCAGTTGATGATGATTTTAATATTCACCTGTGCACAACCACTATATAATTATAATATACACTTTTATACTGTCTATGCGGATCCATATTTGAGCGTGATCGGTGTTCCAGACCATGTACTCTATATGTATGTGCATCCTAAACACTGTTTTATGAGTATATTTATTATGATTCATGTACTTTGTGCTTTTGTTTACATACTAAATTAATTTATTGGATACTAATGATTGTATACCCTATATATATGTATCACTGTGAGTCATTTGTTGCTTGAAAATGGCTGGGTGAGCCAGCTGAAACGTTGCCTACACGTCTCTGGAATAAATCACATTTTATTTTTGCTTACACCTGGTGTGCCACTGTTTATTTTATTTTTCTGTGTTTGGAGGGGTCCTCAACCTAGACCCGACACAGTAGGCACCCGAGCACTTTTTCTTACCCTGGAGTGCTGCTTTCCTGCTCTATCTATTCTCTGGTTTATGAGCCTGCACCCATTTTTTTACCTTTGACCATGGAACCTACTACTATCACAACACCATCGGATCCTCCTACAGCGGCTTCTAACGTGTTTTCTTATACAGAGGGCGATGCAAGCAGAATTATGGGCCTTTTGGATGGTAACCCTTCGTTCCTACATACTCCATCCACTATTGATCTACAGAGAAGGTATGAGGCGGAATCTAAACGTTTACTCTCATTAGAATTACATCTGACTACACTTGCTGAATATTTTAAACATCAACGCATACCAAGAGGAATGCGGATACAACCACATGATAATTCTTTTTCACATGATGTAGATTTCCGTGCCAGATATGAACAGATCTCAAATAAGTATTCATTGGATCTTATACTATTACAACTTGAATTTCTGCAACGTGATGTGGGGGTTTCCAAGAAAAAATTATTGGACTTGGACTTTGCATTAAAGGAACATTTATTAACTGTTGATTATGAAAAACTGGTGTGCAAACAAGATACTTTTCTAACAAAATTCAGAGGTGAACAAGAGGATTCAAAGAGACTTAAATGGGCACGTGACTCTGGCGATTATGATAATGGCAAAGTGTATAGGTGGGGTATACCCACAGTACAGAATAAAAGACCGGTCAATAGGAGGATGCGTGATGGCAATAGACAGACTGATAAAAATGTGGATATAAATGCTGATATCTCTACTGTTCCCTCTACAGACCATGCTGATTTTTTAGGCACCAGAGACTCATTCGCCACAAACGTACCAGAAGAGGAGGGCGGAGACACAAACGGATTTGTCCGTACCAGGGGACAGCGAACTGCAATCAACAACAAAACTATGCCGTCCAAACAGAATCCATCAAGGAAAATAACAAAAAATTAGTGGTAAATATTTCTTCCACTACTCTCACTGATGATCAATTGAAATTGTTGGCCAAGGGACTCAATTTCTGCCCTGCACAAATGCCTGAATGGTTTCAGCTTGAGCTTGACCTATTACAATTGGTCAGAAAGCTGAAGCTGAAACTATGGTTTTCCAATCAACCTGTAAACAATGTTTGCGATTTAACTGAACCTCAAGCCACTAATGCATTTCAATTTTCAGACCTAGGGATTAAATCCCCGAGTGATTTTGTACCTAATGTTAATTCTCCGTTGATTGATGCTTTTCACACACTGGTCAGGAAAGATATAGAGAAACTTAAACATGAGGTGTTATCTTTGGCACATCCCAACATGACACATAATGAATTGGTGGCACTCAATGTACTGATCCATGACCACAACCTCATCGTTAAACCCGCTGACAAAGGGGGTGGGGTTGTGGTCATGGATCGATCCAAGTACATTCAGGAGGCTAACAGACAATTAAGTGATACAAATATTTACCAACCTCTCAACTCAGACCCCAAATGGCAACTGGGCCGTGAAATAGAACAGACAGTACATCTAGCGTTTGAGAAGGGACTCATCGATAAATCTCTTTTAGAGTACCTGATTGTTAAACATCCGATCACTCCACAACTATACTTACTGCCAAAAATACACAAGACCCTCTGTGACCCGCCGGGCAGACCAATTGTGTCTGGCCGGGGGTCTTTAACAAGTCATATATCGATCTTTCTAGATAAAATACTCAGACCATATGTGTATACTGCCAAATCTTACATTCGAGACACTGGGGATTTATTGACAAAAATAGACACACTTATCATTCCTGAAGGCACTATATTGGCATCCTTTGACATTGTGAGCCTGTATACCTCCATCCCGCATGATGGGGGTATACAGGCTGTAGGATCTTTCATTCGGGATGACTTGGGTCCTGACCAATGTTCCCTAATTTTGGGACTACTTGAAACAGTGTTGACTAAAAACTATTTTGTGTTTAACGACGCATTTTACATCCAAGTAAATGGCACCGCTATGGGCACGAACGTGGCGCCCACTTACGCCAATTTGTTCGTGGCCCATATGGAAGAAACTATGATCTATGTATCTCCCCACTTCAGCCATGTGCTGAAGTGGTGGAGATACATAGATGACATTCTACTGATTTGGACTGGCACAGTTGACCAATTACATTCATTCCACAAATTTCTGAATTCCTTGGTTACCAGCATTGAATTCACTCTGACTCTTTCCACGACTCAGGTACAATTCTTGGATACTACCATTAGTGTTAATAACAAGACGCTCATCACTGATATTTACACAAAACCGACAGATGTGAACTCTATATTACGTTACGACAGTCAACACTCACGTAGTATGTTACGATCACTCCCGACGAGTCAGATGATGCGAGTTAAAAGAATTGTGAGTAATGAGGACAACATTGATGATGCATTAGATCGCATGTGTACTAACTTTAGAAATAGAGGCTATCCACGATCTTTATTAACTACTTGTAAAAATAAAGTACGAAATCTAGACAGACATAAACTACTACAGACTAATACAAATAAAAAACAAGAAAATAGAATTGCCTTTGTAACTACCTATTCTGACGCGTCCCAGAAAATTGCATGTATTGTGAGGAAACACTGGCAGATCTTGAGCACTGGATTGCCACATATACCAGAAATGACTAATCCTCCACTTCTATCTTACCGTAGAGCGACCAATTTGAAAGATAAACTAGTCAAGTCTGATGTCTCCCTCAATAAACCCAAACAACGATACTTGACAGTAGCAAGTAAGGGCTCTTACCCATGCTGCACTTGTGTGAATTGTACATACATGATGAAGGGAAATGAGTTTACACACCCACGAACTGGTAAAAAGTATAATAACCGTTATTATCTTACCTGTAACTCTAACCATGTAATATATATTCTACAATGTCCCTGTAACCTTATATATGTAGGTAAGACTACATTAGATGCTAAGACTAGATTGAATCAACATCGTTATTCTATCCGCAAAAAGAGAACTGATTTACCAGTCCCAAGCCACTTTGTAGAATTTGGACATAGTGAGAAAGATCTAAAATTTATGCTTATAGATCATGTACCGGTACCTAAGTGGGGCGGGAACAGAGTGGCTATACTCAAACGTAAGGAACTAAAATGGATTTATGAACTTAATACTTTAAAACCCTCTGGCCTTAATGTAGATTTTCATGTAACACAGGAAATTTATAATGTATAACTGTATTGGACCAACTTCTGCTTGCTACCCCCCTGTATTTTTGACTACATACTTTGTTTTTATTTATTCTTTTTTCCATTTTATTTCAGATCACTGGACACTGGAGATGGGATACACTCACAAATATCTATACACTTTTATTTAATAACAGCACACGCCTCTACAGCAAGAACCGCATTTACATCTTATCACCCAACCATCAACGCATATGAAAGCCACCCGAAGAACACAGAAGAAAAAAGGCTGCACTTCTTCACATGGTGCCAAATAGCGCCCCCGAAACCCAGCTCATCAGGGATACTGATGCTTTGGAGAATAGGAGGTACAGGTTCGCTAGATGGGGACGGGGCTCCGCCCTCCACCTGGCCACACCTTGCGCTGGATCGCGCACCAAAGATTGCTGTGCTCCCTACGAGTATGTGTGTGGGTGTGCCCATAACCAAGATGGTTGACGGTGCTTATGTTTTTGGCCCTGCGCATGCGCCACGGCGCGTGACACGCAGGATCACATGATACTCTATTGGAGTCGTTGTTTCCGGTTCCCCTTTGTTGGCGTGTGCTGTCTCCCTTGGCAATGGCGTCCTCGTGGCCACTGTTGTACACTTCTTGGTGAGTGGACTCATCTCCCCGCCCAGTTGATGATGATTTTAATATTCACCTGTGCACAACCACTATATAATTATAATATACACTTTTATACTGTCTATGCGGATCCATATTTGAGCGTGATCGGTGTTCCAGACCATGTACTCTATATGTATGTGCATCCTAAACACTGTTTTATGAGTATATTTATTATGATTCATGTACTTTGTGCTTTTGTTTACATACTAAATTAATTTATTGGATACTAATGATTGTATACCCTATATATATGTATCACTGTGAGTCATTTGTTGCTTGAAAATGGCTGGGTGAGCCAGCTGAAACGTTGCCTACACGTCTCTGGAATAAATCACATTTTATTTTTGCTTACACCTGGTGTGCCACTGTTTATTTTATTTTTCTATATATATATATATATATATATATATATATATAATTTTGAATCGTTTTTTGCTGCTTTCCATTGTTCACATAATGGTTCTTCCAGTCATCTGCTATTGGTAAAAAGAAAAAGAAAGCAATTGTGATTGGCGCAACTTGCAAATTTTTAGATAAATTGAAAAGGCATACAGTGGGTTTATCAGCTTATTTTGTCTAAAATTAGAACACGTTTCTGTCACGATTCGGCTAGCTGGATGTGGATCCTCTGTGTCAGCGAGGGATTGGCGTGGACCGTGTCGGTGGCCTGGTTCTAAGTTGCTACTGGTTTTCACCAGAGCCCGCCGCAAAGCGGGATGGTCTTGCTATGGCGGTAGCAACCAGGTCGTATCCACCGGCAACGGCTCAACCTCGCTGACTGCTGAGAAGGCGTGGGACAGAAGGACTAGACAGAGGCAAGGTCAGACGTAGCAGAAGGTCGGGGCAGGCGGCAAGGTTCGTAGTCAATGTGGATAGCAGAAGATCTGGAACACAGGCTTTGGACAGCACTAAACGCTTTCACTGGCACAAGGCAACAAGATCCGGCAAGGAAGTGCAGGGGAAGTGAGGTAATATAGCCAGGGAGCAGGTGGAAGCTAATTAGGGTAATTGGGCCAGGCACCAATCATTGGTGCACTGGCCCTTTAAATCTTAGAGAGCTGGCGCGCGCGCGCCCTAAGGAGAGGAGCCGCACGCGCCAGGACATGACAGCCGGGGGCCGGGACAGGTGAGTGACTTGGGATGCGATTCGCGAGCGGGCGTGTCCAGCTATGCGAATCGCATCCCCGCCGGCAATGTCAGTGCAGCGTTCCCGGTCAGCGGGTCTGACCGGGGTGCTGCAGAGAGAGGAATGCCGCGAGCACTCCGGGGAGGAGCAGGGACCCGGAGCGCTCGGCGTAACAGTACCCCCCCCCCCCTTAGGTCTCCCCCTTTTTTTGTCCGGCAATTGCTTCACGTGGGACGAGGACACTGTGAGCGATTGTAGGGTTTCCCCAAAGGCAGGCAGTTCAGCAGGAGTGGGAATGGGGAGGGAGGGCAGAGGGTGAAGCTTGGCACGGGGCAGAGTGTCACCAGGACGGGGGCTATGAGGAGGCACGGCACAGTCCTGATAGGCCTTGGGGAGACCAGGAACAGGAGGAGACACTGAGGCCCAACAGACGGGACTGGGAGCAGAGGTGAGGCATTTCTTACGGCAAGCAGAACCCCAATTCTTGATCTCCCCGGTGGTCCAGTCAAGGGTGGGAGAATGATGCTGGAGCCATGGCAGACCGAAGAGGACTTCAGAGGTACAGTTGGGAAGGACAAACAATTCAATCTTTTCGTGATTGGGTCCAATGCACATTAAAAGGGGTTCTGTGCGGTAACGCACAGTACAGTCCAACTTCACTCCGTTGACCCAAGAAATGTAGAGCGGCTTGACGAGACGGGTCACCTGGATGCAGAACTTATTCACCAAAGAGTCCAGAATAAAATTTCCAGAAGCACCAGAGTCCAAGCAGGCCACGGCTGAGAGGGAGGAGTTGGCAGAAGGAGAAATCCGCACGGGCACAGTGAGACATGGAGAAGCAGACTTCGTACCAAGAGACGCCACACCCACGTGAGCTGGGTGCGTGCGTGCATTTCCCAGACGTGGAGGATGAATCGGGCAATCCACCAAGAAATGTTCGGTACTAGCGCAGTACAGACAAAGATTTTTTTCCCTACGGCGAGTCCTCTCTTCCTGGGTCAGGCGAGACCGATCCACTTGCATAGCCTCCTCGGCGGGAGGCACAGGGGTAGATTGCAAAGGATACTGTGGGAGAGGTGCCCAGAGATCAAGGTCTTTTTCCTGGCGGAGCTCTTGGTGTCTCTCAGAAAAACGCATGTCAATGCGGGTGGCTAAATGGATAAGTTCTTGCAAGTTGGCAGGAATCTCTCGTGCGGCCAGCACATCCTTGATGTTACTGGATAGGCCTTTTTTAAAGGTCGCGCAGAGAGCCTTGTTATTCCAAGATAATTCGGAAGCGAGAGTACGAAATTGGATGGCGTACTCGCCTACTGAAGAATTACTCTGGACCAGGTTCAGCAGGGCAGTTTCAGCAGAAGAAGCTCGGGCTGGTTCCTCGAAGACACTACGGACTTCAGCGAAGAAGGACTGGACTGTGGCTGTGGCAGGATCATTGCGGTCCCAGAGCAGTGTGGCCCAAGACAAGGCCTTTCCAGAAAGAAGACTCACTACGAACGCCACCTTAGACCGTTCTGTGGGAAATTGGTCCGACAACATCTCCCTATGTAGGGAACATTGAGACAGAAAGCCACGGCAGAGTCTAGAGTCCCCATCAAATTTGTCCGGCAGGGACAAGCAGAGGCTGGGAGCGGCCACTCGCTGCGGAGGAGGTGCAGGAGCTGGCGAAGGAGATGGTTGCTGCTGTAGCAGTGGCAGAAGTTGCTGTAACGTGGCGGTCAACTGCGACAGCTGCTGTCCTTGTTGGGCGATTTGCTGCGATTGCTGAGCGACCACCGTGGATAGGTCAGCGAGACTTGGCAGCGGCACCTCAGCGGGATCCATGGCCTGATCGACTGTCACGATTCGGCTAGCTGGATGTGGATCCTCTGTGTCAGCGAGGGATTGGCGTGGACCGTGTCGGTGGACCGGTTCTAAGTTGCTACTGGTTTTCACCAGAGCCCGCCGCAAAGCGGGATGGTCTTGCTGCGGCGGTAGCAACCAGGTCGTATCCACCGGCAACGGCTCAACCTTGCTGACTGCTGAGAAGGCGTGGGACAGAAGGACTAGACAGAGGCAAGGTCAGACGTAGCAGAAGGTCGGGGCAGGCGGCAAGGTTCGTAGTCAATGTGGATAGCAGAAGATCTGGAACACAGGCTTTGGACAACACTAAACGCTTTCACTGGCACAAGGCAACAAGATCCGGCAAGGAAGTGCAGGGGAAGTGAGGTAATATAGCCAGGGAGCAGGTTGAAGCTAATTAGGCTAATTGGGCCAGGCACCAATCATTGGTGCACTGGCCCTTTAAATCTTAGAGAGCTGGCGCTCGCGCGCCCTAAGGAGCGGAGCGGCGCGCGACAGGACATGACAGCCGGGGGCCGGGACAGGTGAGTGACTTGGGATGCGATTCGCGAGCGGGCGCGTCCCGCTATGCGAATCGCATCCCCGCCAGTAATGTCAGTGCAGCGCTCCCGGTCAGCGGGTCTGACCGGGGCGCTGCAGAGAGAAAGGAATGCCGCGAGCGCTCCGGGGAGGAGCAGGGACCCGGAGTGCTCGGCGTAACAGTTTCAAGGTGAGACAGCACTTAATCAGGTACAAAGACACATTTGAAATGAGCAGATTATCTGTTACATAGTTTACATAGTTACATAGTTTATAAGGTTGAAAAAAGAGCAGAGTCCATCAAGTTCAACCTATATCCTTATTAACCCCTTAATGACAATGGACGTAAATGGACATCATGGTGACGTGGTACTTAGCGCACCATGACGTACATTTATGGTCCGACATGATCGCAAGCACCGGAGCCAGCAGCCAAGGACCAGCCGGTAATGGCGGACATCCGCGATCGCGCGGATGTCCACCATTAACCCCTCCGATGCCGTGATTAATACAGATCAAGGCATCTGCAGCCGCGGCGATCTGATCATCCAGCATGGCGGCCGGAGGTCCCCTCACCTGGCTCCGGCCGTCTCCCGGGGTCTTCTGCTCTGGTCTGAGATCGAGCAGACCAGAGCAGAAGATGACCGATAATACTGAGCAGTGCTGTGTCCTATACATAGCACTGCACAGTATTAGCAATCAACTGATTGCAATGAATAGTCCCCTATGGGGACATGAAAAGTGAAAAAAAAAAGTTAAAAAATTTTAAATAAAAAAATTTGAAAAATCCCCTCCCCCAATAAAAAAGTTAATCGTCCGTTTTTCCCATTTTACCCCCCAAAAAGCCTTAAAAAAATAATTAATACACATATTTGGTATCACCGCATACATAAAAGTCTGAAAAATTAAAATATATTGTTAATTATCCCGTACGGTGAACGGCTTAAACGTTAAAAAAAATTTTTTAAAAATCCAAAATTGCTGCTTTTTTGTCACATTTTATTCCAAAAAAATTTATAAAAAATCTATAAAAAGTATAACCTAAGCAAATCTGATACTGATAAAATCTACAGATCATGGCGCAAAAAATGAGCCCTCATATCGCCCCACATACGGAAAAATGAGAAAGCTATAGGTGGTCAAAATAGGGCAATTTCAAACATACTAATTTTGTTAAAATGGTTTGAGATTTTTTTTAAGCAATACAATTATAGAAAATAATATAATCAATGCTATCATTTTAATCGTATTGACCCACAGAATAAAGAAAACATGTCAGTTTTACTGGAAAGTGTACAGCATGAAAGCTAAACCTTCCAAAATTTGCTAAATTGCGGTTTTCTTTTCAATTTTCCCAAATAAATAATATTTGTTTGGTTGCACCGTACATTTTTTGGTAAAGTAAGTGATGTAATTACAAAGTACAATTGGTGACGGAAAAAACAAGCCCTTATATGGGTCTGTGGATGTAAAAATATAAGAGAGTTATGATTTTTAGAAGGCAAGGAGGAAAAAATCAAAATGCAAAAATAAAATTGATCTGGTCCTTAAGGCCAAAATGGGCCTGGTCCTTAAGGGGTTAAGTCCCTGCAGTGTTTATCCAGAGGAAGGCAAAAAACCCTCATACTGGAGGTAAAAATTCCATCCCGACTCCAAATATGGCAGTCAGAATAAATCCCTGGATCAACGTTCTGTCCCTTTAAATCTAGTATCCATAACTTGTAATGTTATTACTCACCAGAAATGCATCCAGACCCCTTTTGAACTCTTTTACAGAGTTCACCATGACCACCTCCTCCGGGAAAGAGTTCCACAGTCTCACTGCTCTTACAGTAAAGAACCCCCGTCTGTGCTGGTGTAGAAACCTTCTTTCCTCTTAGAGGATGCCCCTTTGCTATAGATACAGATTTGGGTATGAATAGGTAATGGGAGAAATCTCTGTACTGCCCTTATTTAAACATAGTTGTGAGGTCGCCCCTAAGCCTTCTTTTTCTTAACTAAATAACCATAATTCTGGGTACTGTAGTCCTCCCACTCCCCGTATTACCCTGTTGCCCATCTTTGAACCCTCTCCAGCTCCACTATATCTTTCTTGTACACTGATGCCAAGTACTGTACACAGTATTCTATGTGTGGTCTGACTAGTGATTTGTACAGGGGTAGGATTATTTCCTTGTTGAAGAAAAAGACACAAAAAGGCATGAAAAAGGTCAAAACACCTAAAAGGGGTCTTGTTATGCAGGATAAAGTTTGCAAATGCATAAAATATTTAATGAAAAGTTTATACCAGGATTCATGTTAAATATTATTGACAACTTTTGTCTGAATAAAACATAACACTTTTGCACTTTTGGGTCCTCGTTACTTGGGTACCTATAAAATCAAGAGTCGTATCAACCAAGTTTCTTATCAGCTCCATCTTCCTCCCTCCTTCCGTATCCATAACTCTTTCCATGTCTCCCTTCTTAAACCTGCTGTCTTGAACCGTTTTTCTCCCAAGCTTTTTTCTCCCACCCCTGTCGCTGGGACCTCCAATATATTCTCTGTCAAGGAGATCTTGGCGACCAAGATCTCCCGGGGGAGAAGATTTTTTTTGGTCGACTGGGAGGGCTGGGTACCAAAAAGAGGGGGAGACCTAAGGGGAGGGGTACTGTCACAGCGAGCACTCCGGCCCTCTCATCCGGACCAGAGATCCCGCTCCCTCGGCCTCCCTCCTCGGGTTCCCGGAGCCTCCTGGTCAGAAGCGCTGATCGAGAGCGGGTCCCCTTCTGTCTGGGACGTGGCTGCTGTGGCCGCTGGTCCCCGCTCACGCGCCCCTATCTGTCTTACCCTGCTCCACGCTCCCTGTGCCGACGTTCTCTGCCTCCCGGCACGCTCGGCCCCGCTATCTAGGGTGCGCGCGCGCCGGCTTCAGTAAATTTAAAGGGCCAGCGCATGAATGATTGGAGCGCTGGTTCCTGACCTCAGTTCCTTTTCCAATAAATGCTACCTGTCCCTTCCTGCCTTGCCGGATCTTTGTGCCCTAGTGCCTTTGAGAAAGCATTCCTGTAGCCTTGTATTCCCTGCCTGTTGCCGATCCCGTTGCTTCCGTCTACTCGCCTGTGAACCCTTCCGTCTACTCGCCTTTCCTGACCTCTGCTACGTGCGACTACGCTTTTGCCCACTACCTGTGTACCACGTCGTATCAGCTGCCAGAGAGGTCGAGTCGCTATTGGGGGAACGACCTGGGGGTTACCTGCCGCAGCAAGTCCATCCCGCTTTGCGGCAGGCCCTGGTGAAGACCAGTAGTCCCTTAGACTCTGTTCCCCTGGTACGGCCCATGCCATCGCCTCTCTGGTCTAGAGGATCCACCACCAGTCCTGCCGGTTCGTGACAATAACTTTATAATGCATAGTTTTTCCAATTCATAATTTTCTATTTCATTACTATTTACCTATTTAAAAAAACATTAACTTTCCAAATAACAGGTGAGCTTTAAAGGGGTTAAGTTATATATCAATACTGTATCTTACTCTTGCATAATCATTAATTTGGACCTTAACTCTCAAATGCTTCTTGTTAGGAGCAAATCAACTAGTCAGGCCTTTCAGCCTGTTGCTATTTTGCCAAGATTCATTCCACTATCGAGAGCATTACGGAATCGGGAATCATTCTCAAAACTACAGTACTTTAAAGGGAATTGGTTGCCAAATTTATCAGACAGCATCATAAGCCTGGCAACAGGGACCCAAAGTAAAACACCAAGTTACATTTCTTTGTAGGTGTCATACATCTGAAGAAATCACTGTTAATAGCTGTGGAATACTGAGCGAGCATTGCTAGTGGAGCAGATATCTGGTAAGAGAGTCTCTTTAAGTGGCTTTGTCAGGTCTTGTATGCTACTCTACCAGCACAGTATAAAAGGGGATATCATGGTCACGGGCAAATATAGTCTTTTAGTGCATCCTTTAGTATTATCAGATGAAAAGCTGTTTCAGAGCTGAGTAGTACATGAATCTAACAAAAAAATCGCAACCTACAGCAGTTCAATTGCAGTGGCTCCATGGCTAGACTTTTTTTTTTAAATAGAAGAATTTCCAAGTGAATAACTCATCCTTGTGATATTCCACATCTATAGCTGCTGAATTTGCTGACAAGCTAAAGTGAGGCAGCATTTTTTATACAATACTTTAGAACCTAGAACTTTATAGGTGGTAAAAGATGAGATGGAAGCCTTGGTTTAACTTTCAGACACAGTGTGGACCCTCTGGAGAAAGCAGACTGGCTTTGATTTCATGCACACAGTCTTTCTCGCTCTCTCTTTCTCTCTTGCTCTATATCCATATAGTTTTAACCCCTTAATGACCAAGCCCATTTTCACCTCAAGGACCAGGCCAATTTTATTTTTGCGTTTTCGTTTTTTCCTCCTCGCCTTCTAAAATCCATAACTCCTTTATATTTCCATGTACAGACCCATATAAGGGCTTGTTTTTTGTGTGACCAATTGTACTTTGTAATAAAACCTCTCATTTTACCATAAAATGTACGGCGAACCCAAAAGAAAAATTTTTTTAGGGAGGAAATTTAAATGAAAACCCAAATTTTGCACATTTTGGAGTTTTTTTTTACACTGTACACTTTACGGTAAAACATATGACATGTGTTCTTTATTCTGTGGGTCAATATGATTAAAATGATACCCATGGCTAGATACTTTTATATTTTTGTACCTCTTAAAAAAAATCTAAAACTTTTTGTACAAAATCAGTAATCTAAAATCCCCCTATTTTGACCACCTATAACTTTTTCATTTTTCGGTATATAGGGTGGTATGAGTGCTCATTTTTTGCGCCGTCATCTGTAATTTTTTGATACCTCATTTGCATATATAAAACTTTTAGATCATTTTTTATAAATTTTTTTAATAAAATGTGACAAAAAAGCAGCATTTGTGGACTTTTTTAATTTTTACGTTTACGCCATTCACCGTACGGGATCATTAACATTATATTTTGATAGTTTGGACATTTACGCACATGGCGATACCAAATATGTTTATTTAAAAAAAAATTACAAAAAAAGGGGGGATAAAATCATAGCAGAAACGCTGACGCGTTTTGGACTATATAGTCCTTAATCATGGCATGATTAAGGACTATATAGTCCGAAACGCGTCGGCGTTTCTGCTATGATTTTATCCCCCCTTTTTTTGTTCAGTTACTTTTTAATGGCTTGAATAAAAATTTTGGATTTTATTCATTTTTCTTGGGAGCTGGACCCTGCCCTTTTCTTCATTCCAAGTCTTCACTTCAAGCATGCGGTTGGATGTTGTCCGTGCTTTCTACCTATACCTGAAGTCCTCCTCCTCCTAAGAACTTACATGGTGGTGAGTTGGTTTTCCTCTTTCATAAAAAAAAAATTACGCTTTTTGGGGGTAAAATGGGAAAAACTGACAATTTTCATTTTTATTGGGGGAGGGGATTTTTCACTTTTTTTTTTTACTTTTTATTTTTACATTTTCAACTTTTTTTTACACTTTTTATGTCTCCAATCGTTTGATTGCTAATACTGTGCAGTGGTATGTATAGGACATAGCACTGCTCAGTATTATCGGTGATCTTTTGCTCTGGTCTGCTCGATCGCAGACCAGAGCAGAAGACCCCGGGAGACGGCCGGAGCTAGGTAAGGGGACCTCCGGCTGGCATGCTGGATGATTGGATCCCCGCGGCAGCGCTGCGGGCGATCCGATCATCCAATCAATGTGCCGCAATGCCGCAAATGCCGTGATCTGTATTGATTACGGCATCAGAGGGGTTAGTGACGGACATCCGCGCTATAGCGGCCATTACGGGTGGGTTCCCGGCTGCTGCTAGCAGCCGGAAACTGCCGTGTATGACGTGAGCACCCTTCCGATGCTCGCGGTCATACACAGGACGTAAATGTACGTCCTGGTGCGGGAAGTCCCGCCAAACCAGGACGTACATTTACGTCCGTGGTCGTTAAGGGGTTAAGGAAGCCCTGCCCCAACTTCTTTTGTTCCCTCGTGGTCTTTCTGTAAAGAACTGTCATGTATTAAAAAGCCTTATTTTGAAATTACAGATATATGCCTTTAGACAGGACTAATTCTTACCACTTGCTGATACATAATAGAGGAGTGTGTATGTCTTGGGTATACCTATTTTAGTTCATGTTGCATGCATACATTTTCTGCCATCTTGATTCCTATTTTACTTCTGATATGGATCTCCTAATGCAGCCTAAATTTCTACATGAAAAACTGTTCATCATCTTGGTGAATGTTTTATTTTTTTTGTTTTCAGTCTTTGTAATCTACTACAGCCATAAGCTGGAAAAGACTTCTCATATAAATTGAACCAATTTCTAGCAAAAATGATGTTAAATGTGCCTGGCTTCAGGAGGTCATGCCTCTCCACTAAGCCTCATCCACTTAAAAAAAAAAAATAGCATCAGTGGTTCCACTTGTGCAACAATTGAAACTTTTGTGTGCCAGAAAATAGGTGTACAAGAATAATCATTTCCTCCCACAATTTTTATGATGGGCCTGAAATTGGGTATACAGTCAAGGCGGGGGCTCTACACTTCCGCTTCACATTTTCCTTGCCTAGACAAACATGTTTCTCATACATACATCACAGCAATATTTCCCATCAATTGAATGAGGGGAGTATGGAAAGAATGACAGTAACACTTACCTATGGATGTTTTTAAAGGGGTACTCTGGTGGAAAACTTTTTTTTTTAATCAACTGGTGCCAGAAAGTTAAACAGATTTCTAAATTACTTCTATTCAAAAATCATAATCCTTTTAGTACTTATTAGCTGCTGAATACTTAGTAGGAAATTATTTTCTTTTTGGAACACAGAACTGTCTGCTGACATCATGACCACAGTGCTCTCTGCTGACATCTCTGTCCATTTTAGGAACTGACCAGAGCAGCATATGTTTGCTATGGGGATTTTCTCCTACTCTGGACAGTTCTTAAAATGGACAGAGATGTCAGCAGAGAGCACTGTGATCGTGATGTCAGCAGAGAGCTCTGTGTTCCAAAAAGAAAAGAATTTTCTATGTAGTATTCAGCAGCTAAAAAGTACTGGAAGGATTAAGATTTTTTCATAGAAGTAATTTACAAATCTGTTTAACTTTCTGGCACCAGTTGATAAAAAAAAATAAAGTTTTCCATCGGAGTACCCCTTTAAGAAAGATGACAAACTGAACAGAATGACACCTCAGACAAGCAGATGGCACATGGCTTCAACTTTAAAAATGTAATGACAAAAAGACCACCTCAGACTGTATTGACATGTCAATGACACATAAGTACTTGACAGCAAGACTTATTGAACAATGTTAAAATATCATAAAATGAGTTCTGTATCACAAGCAATAGTTATGGGGTTTGTATCAATTTGCTCTTATTATTCTGTTTTTGTTTTATTTCTTTCTATTAGAAAGCAAACGGATGTGTTGCTAACTGTTAATCCACAAATATATGGAAAAAGTAGATGGCACTCACCTGTGTTCATGTGCAAAAATCTTCTTTATTAAAGTGGATAAAATCCATGCTTATGGGCAAACAGGCTCACACCTCCAGCATGCGCCAGCTACAGATAACAGAACAAAGAAAAAAATGGCTCCATAGGTGGACAAATATAAAAGTTATATGGGTCAGAACAGTACCCGATTGTAGTATACTAATTTAAAAGTTTTCTTTTTGTCAAATTAGTAAGTTATACAACAACTATACAAATCCAGTATCCTTTTAACCCGAAGAATCAAGATATGTCAATTTGACGACACAGTGATTGGTGTAAAAAAGAAACCCCAAAATTAGCAAAATTGCTTTTTTCAGTTTCCTTTCACAAAAATGTATATATGTTTTAAAGCATCATTTATGGAAAAATAAAGGGTGTCATTATAATGTACAATGGTTCAGCAACAAACAAGCCCTCATATGGGTCTGTAGACAGAGTAGCATGTCAAGCACATAAATGGAGAACTACATAGGGAGCTGACCTTTATACTTTGTTCATAGTTGTGTTGAAATGCAGAGGTCCAAGGAGGGTCATCTCACCTGGGCATGGTGCAGAGCTAGCTCCTCCAACCGAAGGCATGATCAAAAAGATCAAAACAAAAAGTAATCAAGTAATAAAAAAAATATTTCAAAAGCATCCTAGGGAATGCTCATATAGATGCATTTTAAAGTTTACCTGTCATAGTGCCAAAAAAAAAGTGATATGTTACTCAGTACCTAATCCTGATCATGTACATATATTTTTGTGTCTAGGACCTATATATCCCTAACAAATAGAATTTATATGTTGCTCACTTGCTTTGTCTTCTTGCCTTATGAAGGGGGAGTATCTATCTCTCTCTTCCACTGTGGATAACTCATCTTCTCTGAGTTTGGAAGCAGCCTGGCAGTCTGCAAATCACTGCCCAGTAGTTTTTATTCATACATTTCCTATCTGTTCCCAGTAAAGCTGCATGCTAATCAACATAGTTGTCACTATGTGTGTCATTCAGCTTTCACAGAATCCTGAATGTCTGATCAGCTTCTTTGTCATTCAGGAGTCAGAGAAATCTTTGGCTGTTTAACCCCTTAAGGACGCAGCTCATTTGGGCCTTAAGGACGCAGAAAATTTTATTTTTACGTTTTTGTATTTTCCTCCTCACCTTCAATAAATCATAACTCTTTTATATTTTCATCCACAGACTAGTATGAGGGCTTGTTTTTTGTGCGACCAGTTGTCCGTTGTAATGCCATCCCTCACTTCACCATAAAATGTATGGCGCAACCCACAAAATACTATTTGTGTGGGTAAATTTAAAAGAAAACCGCAATTTTGCCAATTTTGGTAGGTTTCGTTTTCACGCCATACAATTTACGGTAAAAGTGACGTGTGTTCTTTATTCTTTGGTTCAATTCGATTAAAATGATACCCGTGATAACATACTTTTCTATTACTGTTGCGCTTAAAAAAATCACAAACTGTTTAACCAAATTAGGATGTTTAAAATCCCCCTAATTTGAAGACCTATAACTTTTTCATTTTTCCGTATGAGCGGTGGTATGAGGGCTCATTTTTTGCGCCATGATTTTTACTTTTTATTGATACCATATTTGCTTATATAAAACTTTTAATACATCTTTTATTGATTTTTTTTGGAATAAAATATTATAAAAAAGCAGCTATTTTGGACTTTTTTTTTTACGTTCAGGACGTTCACCGTACGGTATCATTAACAATTTATTTTAATAGTTCAGATATTTACGCACGCGGTGATACCAAATATGTATATACAATATTTTTTTAACACTTTTTGGGGGTGAAATAGGGAAAATGGGACAATTTACATTTTTATTTGGGGAGGGGATTTTTCACATTTTTTTTACTTTCGTACTTTTCTTTTTACACTTTAATAGTCCCCATAGGGGACTATTTATAGCAATCATTCGATTGCTAATGCTGTTCATTGCTATGTATAGGACATAGCACTGATCAGCATTATCGGTCATCTTCTGCTCTGGTCTGCGGGAAGGCAGATCAGAGCAGAAGACTCCCAGAAGGCAGCGGAGGCAGGTGAGGGGACCTCCGGCTGCCGTGCTGAATGAACGGATTGCCGCGGCAGCGCTGTGGGTGATCCCATCATCCATTTAAGTGACCGCAATGCTACAGATGCCGTGATCTGTATTGATCGCGGCATCTGAGGGGTTAATGGCGGACATCCGCGGGATCATGGATGTCCGTCATTACCGGCGGGTCCCTGGCTGCGATCAACAGCCGGGACCTGCCGCGCATGACGCGAACATCGCTCCGATGCCCGCGGTTAGGCTTAGGACGTAAATGTACGTCCTGGTGCGTTAAGTACCACCTCACCAGGACGTACATTTACGTCCTTCGTCGTTAAGGGGTTAAGCATGCTGGGAGTTTTGCAACAGCAGGAGCTGCAGTGTTTGTAAAACACTGTGTTAGAGCAGAGTTGCCTTTAGCTGTTGCAAAACTACAACTCCCAGCATGCCCACACATCCTTTGTCTGTAGTTTTGCAAGAGCTGGAGGCACACAGCTGTAGAATACATAGCTCTAACACATAGTTTTGACAAAGACTGTACCCCCAGCTGTTGCAAAACTACAACTCCCATCATGGGAGTTGTAGTTTAGGAACAGCTGAAGGCTCTAGTGATGATCTCCTATACTGGATACCAACATACTTTACAGCCGGTATTCATTACATGGTATTCATGCTGCAAAATACAGAGTAGTCTGTCTGCATAAAGATTGATGACCTCTCGTGGCGGCTATTTAAATTTTTTAGTAAAATTTACATTTTTTTAACCCCCTAATGACGAGCGCTGTAAATGTACGACCTGGTGAGGTGGTACTTAACGCAACAGGAGGTACATTTACGTCCTAAGCATAACCACGAGCATCGGAGCGATGCCCGGATCATGCGCGGCATGTCCCGGCTGCTGATCACAGCCAGGGACCCGCCCGTAATTAACCCCTCAGATGCCGTGATCAATACAGATCACGGCATCTGCAGCAATGCGGACACTTAAATGGATGATTGCTGCTGCTGCGGCGATCCGATCATCCAGCACGGCAGATGGAGGTCCCCTCACCTGGCTCTGCTGCCTTCCCGGAGTCTTCTGCTCTGATCTGCCTTCCCGCAGACCAGAGCAGAAGATGACCGATAATGCTGATCAGTGCTATGTCCTATACATAGCACTGAACAGGATTAGCAATCGAGTGATTGCTAGAAATAGTCCCCTATGGGGACTATTAAAGTGTAAAAATAAAAGTGAAAAAGTAAAAAAATTAAGTAAAAAAATGTGAAAAACACCCACCCCCAATAAAAACGTAAATTGTCCCATTTTCCCTATTTCACCCCCAAAAAGTGTTAAAAAAATATTTTATATACATATTTGGTATCGCCGCATGCGTAAATATCTGAACTATTAAAATAAAATGTTAATGATACCGTACAGTGAACGTAAATATAAAAATAAATCCAAAATAGATGCTTTTTCATTACAATTTATTCCCAATTTTTTTTTATAAAAAATGGATTAAAAGTTCTATATAAGCAAATATAGTATCAATAAAAAGTACAGATCATAACGCAAAAAATGAGTCCTCATACTGCCGCTTATACGGAAAAATGAAAAAGTTATAGGTCTTCAAAATAGGGGGATTTTAAACGTACTGATTTGGTTAAAAAGTTTGCAATTTTTTTAAGCGCAACAGTAATAGAAAAGTATGTTATCATGGGTATCATTTTAATTTTATTGACCCAAAGAATAAACAACACATGTAATTTTTACCGTAAATTGTACGTCATGAAAACAAAACCTTCCAAAATTAGCTAAATTGCGGTTTTCTTTTTAATTTCCCCACACAAATAATATTTTTTTGGTTGCACCATACATTTAATAGTAAAGTGAGTGATATCATTACAACGGACAACTGTTCGCGCAAAAAACAAGCCTTCATACTAGTCTGTGGATGAAAATATAAAAGAGTTATGATTTTTTGAAGGCGAGGAGGAAAACAAAACGTAAAAATGTATTTGTTTGCGTCCTTAAGGCCCAAATGGTCTGCGTCTCCTTAAGTAAACATAATATAACAACAGAGTATCGACCAGCAAAAATATTAATAATGATAAATTAAGTCAGTCCTACTATTGAGGCCTCTTAGCTGAGAACAGTCCAACAGGTAACTCCAAAAGACTTCCCTGCATGGAGCGCTCCCAGCCTACCCTCACAGTTTTTTTTTTTACCATTTCCGAAAATGAAACATACATTGGTTATTGTTTGAATACATTTTAAATATTAATATGTTTACATGTATTAAAAATAAAAACTATGTGGTGAACATAGAACGTCTTTACTACACAACTATGTAAACAATAATTTTACATTTTTTATTCTAATATTGCTCAATTCCCCAAAAATATATTTGGGTGGGTGTGTGTGTGCGTGTGTATAAACGTACCAACACTCTTCATACACAAAAACAAGTATTAAAAAGCACATCTGGCTCCATCATAGCAGATGACACATACTTCCATCCTTGTGTATATAGCATATGATGATTCAGCATTCTATACTATCAATCCATTATACATATTTCAAAAGAAGATAATTCTACTAGCGGTAAAATTCTTACAAAAATAATATGGAAATTTGTAACTTGATGTAAAGTGTCAGTAGAGCGTCTTACTCTTATTTACTTTATCAGGTTTTGCTTTCTCAAATCAATGGAAGGGCATCAGGTTCAGCTAATCCATATTTCTGAGTATGAAATTGAATTTATAGTCTGTAGCATGTTGACTGCCGCTCACATTTAAGGCATAATTGATTTTTATTGAAAAGCCAGCAGGCACATAAAAAATTTCCACAAACCACAAGGATGTTAAATTTTTCCCAGTTCAGATTATAGTACCTCTTATTTAAGCTTTTAAATGAAGCTTTTATATTTATATGAGCCAATCCTGCAAATGTGTGACTGACACTGTGAAAACCATAGAACTGTTTTACAAGATTGCTCTGAAGTATCTTTAGAATAGTGATATATACTGTATAAACAACATATAAAAAGGTACAAGTAGGTAAGTCGGGTTTAACAGCCCTCTGTGATAGCTGGCTTAACTCAAATTATGTATTTATTTATTTATTTTGGCAACTTTTTTATTAAAGTACAACATTTCCAAAGAAACCATTACTGGATTATAACAGATTGAGGAAAATCCT
Organism: Hyla sarda; assembly: GCF_029499605.1. Lineage (NCBI taxonomy): Eukaryota > Metazoa > Chordata > Amphibia > Anura > Hylidae > Hyla > Hyla sarda. The sequence goes on from NC_079191.1 coordinate 224,669,521, forward strand.
CAACATTTCTTCTGCCCAATGATAATTATCAGACAGAAATAATAAGGCTGGGTTCATCTATGTCCGGCATCCGGCATAGGGGAACTCAGCCTAGATTTCGACGCAACTGATGTCCCAACTGATGACCTATTGTTTTCAGTTGTATGGCATCCGGTATCCATTGTTTCTAGCACCAGACAGGGGAACGCAGCAAGCTGCGTTCCCCTGTCCAGGACTCTCCAGCATGACCAACCATCCGGTGTCAAAATTGTGACGCTGCATGCCAGAGGGTAACTATGCCGGATGCCTGATATATGAGAGCCCAGCCTTACTCATATACACAACAATCCTGTGTGCATAAATCTTTATCTTCACTTAAAGGGCATATAGAAATGCAAGGAAAAAAGTGTCCAATTCTTAGCTTAGACTAGACTAGTGTTTCCCAACCAGTTTGTCCCCAGCTGTTGAAGAACTACAACTCCAGCCTTTGGCTCTCCTGATAGGCTGGGAGTTGTAGTTATGCAACAGCTGGAGGCACACTGTTTGGGAAACACTGGACTAGACATTCAACAAATGTTTTCAATTTTTAAATGGGCACTGTCAGATACAAAAACTTTTGACATGTTGTAAAGCATGCACAACCAATATGTTTTGCAATTGCTTTCATTAGAAAAATTTCAGTATTTCATACTGAAAAAGCCAGTCAAACAACTCCCCCCCCCCCCTGCCTGCTTGGACACATACTAGTCCTGCTGTGTCCATGCGTCATGGACACACTTCCTTGATTGATAGCTGTGAGTGCAGGGCTCACAGCTGGAGGAAAAATCCTCCCACTGTCAGCTTGTGTCCTACTACTGTCAGTGAGGACAAGCTGGGAGTTGTAGTTTTGCTAATGCTAGGGGAGATGTGAGCAGACAGCATACTGAGGGAGGGGGCGGAGACCTCCCTCTGAGAGGAATTCAGACTAGTGGGCTAAGTTAAAACTGTAATAAAAAAATAAATAAAGGTGCTATATACTCCTTGTCACCGTTGCAGCCATTCACAGGCCTTAGTGATCTGGTGACGTGTACCACTATTACTATGTTTTTTCTAGAACATTTTTTATTAGAGATGGATTCCTCTTTCTTGATTCATGTTATCTTTGAAGCCATATCTCTGTTCTGCCTAGTTGACAGGGTGTGTTTACTATCCTATTTATTAACTTCTCTGTACTTAAAAAAAACTCTGTACAGAATAACAAACTACTTCATGTATTCAGCTTAATGTTGTTAGAGGAATGCAGAACATTTCGTAAAGCTGTGTTTTGTAGTAATGGATAAGAAGACCTTTCTGGATGTGTTTTCACATCTTCTATAATAAAGGATGCCCAACTGGCACATGAATGCATAGAGCCTACAGTGACCTCTTAGCTTGAATGCTTCAGTGACTTCATTTCAACTAATTTCTTTTAGTGTAGATACTTCTTCCTGTGACATGTATTGTTCAAAACTTTTATCAATCTTTCAGTTTTTTTCTCAAAAGGTCTTGCTGTTGACCCTTGCTCACTTGCTCAGCACGGCCTGTACCAAAAGAGTAAGACAGTCAAAGCCAGAGATGGTATATATGAGATATTTTATATTTGGGCAATAAAAACTTGTCAATATATCCTAGAGGGAGCACTTCAAAAATATATATAACTGTATTTATAGTTAGTTTCTGAAGAAATGTTAAAGAAACAGGGTTTACTTTCCAAGATACACACAGCAGGGGACATATTCAAAGACTTGTGTAATTTATGTTAGGCTTCAGGCCCCAAAATTTTACATATGCACCAATTTAAGATCCCCCAAATTCAGATGGGAAAGTACAAATCCCCTGTATCAAGATATGCAAGATATTATTACTGCATTCTTCAGAGGCCAGAGGTTGTGTACCCACGTGCCATTACTGTCAACATGGGCCGAAACTGCAAAACAGCAAAGCCATATATGTCTCCAGTTAAAAGACAGCCACACCAGATGGTATGTTCGGACAGACCCCATTTAAAAATAAATAAATGTAGCTTTAAATACTTAGAATTTTGCAATGCCAAGTTTAAAAATGTATTACGTAACATTGGAAAGTATAAAAAGATTTTTTTTTGTTTTGTTTTTACACAATTATAAAGGTAGTGTAAACTTTGCACCAGAAATTTCATGTAAACACAAGTATGAGCTTTTGAAAATGTCCCATAATCTAGAATAAACCGGAGACATGCAAAAAGTGGAGTAAAAAGTTTTGAACAAATTTCACATTGTCTTATCTGAACTGCAGAACTATAAGCAACCTACATATTTTATTGTATATTGAATCAGTGGCGGATCCAGGGGGGGGGCAACGGGGCAATTGCCCCCCCCCCCGAGATTGCTGCCCCTCGCCCCTGTCACGATGCCGGCTGGCAGGTAGTGGATCCTCTGTGCCAGAGAGGGATTGGCGAGGACCGCGCTAGTGGACCGGTTCTAAGTCACTACTGGTTTTCACCAGAGCCCGCCGCAAAGCGGGATGGTCTTGCTGCGGCGGTAGTGACCAGGTCGTATCCACTAGCAACAGCTCACCTCTCTGACTGCTGATGATAGGCGAGGTACAAGGGAATAGACAGAAGCAAGGTCGGACATAGCAGAAGGTCGGGGGCAGGCGGCAAGGTTCGTAGTCAGGGTGATAGCAGAAGTTCTGGTACACAGGCTTTAGACACACAAAACGCTTTCACTAGGCACAAGGGCAACAAGATCCGGCAAGGGAGTGCATGGGAGGAGGTCAGATATAGTCAGGGACCAGGTGGAAGCCAATTAAGCTAATTGGGCCAGGCACCAATCATTGGTGCACTGGCCCTTTAAGTCTCAGGGAGCTGGCGCGCGCGCGCCCTAGAGAGCGGAGCCGCGCGCGCCAGCACATGACAGCAGGGGACGGGAACGGGTAAGTGACCTGGGATGCGACTCGCGAGCGGGCGCGTCCCGCTGTGCGAATCGCATCCCCAACGGCCATGACAGTGCAGCGCTCCCGGTCAGCGGGACTGACCGGGGAGCTGCAGGGAGAAAGACGCCGTGAGCGCTCCGGGGAGGAGCGGGGACCCGGAGCGCTAGGCGTAACAGTACCCCCCCCCTTAGGTCTCCCCTTTTTTTTGTCCGGTGACTGCCTCCCCTGGGATGAGGACACCGGGAAGGAATGGATGGTTTCCTCAATGGCAGGCAGTACAGCAGGAGTGGGAATGGGGAGGGAGGGCAGAGGGCGAGGCCTGGCACGGGGCAGTGTGACACCAGGACGAGGGCCATGAGGAGGCACCGAGGCTTGCCTGAGTGGACTGGGAGGGGGGGAGAGGCATTTTCTGTGGCAGGCAGAGTCCCTAACGACCTTAGGGGGACCGGATACAGGAGGAACCACAGGGTCACGGCAGGGAGTACTGGGAACCGGTTTAAGGCAGTCCTTGGAACAAGAGGGACCCCAACTCTTGATCTCCCCCGTGGACCAGTCCAGGGTTGGGGAATGGTGTAGAAGCCAGGGTAGTCCAAGGAGAATCTCGGAAGTGCAATTGGGAAGGACCAAAAATTCAATTTTCTCGTGATGAGGTCCGATGCACATTAGGAGGGGCTCCGTGCGGTAACGCACGGTGCAATCCAACCTGGCTCCGTTGACCGCGGAAATGTGGAGTGGCTTGACAAGACGGGTCACCGGAATGCGGAATTTATTCACCAAGGACTCCCGAATAAAATTCCCAGAGGCACCAGAGTCCAGGCAGGCCACGGCTGAGAGGGAAGAGCTGGCTGAAGTAGAAATCCGTACAGGCACCGTGAGACGTGGAGAAGCCGACTTAGCATCAAGAGACGCCACACCCACGAGAGCTGGGTGCGAGCGTGCGTTTCCCAGACGGGGAGGACGGATAGGGCAATCCACCAAAAAATGTTCGGTACTGGCACAGTACAGACAAAGATTCTCTTCCTTACGGCGATTCCTCTCTTCCAGGGTCAGGCGAGACCGATCCACTTGCATGGCTTCCTCGGCGGGAGGCCTAGGCGCAGATTGCAGTGGAGACTGTGGGAGAGGTGTCCAGAGATCTAAGTCTTTTTCCTGGCGGAGCTCTTGATGTCTCTCAGAAAAACGCATGTCAATGCGAGTGGCTAGATGAATGAGTTCATGCAGGTTAGCAGGAGTTTCTCGTGCGGCCAGAACATCTTTAATGTTGCTGGATAGGCCTTTTTTAAAGGTCGCGCAGAGGGCCTCATTATTCCAGGATAGTTCAGAAGCAAGGGTACGGAATTGTATGGCGTACTCGCCAACGGAAGAATTACCCTGGACCAGGTTCAGCAGGGCAGTCTCAGCAGAAGAGGCTCGGGCAGGTTCCTCAAAGACACTTCGAATTTCCGAGAAGAAGGAGTGTACAGAGGCTGTGACGGGGTCATTGCGGTCCCAGAGCGGTGTGGCCCATGACAGAGCTTTTCCAGACAGAAGGCTGACTACGAAAGCCACCTTAGACCTTTCAGTAGGAAACTGGTCCGACATCATCTCCATGTGCAGGGAACATTGCGAAAGAAAGCCACGGCAAAACTTAGAGTCCCCATTAAATTTGTCCGGCAAGGACAGGCGGAGGCTAGGAGTGGCCACTCGCTGCGGAAGGGGTGCAGGAGCTGGCGGAGGAGATGATTGCTGCTGAAGTTGCGACTGAAGTTGCTGCACAATGGTGAATACTTCCGACAGCTGGTGGGTTAGATGGGCGATCTATCGGGATTGCTGGGCGACCACCGTGGTGATATCAGAGATATAAGGCAGAGGGACGTCAGCGGGATCCATGGCCGGATCTACTGTCACGATGCCGGCTGGCAGGTAGTGGATCCTCTGTGCCAGAGAGGGATTGGCGAGGACCGCGCTAGTGGACCGGTTCTAAGTCACTACTGGTTTTCACCAGAGCCCGCCGCAAAGCGGGATGGTCTTGCTGCGGCGGTAGTGACCAGGTCGTATCCACTAGCAACGGCTCACCTCTCTGACTGCTGATGATAGGCGAGGTACAAGGGAGTAGACAGAAGCAAGGTCGGACGTAGCAGAAGGTCGGGGGCAGGCGGCAAGGTTCGTAGTCAGGGTGATAGCAGAAGTTCTGGTACACAGGCTTTAGACACACAAAACGCTTTCACTAGGCACAAGGGCAACAAGATCCGGCAAGGGAGTGCATGGGAGGAGGTCAGATATAGTCAGGGACCAGGTGGAAGCCAATTAAGCTAATTGGGCCAGGCACCAATCATTGGTGCACTGGCCCTTTAAGTCTCAGGGAGCTGGCGCGCGCGCGCCCTAGAGAGCGGAGCCGCGCGCGCCAGCACATGACAGCAGGGGACGGGAACGGGTAAGTGACCTGGGATGCGACTCGCGAGCGGGCGCGTCCCGCTGTGCGAATCGCATCCCCAACGGCCATGACAGTGCAGCGCTCCCGGTCAGCGGGACTGACCGGGGAGCTGCAGGGAGAAAGACGCCGTGAGCGCTCCGGGGAGGAGCGGGGACCCGGAGCGCTAGGCGTAACAGCCCCCTAGCATGGTGAAGCCGAAGCTGTAAGCTCCCACTCCACTATTCACTAACCTTTCACACACACACACACACACACTGTGAGCTGCGGGGATGCCATCCACTGCAGGCCAGCGCAATGACGTCACATCATCGCGCCGGAATCCCGCAGCCTGCATACTGTAAGTAACAAGAGTATGCTCGGGGCCCAGTGTATTAGGGAAACAGAATATGTGCCACTGTTAGGGGCATTATATCGTACAGGAAGAGGGGGAGGGGGATTTAAAAACTTGGGGGGCAGAGAAAGGGGAATATTTAATGAGGGGCTACAGGGCAAAGCACAGGGGGCATTATATGTGAAGAGCACATGACAGGGGGGCACCCTATGCTGTGCCCCTCACATATAATGCCCCCTGTGCTGTGCCCCTCACATATAATGCCTCCTGTGCTGTGCCCCACACATATAAATTATATGTGTGGGGCACAGCACAGGGGGCATTATATGTGTGGGGCACAGCACAGGGAGCATTATATGATATAATGCCCCTGTGTTGTGCCCCACACATATAATGCCCCCTGTGCTGTGCCCCTCACATATATTGCCCCCTGTGTTGTGCCCCACACATATAATGCCCACTGTGCTGTGCCCCACACATATAATGCCCCCTGTGCTTTGCCCCACACATATAATGCCCCCTGTGCTGTGTCCCTCACATACAATGCCCCATCATGCGCCCCTCATATATAATGCCCCCATCATGCGCCCCTCACATATAATGCCCCCTGTGTTGTTTCCCACACATATAATCTCCCTGTGCTGTGCCCCATACATATAATGCCCCCCTGTGCTGTGCCCCACACATAAAATGCCCCCATCATGCGCCCCTCATATATAATCCCCCATCATGCACCCTTAAATATAATGCCCCCTGTGCTGTGCCCCTCAAATATAATGCTCCTGTCATGTGCCCCAAACATATAATGCCCCCTGTGCTGTGCCCCTCACATATAATGCTCCTGTCATGTGCCCCTCACATATAATGCCCCCTGTGCTGTGCCCCTCACATATAATGCCCCCTGAGGGGACAGGACAGGGGGCATTATATGTGAGGGGCACAGCACAGGGGGCATTATATGTGAGGGGCGCATGATGGGGGCATTATATGTGAAGGGCGCATGACAGGAGCATTATGTGTGAGGGGCACAGTACAGGGGGCATTATATGTGAGGGGCAAAAAATGGGGGCATTATATGTGAGAGGCGCATGACGGGGGCATTATATATGAGGGGCAAATGATGGGGGCATTATATGTGAGGGGCAAAGAACGGGGGCATTATATGTGAGGGGCAAAGAATGGAGGCATTATATGTGAATGGCACAGCACAGGGGGCATTATATGTGAGGGGCACATGACAGGAGCATTATATGTGAGGGGCACAGTACAGGGGGCATTATATGTGAGGGGCAAAGAACGAGGGCATTTTATGTGAGGGGCGCATGATGGGGGCATTATATGTGAGGGGCACATGACAGGAGCATTATATTTGAGGGGCACAGCACAGAGGGCATTTTTATTATGTGGGGGGAACAGGACAGGTCATAATTATTATATGTAGGGGCACAAGATGGGGCATTATTACCATATGTGAAGGCACAGAGTGTTTTGCATTTCAGAAGTATAGTGTATGTAATGAGGAATTTCTGGGGTGGTATGTTTTTTATGGGCCACAATACATTTTTGTGGTAGTATTAAATTTAGAGGGCACAGTGTGTATATTCAGGGGTACAGTGTGTCAGAATTATATTCAGAGGGTGTGTGCCAGTATTATATTCAGGGGGTACAGTGTGTAAGAATCATATTCAGAAGGTATGTGCCAGTATTAAATTCGAAGAATACAGTGTTTGGCAGTATTATAATAATTATTGTTTTCATATAGAGGATCAGAATGCGCTGACATAGTGAGGAGACGTCTGGGCATCAAGTTCTGCAGAGAGAACATTTAGCTGGAACAAGTCCCGTGGTATGTACATCTGAATTAGATAAGGAAAGACTATAGAGAAGACGTCACCTGTAGTCACTGACATCATTCTGTATCCTCCTGTGTGTGTCCCATCAGAGCTGTAGTCACTGAAGAAGTTCTGCAGTAATGATGGGTGAAACAACAACTCCCAGCATCCCCTTACCACTACTTAGGTCATACTGGAAGCTGTAGTTTTAAATGGTAAAAACTTCTTTACCGCTTTCCCATTCTGTGGCAATTGGTGTATTTGATAATTATTCTGACATATGAGCACGGCTGTCACGATTCGGCTTCCAGGTAGTGGATCCTCTGTGTCAGCGAGGGATTGGCGTGGACCGTGCTAGTGGACCGGTTCTAAGAGGCTACTGGTTTTCACCAGAGCCCGCCGCAAAGCGGGATGGTCTTGCTGCGGCAGTAGCAACCAGGTCGTATCCACTAGCAACGGCTCTACCTCGCTGACTGCTGAGAAGGCGTGGGACAGAAGGACTAGGCAGAGGCAAGGTCAGACGTAGCAGAAGGTCGGGGGCAGGCGGCAAGGTTCGTAGTCAGGATGGGTAGCAGAAGTTCAGGTACACAGGTTTTGGACACACTAAACGCTTTCACTGGCACAAGGCAACAAGATCCGGCAAGGGAGTGCATGGGAGGAGGTCAGATATAGTCAGGGAGCAGATGGAAGCCAATTAAGCTAATTGGGCCAGGCACCAATCATTGGTGCACTGGCCCTTTAAGTCTCAGAGAGCTGGCGCGCGCGCGCCCTAGAGAGCGGAGCCGCGCGCGCCAGCACATGACAGCAGGGGACCGGGACGGGTAAGTGACCTGGGATGCGATTCGCGAGCGGGCGCGTCCCGCTGTGCGAATCGCATCCCCGACGGCCATGACAGTGCAGCGCTCCCGGTCAGCGGGACTGACCGGGGAGCTGCAGGGAGAAAGACGCCGTGAGCGCTCCGGGGAGGAGCGGGGACCCGGAGCGCTAGGCGTAACAGTACCCCCCCCCTTAGGTCTCCCCTTTTTTTTGTCCGGTGACTGCCTCCCCTGGGATGAGGACACCGGGACAGAATGGATGGTTCCCTCAACGGCAGGCAGTACAGCAGGAGTAGGAATGGGGAGGGGGGGCAGAGGGTGAAGCTTGGCACGGGGCAGGGAGACACCAGGACGGGGGCCATGGGGAGGCACAGAGGCTTGCCTGACGGGACTGGGAGGGGGGGAGAGGCACTTCCTGTGGCAGGCAGAGTCCCAGTTCCTGATCTCCCCGGTGGTCCAATCAATGGTGGGGGAATGAAGCCGGAGCCAAGGCAGACCGAGGAGGACCTCAGAGGTACAGTTGGGGAGAATGAAGAACTCAATCCTCTCAAGGTGGGGTCCAATAGACATGAGGAGGGGCTCTGTGCGGTAACGCACGGTGCAGTCCAATCTGGCTCCGTTGACCGCGGAAATGTAGAGCGGCTTGACGAGACGGGTCACCGGGATGCTGAATTTATTAACAAACGACTCCAAAATAAAATTTCCAGAGGCACCGGAGTCCAAGCAGGCCACGGCTGAGAGGGAGGAGTTGGCTGAAGAAGAAATCCGCACGGGTACCGTGAGACGTGGAGGAGCAGACTTGGAACCAAGAGACGCCACACCCACGTGAGCTGGGTGCGTGCGTGCGTTTCCCAGGCGTGGAGGACGGATAGGGCAATCCACCAAGAAATGCTCGGTACTGGCACAGTAAAGACAGAGATTTTCTTCTCTACGGCGATTCCTCTCTTCCTGGGTCAGGCGAGACCGATCCACTTGCATGGCCTCCTCGGCGGGAGGCCCAGGCGAAGACTGCAAAGGATGCTGTGGGAGAGGTGCCCAGAGATCTAAGTCTTTTTCCTGGCGGAGCTCTTGGTGTCGCTCAGAAAAACGCATGTCAATGCGGGTAGCCAAATGGATGAGTTCTTGGAGGTTGGCAGGAATCTCTCGTGCGGCCAGCACATCCTTGATGCGACTGGATAGGCCTTTTTTAAAGGTCGCGCAGAGAGCCTCATTATTCCAGGATAGTTCAGAAGCAAAAGTACGGAATTGTATGGCGTACTCGCCAACGGAAGAATTACCCTGGACCAGGTTCAACAGGGCAGTCTCAGCAGAAGAAGCTCGGGCTGGCTCCTCGAAGACACTCCGGAGTTCAGCGAAGAAGGCCTGGACTGTGGCTGTGGCAGGATCATTGCGGTCCCAGAGCGGTGTGGCCCAAGACAAGGCCTTTCCTGAAAGAAGGCTTACTACGAACGCCACCTTAGACCGTTCTGAAGGAAACAAGTCCGACAACATCTCCATATGCAGGGAACACTGAGACAAAAATCCACGGCAGAGTTTAGAGTCCCCATCAAATTTGTCCGGCAGGGACAAGCGGAGGTTAGGAGCGGCCACTCGCTGCGGAGGAGGTGCAGGAGCTGGCGGAGGAGATGGTTGCTGCTGTAGCAGAGGCAGAAGTTGCTGTAACATGGCGGTCAACTGCGACAGCTGCTGTCCTTGTTGGGCAATCTGCTGCGATTGCTGAGCGACCACCGTGGGAAGATCAGCGAGACTTGGCAGCGGCACCTCAGCGGGATCCATGGCCGGATCTACTGTCACGATTCGGCTTCCAGGTAGTGGATCCTCTGTGTCAGCGAGGGATTGGCGTGGACCGTGCTAGTGGACCGGTTCTAAGAGGCTACTGGTTTTCACCAGAGCCCGCCGCAAAGCGGGATGGTCTTGCTGCGGCAGTAGCAACCAGGTCGTATCCACTAGCAACGGCTCTACCTCGCTGACTGCTGAGAAGGCGTGGGACAGAAGGACTAGGCAGAGGCAAGGTCAGACGTAGCAGAAGGTCGGGGGCAGGCGGCAAGGTTCGTAGTCAGGATGGGTAGCAGAAGTTCAGGTACACAGGTTTTGGACACACTAAACGCTTTCACTGGCACAAGGCAACAAGATCCGGCAAGGGAGTGCATGGGAGGAGGTCAGATATAGTCAGGGAGCAGATGGAAGCCAATTAAGCTAATTGGGCCAGGCACCAATCATTGGTGCACTGGCCCTTTAAGTCTCAGAGAGCTGGCGCGCGCGCGCCCTAGAGAGCGGAGCCGCGCGCGCCAGCACATGACAGCAGGGGACCGGGACGGGTAAGTGACCTGGGATGCGATTCGCGAGCGGGCGCGTCCCGCTGTGCGAATCGCATCCCCGACGGCCATGACAGTGCAGCGCTCCCGGTCAGCGGGACTGACCGGGGAGCTGCAGGGAGAAAGACGCCGTGAGCGCTCCGGGGAGGAGCGGGGACCCGGAGCGCTAGGCGTAACAACGGCCTAAGAGTCTTAAACAAGGTTAGGACTGTATGATACATTTAATAATATTGTAAGTTCCGTGAGCAACATCTTATTTTCTGTCTGCCAACACAAAATACTCTAATAGTGCCCCTCCCGAGAGTAGACTCTGGATCCGCCCCTGTATTGAATAATGTTTCGCTGCTGTCAGAGTATACATTTATACTGTGCTGTTTCAATTCACAAGAATTTATAAAAAATTGAATAGGTTTCTTTTTAACTCTTAGAGGACACAGGATGTACCTGTCAGGTTCTACACTCGCTTTATAAACCATCAGTTGCAGTTCATCAGTTGTGGTAACAAAATACCAAATTCAGAAAATTGCTGATATTTGATCAAATCACATCCCAGATTGTTATAAAAAAAATTGGTACAAAAACTGTGTGCGAGTGTGTGTTTGTGGTTAAAGCAGGGCTGTGTGTTTTATTTGGGTGCAGCAGAGCTGTGTATGTGTAGCAGAGCTATTTGTGTGTGTAGCTAAGCTGGGTATGTGGGTGCAGCAGAGCTGTGTTTGTACATATATTGTGTGAACAGCAGTGTTGTGTGTGTGTGTGTGTGTGTGTATAATGTGCATGCTGCAGAGCTGTGCACATGGGGTAATTTTGTAGCTAATCACAGTGATTAAAAAATGCTGCTGACAAAAATAGAGCCGATCATTAAAAAAAACTGACGGAGTAATTTTCTTCTCGACAGGAAAGTAGGCCTAATATGTTCAGGAACCTATTCTTTAGATGAATCAGAGCTGCATCCATTCAAATCAGTGTGGTTTGCAATCAGGGTGTCTACAGCTGTTACAGATTGATCTCTATCCCACCATGCGATCCCTCCACCCATTGAAGCAGACAGGCTCCCTGTCATCAGCTGACTAGTGAGTCCAGTCTCGGCCTAATTGCAACCTGGGAAAAATCACAACAGTCATTTTGTATGCTGTTAAAAATAAACATTGGGGTGAAAATCACAGAAGAATTGTGAGAAAACCGTCACACACAGGTACAGACACTTTATTATGAACTACGCTAACTTTACAGCCCCGGTAGCATAGTCAAATAAAAAAATTCCTGGAATACCTCTTTAAAACTTCTATGACTTGTCACAATTTTTTTTTTTTTAAAGAGAATGGTTCCCTTTAAAGGGGTACTCCACTGGACAGTGTTCGAAACATTTAGTTCTGAACGCTGTGCTCGTACTGCTGGGGTCAACCACACCCCATCGTGATGTCACGCGATGCCCCCTCAATGCAGCGTGGCGTAGTGTGACATTATGAGGGGCATGGCCAACTCCCGCAGCACGAGCATAGTGTTCGGAACTAAATGTTCAGAACGCTGGCCAGTGGAGTACCCCTTTAAAAAGTTTTTCTTTTAAATCAACTGGTGCCAGAAAGTTAAACAGATTTGTAAATGACTTCTATTAAAAAATCTCAATCCTTCCAGTACTTATTAGCTTCTGAATGCCACTGAGGAAATTCCTTTCTTTTTGGAACACTGACGACATCCCAAGCACAGTGCTCTCTTCTGACATCTCTGTCCATTTTAGCAACCGTGCATAGCAGATGTATGCTAAGGGCAGCATGGTGGCTCAGTGGTTAGCACTGCTTCCTTGCAGTGCTGGGGCCTTGGGTTCAAATCCCACTAAGGACAACAATAAATAAAGAGGCATTATTATTATAATGACATCAGCAAAGAGCACTGTGCTCGTGATGTCATCAGAGAGAATTCCAAAAAGAAAATAATTTCCTCTGTAGTATTCAGCAGCTAATAACTACAGGAAGGATTAAGGTTTTTTAATAGACGTAATTTACAAATCTGTTTAACTTTCTGGCACCAGTTGATTTAAAAGAAAAAAGGTTTTCACCGGAGTACCCCTTTAAGGATGTCACAGCCCAAGAGTTCAGTACAGATTATCCAGTGGATTTCTCTCTGCAGTAATGTCTGAAATCTGTGGTAAATGTGGAAAACAATGGCATTTACTGTTAACATGCATTATGCTTAAAGGGGTTGTGCGCTGCCCTAATTTTCTGCTTCCGTGTTCGCGGCCGCCCCCTCGTGACGTCTCGTCCACCCCCTCGTGACGTCACGCCCGCCCCCTCTACCAAAGTCTATGGGAAGGGGGCGTGACAGCGGTCGTGCCCCCTTCCCATAGACTTTCGTTGAGGGGGCGGGCAAGACGTCACGAGGGGGCGGGCGAGACGTCGCGAGACGTCGCGAGGGGCAGCTGCGAACATGGAAGCCCGCACACAGCGTTCGGAGTAATGAACTTGAAAGTCAGGGCAGCGCACAACCCCTTTAAAGGAAAACATTCACCTGTTCACCCGCACTATAACCAGATGATGTCTGTTCAGCTTTATTACTTTTTGTGCTCATTGTGGCGGATAGTGAATTGCACCTGCACTTTAGGACTTATGTTGTCCAGATTCCCTGCCATTTTGCACATTTAAATTCTCAGCTGCTTCACATCTTTCTGTTTACATGGTACTTTTATGAATTATATCCATTACTGCCTGACAAGTGTTTTGTCCCAGGTTTTGCCTATTCCTCCTGTTTTAATATGTTTTTATTCATGCACTGTTTTGAATATGTATTTCTTCAATAAAGATTAATTGTTTATCTTTCAAATTGCTCCCCTCTCTTTGTTGTTTATTTGAATTTTTTGGAGTCTAGTTGGCTTTTCTTGTCACATCAATAGGGCTTTTTAGTGATACAGCACCCCATTTCTCATTTGAGAAACTACTATAGTTACCTTCCCATTGTGGCATTTATTATAGGTGGATGCTTGTATATGCCCTAGGTATATAGAAACCTTCTTTGCATGTTTTTTGTATCCCGATACACCGGGTTATAGTGCCGGTGAACAGGAGACTGATGCGGGTCTCGGACTGCTTTACCTACCTGCAGTCCGGAGCACTGACCCTCCAAAGGTCCCCCTCTTCCATTGTTGACTTGCGCTTTGAGGCGGGCCCGCCGGCTGGATTTAAATATTCATTCATGACCAAGTGCTGGTCACGTGAGCATTCGTGCCTACTGAGCGCTCACGTGATTGGCGCTTATGAATATTTAAATCTATGTGGAAGAGGGGAACCTTTGGAGGATCGGGGATCCGGACTGAAGATAGGTACAGCAGTCCGAGACTCCACATCAGTCTCTTGTTCACCCGTCCTATAACCAGGTGTATCAGGTTATAGTGCGGGCGAATGGGTGACTGTCTTCCTTTAACTTTAGTCATGGATTTCCAGTACGACTTCCATGTTTAAAATCCACAACTAATTCACAGCTAATCAATTGCTTTTGGACATAGGCTAATGTAAGCAAAGTGCAGTATACACTTTACTTATTTTTTACACAGCAAAATGTAGCACAAACGTTACAATAATCTGATGTTTGACAAAAATGATAACACATAATGAGCAGTGATGACCTATAGTTCTCAAAGTCACCTGATCAGCACTCAGCTACTTTCTGTCTTTGGATAAATCCTCTAATTAATTTGTATTCTCAGATGAAATCAGTGATCCTGTGCTCTGCCTGTGAATAATAGAAACAGCTATACCTCTTCTCCAAATGACAGAGAGCTGGACACCATGACCCTTCAGTCCACAGATCATCTCAGCTCTACTGTTTGACAAAGAACCTTTGAAAGGAGAGTGGAGTTTACTGCTAAAGACAATGGGGGAGATATTCAAAAACGACTGTAATTTATGTTCGAGGGATATTAATTACACCTTTTTTTTCTCTTCACATTTTCAAAGGTCTCATTTGCTGCTTTGAAAATATGTGAAAGTAAATTTTTGTGGCACTTGTTTTTTTTTTATATGCCAAAATGCCAAAATTACCAATATTGAAGATTTTGTCACCAAAAAACTATAAAAAAAAGTTTTTTCCGCCAAAAATGCTGAGTTTGGTGTCAAAATCAGCCAAAATTGGCACCAAAATTGTCGATTTTGCCACCAAATTTTGAATCACGGAAAATTCAGGCGTAAGCATCTCACATAATATTCCATGAATACTAGTGCTCATATAAGCGATAACTGTATAAATAAAATATGTCCAGGGGTTAAATGTGAGTACAGGTGCCCAGCAATAACCCTTTATCATCAAAGTTGATCACAACATCTATATATATATATATATATATATATATATATATATATATATATATTTAAAACTCAATAGGGGAGATTCATCAAAAGGATTTAGGGTGCGTTCCCACAGGGCGTATACGCAGCGTATTTGACGCTGCGCAAATTTTACAGCAGCAGCGGGAAATACGCTGCATATCCCTTGCTCACTATACACACAGGGCTTTCCGGCGGCAGCCCTATGTGTGTAGTGAGTTTTGGAGGCGGGGCCGTGTGCCGGCGTGACTGTGACGCGCGGACCCCCTTCCAAAACTCACTACACGCATAGGGCTGCCGCCGGAAAGCCCTGTGTGTATAGTGAGCAAGGGATATGCAGCGTATTTCCCGCTGCTGCCATAAATTTTGCACAGCGTCAAATACGCTGCATATACGCCCTGTGGGAACGCACCCTTAGACTGGTTTTTCCTGTCTAAATTTGTCGCACAGAAAGTCGCAGTCTAAATATGTGCGACTTTTGTGCGACTTTTGCTTTAGCGGATTTTTAGAACATGATGCATGCTAGTCTATTTTAGACAGAAAAATGCATTGGAAAATGCATTGATGCTGAATTTATCAAAAGTGACTTTTCAGCGACGCATCGGCTGAAAGTACGCCGAAATGTCAGACCATGTTGGAGCAGGTTTAAATACAGTCTAAAGCATGGATTCCGAAGTCCGTGCGCAGAATTTATCAAGAGCTGTGTGCCTTTTAATAAATTAGGCGCACAATAGACCAGCCCAACGCTCTGTAGTTTGGTCTATACTGATGCGGGACATAGACAGCTTTGATAAATATCCCCAAATGTGTGTGTGTGTGTGTGTATGTTCCAGCATCACATCCAAACGGCTAAAGATATTAACATGAAACTTGGCACACATTACTTATATGTCAACAACAAACATAGGATAGGTGATTTAACCCTTACTCACCCCCATTTTCCAGGGTCAGGGTTTTTGTTTAAAGTCCCAAACAAGTCTATGGGAAATATATGTTACTGCATAACGTCCAAACGTCTGGAGATATTTTAATAATACTCGGTCACATGTTATTTATATGTCCACTTAAAATATAGGATAGTTAATTTAACCCTAAAATACCCCCATTTGTGAGGGTCGGGGTTTTTGAGGTCGGAATATGAGGACGGCATATGAGGATGGGATATGAGGTCGGGATATGAAGACGGGATTTGAGGACAGGATATGAGGACGAGATATGAGGTCAGGATATGAGGCCGGGATATGA
This sequence comes from Hyla sarda, assembly GCF_029499605.1. Lineage (NCBI taxonomy): Eukaryota > Metazoa > Chordata > Amphibia > Anura > Hylidae > Hyla > Hyla sarda. The sequence continues at coordinate 224,685,692 of NC_079191.1, forward strand.
GGCCGGGATATGAGGATGGCATATGAGCTTGAGGATGGGATATGAGCTTGAGGACGAGAAATGAGGTTGAGATAGGAGGTCGGGATATGAGGATGGGATATGAGGACGGGATATGAGGTCGAGATATGAGGTCGGGATAAGAGGTTGGCATAGGAGGTCATGATAGGAGTTCGGGATATGAGGTCGTTATATGAGGTTGAAATATGAGGACGGGATATGAGGACAGGATATGAGGTCAAGATAGGAGGTCGGGATATGAGGACAGGATAGGAGGACAGGATATGATGATGGATATGAGGTCGGGATATGAGGATGGGATGTGAGGTTGAGATATGAGAATGGGATATGGGGTTAAGATATGACAACAATATATGAGGACGGGATATAAAGTCAAAAGCTTCCTCCTTTGTTGACTTACCTCCCCAACAAGGATTAGGAAGGAAAAACCAGGCAATGCCGGGTACTCACCTAGCCTAAAAGCGGAGCTGATCGGGACCATTGCAGTAAAATCGCGATTTCCCGATCAGCTCAGTGGACCTTACCTGCCTACTCACGTCCGATCAGTCCTTTGCTGTTCCAGGAAGCTTCAGCAGGCTGAAGCAGCAGAGCACCTAAAACACTGATCAATGCTATGCTATGGCATAGCATTGAACAGTATATGCAATCAAAAGATTGCATGTTATAGCCCCCTATGGGGACTAGAAAAAAAAGTAAAGTGTAAAGAAAAGTTAATAAAACTGAATTAACTGCTTCCCTAGTAAAACTTTGAATCACCCCCCTTTTCCCATTTTTTAAATAATATAATGCAATAAAAAATTAAAATAATCATATGTGGTACCACCACATCCGTAAATATCCAAAATATAAGGTTACGGTAGTTAAACCGCACGGTCGATGGCGTATACGTTAAAAAATACCAAAGTCCAAAATTGTGCATATCATTGACCATTCGGACTGTAAGAAACTGGGGAGTCCACATTATAGATGTCGCGAACATAAAATTTTCGGTTCGTGAACGGCGAACACGAACTTCAGCAAATGTTTGCGAACCGGCGAACCGGGCGAACCGCCATTGACTTAAATGGGCAGGCGAAATTTTAAAACCCACAGGGACTCTTTCTGGCCACAATAGTGATTTAAAAGTTGTTTCAAGGGGCTAATACCTGGACTGTGGCGTGCTGGAGGGGGTTCCATGGCAAAACTCCCATCGAAAATTGCATAGTTGATGCAGAGTCTGGTTTTAATCCATAAAGGGCATAAATCACCTATTATTCCTAAATTCTTTGGAATAACGCGCTTTAACCCCCTTTAGGCAGCACATAGGTTCCCCCATATTAGGCAGCACATAGTTAGAGCCTCCCTTTAGGCAGCACATAGAGCCCCCTTTAGGCAGCACATAGATTCCCCCATATTAGGCAGCGCATAGTTAGAGCCCCCTTTAGGCAGCACTGGTTTTATTTCACAGCCAAAAAATGTATATATATTTTTTAACAACTGTCACACCAAATGTGATTTGCACTAGTGTGACAATGAGCAAAAAAGGTTGCCAGTGGAGTTCCCCTTTTAAGCAGAGGTCCCCAACCAGGGTGCCTCCATCAGTTGCAAGGCACATGGACTGAACTTATAGCCCTTTTAATACTGTAGTTAGTTGCTTGAATGAAATTAAGTTTTACACCGGAGTACCCCTTTTAACCAGCGGTCCCTCCACTTTCTAAGCCTGCAGCATGCTGAATGAAGGTAAAATGGCGTCCGTGCAGGAGGTAGGAGGGTCTGGAAGGGAGGGACTGCTGCTGATTGGCTGTAATGTGTCTGCTGACTCTGACTCACAGGGTCAAAGTTTACTGCAATGTTAAAGTATAGGGGGCGAATCGAACTTCACATATTTTCGCCCGGCGATGCGAACGTGAACATGCTAAGTTCACCGGGAACTGTTCGCCGGCGAACAATTCGCGACATCTCTAGTCCACATGTTAAAGCATAGCAAAGAAAAGGAAAAAGAAGAAGGAAGATTATTCAGAGGAAAAATAGAAAGGGAAAAGAAAAAGAGAAGAGTGAAAGAAAAAAAGGGGAAAAAAAGGAGAAAAAGGCAATAATCACATATACGGTTTTAAATTAAAATCAACATTCAATCCATGAGGGGACAAAGTGTTTAATGTGTGGATCCATGTCAATTCCTTTTGCTTCAAGATTTTGTCTCTTTCTCCTCCTCGTCTAAGTGGGGAGACATGATCAATGATTCGGAACCTCAGTTGGCTGCTGTTGTGCCAACTTCCAAAAAATGCTTTGGAATGGGGAGATCAGTTTTCCCTGTCCTGAGGATTTGTGACCATTCAGGCATATTCTACATTCATTTGTGGTTTCACCCACATAGTAAAGTCCACACAGACACTGGAGCAAGTATACAACATGCGATGATCTACAAGTATAATTATTTTTGATGGTACATTTTTGCCCTGTGTGGAGATGGGCAAATTAATCTCCTTTTATGATACTGTTGCAGTGGCTGCATCCAAGGCAGGGAAAAATTACCCTTCCTTGGGCCCAGCCACTCGCCAGCATTTCCTGTTTTTTCTTCATGCTACCCACATCTGATTTCACCAGCACATCCTTCAAACTTCGTCCCCTTCTATATGCCATTATCGGGGGACCGACAAGATTACAGGATTTTTGCACAATCACCCAACTTTTTCTCAAAATATGTGCAATCTATTTGCTGCATGTAGTATAAGTCGAGACAAAAGGGAGTTGAGACTATCGGTTTACTACGTCTCCTGTTTACTACGTAATACTAGCAAGTCCTCCCTTAATGTAACTGACAGTTTTGTTCTCTTTTGGAATTTAGTGCACATTTCATCGAGCCTACCTTCCAAATCCTCTGTGGGTGAAACAATCTGTTTCACCCTTAGCATTTGGCTACATGAGAGGGACTTAATCATTGGTTTAGGATGAAAACTGTCATAAAAAAGCAAATAGTTTCTGTCTTTCTCCTTGATATAAAGGTCAGTTACCAATTTAGTGCCATGCAGATGTACTGTGGTGTCAAGAAATTGTAAGGACTCTGTAGAACTCACCATAGTAAATTTCAATTCCGGGTATATGTCATTAAAATTCCAGAAAAAAATCATTCAATTGATCCCTCATCCCCGTCCACCACACAACGGTATCATCACTATACCTATACCATGTTTGTACATATTGGAACAGTGGAGAGGGATAGATTTAAGAAACATCTACCTCGTTCATACAAATATTAGCGTAGGTGGGTGCTATTTTTTAGCCCATGGCAGTTCCCCTGTCCTAGACATAGAAGTCATCCCCAAAGAGAAAATAATTCTGTCTGAGGATGACCCCCAATAAGTCCAGGACTTCATTTTGTTTATAAAATTGGTGGTGTCCTGTATGTAAAATACAGCACTCACGGCATGTTTGTGCTTAAGTTTGTCCAGGTACCTTGCTATCCCAGAGAGCACAGAGTCCCGCCTGGAGACTATTGGTCCATCGGGGGACTCCGTAGGTCCTTGTGGATCTTCGGTAAGATATACAGTACTGGTGTACGTGGATGCTCCTGGAAAAAAAACTGTGCAATTCTTCATCTATGACACAATTTTCCACAGCTCTTGTTAAAATACTGTCAATCATGTCCTGGATCCTCATTAGGGGATCCGATCCCAATTTGGAATATACAGTATGGTCATCTAGTTGTCTATGTACCTCTGCTAGATATAGGGGGTGTCCATCACCACCATGGCACCCCCACTTATCCGCAGGCTTGAGGCTTAATAGTGATGTTAGGACTTTTGTCCAAATTTTTTATTGCCTCCATTTCAGACCTAGAGGCAATATGCCTCTCTATTGAGTGTAGATTTTAGTTGCTCAATCTGTTCACATACTGTTTGTACATATGCCTCAATGCCACTATGGGCCCTCGGAGGTTGATAATTGCTCTTGTTAAATAGTCCCACCTCTCTCAATGTGAGCTCAGTTAGTTTAGGTGAGGATGACTTAACTTCTATATCAATAACATTCTCAAAATGACATTTCAATCTCAGTGTACAGAAAAAAGTCTCTAAATCAATCTGTACAGAAAACCAGTTTGTCTGTAGTAAAACAATATGATAGCCCTTTCTCAAGAGCACTCTCAATTTCAGACAAAGAAACAGAGCTAATATATACCACTAGCGTCCTCTCCTGTTCTTGGCTCGTCCCCTCGGTGGGTTGTAGGTCATCTTCTGTCTGGTCCGAACGCCCCTTTCTGTGCTTTCTGCCCCCACGTCTCCTTCTGGGTGGGGGGCCCTTGGACAAAAAAGGTTGTTGTATGGACATATCAGATGAATTTCTGTCCAAAGCTGTAGATAGAAATCCATCTGTTCTTAATATACTGCTGAGTTTGGATGAGCTTGGTGGGGTCTTTTTCTACCTCTCTTGCCTTCTCTCTGCTGTTGTGTTTGCCATGTATAAATCTTGCCATTGTTGTAATATTCAATATCTCTGTGCCATTTTACCCTCTTGGCTTCCTCTAGTTCATGTTGATGCTTCAGTAGCCTGGAGGCCAACTTTTCTTTGGAGTTCTGGTATTCTTGGGGAGTAAGCAAAGATTTCAGCTGGTCCTCCACCTCTAGACATTTAGCTTGAGTCTTGTCAATGTCCATTTGCAGGAACTCCATATTAAGCAACATGACATCACAGGCATACTTGTTTCATATCTGTATGAACTTCTGATGAAACTGGTCATTATTTGGGAAGAGATCTGGACTCATATGGGATCTCCTCCCTCTTAATATTCGTTGTTCGCGATAGTTTTCGCTAAGGGTAACCAAGTTTCTTACAGTCCGATTGGTCAATGACATGCACTATATATAACTGCATATATAGCACTTTTGTTATGTTTTTCCAACATGTTTGACATATGTAGATCACATGAGTACTGATTTCAGCCTATCATAGATGGTGGGCTATTCCACTGTCTAATATGTAATGTATATCACCTGTATTTGCACCAATCATGTTCACCCTATTTATATATAGTGATGAGCGGCATAGGACATATTCGAATTTGTGATATTTTGTGAATATATGGATGAATATTCGTCATATATTCGCAAAATTTGCATATTCGTTTTTTTCCCATGTGCGAAAATATATTTGTATATTCGCGAATATTGAGCCCTCCCTTCCTTAATGGTATAGGGAACTGTGACATTAGTGCATTAACTCTGTGATTTTTCACCTATTGAAACCAATAGGCCCATTTTTTTTATAAATGAAGGAAGCAATCTGGTTGGTTGCTATGGGCAACTGCACAACTCTTCCTCTACACTGGTTTTGATGAATCTCCCCCATAGAGGGAGATTTATCAAAACCTGTCCAGAGGAAAAGTTTCTGAGTTGCCCATAGCAACCAATCAGATCACTTTTTTCATTTTTAGAGGCCTTTTGAAAAATGAAGTAAGCAATCTGATTGGTTGCTATGGGCAACTGCACTACTCTTCCTCTACACTGGTTTTCCGCATATGCGCATATTCGCGAATATTGAGCCCTCCCTTCTTTAGTGGTATAGGAAACTGTGACTAGTGCATTAACTCTGTGATTTTTTGCTCTTTGAAACCAATAGGCCCAATGTGGTCTATGGGGATATCACGGCATGTATATCAGTAAGCTAAGCAGGACTGTCTTGGCAGCACAGAGGATGGGAGACCACCACAGGTTTGAGTCCCGGGGTGGGGTAGAGTTTTACAGTGTTGTGGTTTAACTTTACTTTCCTGGAAAAGTTGCTCATAGCAACCAATTAGATCGCTTCTTTCATTTTTCACAAGGCCTCTGCAAAATGAAGGAAGCGATCTGATTGGTTGCTATGGGCAACTCAGAAACTTTTCCTCTGGACAGGTTTTGATAAATCTCCCTCTATGGGGGAGATTCATCAAAACCAGTGTAGAGGAAGAGTTGTGCAGATGCCCATAGCAACCAATCAGATTGCTTCTTTCATTTTTGAAAATGCCTCTGAAAAATGAAGGAAGCAATGTGGTTGCTATGGGCAACTCAGAAACTTCCAGGAAAAGCTGCTGAGTTGCCCATAGCAACCAATCAGATCGCTTCTTTCATTTTGCAGAGGCCTTGTGAAAAATGAAAGAAGCGATCTGATTGGTTGCTATTCGCGAGCAACACTATTTATATATATGATTGCTTTGTGGAAGTATTTGTTATGCCTGAAAAAGGCTATTAAGCCGAAACGTTGCACGTGTGTTCCTAAGCACAATAAAGATTTAAACCTGCATTATACCAGACCTCGTAACTGGTGCTGTATCTTTGGTCGTGATGTATGGACTATAGCTGTGGCAAGCTATTGGATACTATTGCACAGTACTAGAGGTGATCCAGTGCTGATTCTTCTTCTGGAAATGTTTTGTCTATGTACGCCAGGGCTTGAGTCCTGCAGAAACACATGGCAACGGAGTTCCTGCACTTTTTCCAAATCCAGAAATGCTGATTTGGTTGGCAAGAATGTTGAAGTTACCACACTTTTTCTCAGAACTAATAAGTTTATATACATTGAACTTTATCTGTATAAACCCACCTATGTCTATCAGCCATTGTCTCAACCTCCAGAGGATAGTTATGACCAGGCCCGTCGCTACCGGACCGGCAAACCAAGCAATTGCTTGGGGCCCCGAGCTGGCTGGGGGGCCCCGAGCAGAGCCGGTGCTTGCCCGTCCTGTAGCGACGGGGCACTTCGGGGGGCCCGCACATTTCACCAAAATTACATTTTTGGGGGGCGCGGGCCCCTTAAGAAACAAAGCAGGGCCGGCACCGGACAGGTCAGGGAATGATTGGAGTAGAGACGTCACGTGCCCCGTGCAGGCACGCACGTCTACGCCAATCACCTGACCTGTCCCTGCTTGCGTCCCTGCGGGAACCTCCAGCATCCTCCGTGCAGTGACAGGAGCAGCAGCAGACTCCCGCCTCTGCAATGATCCCCGGCAGGGTAAGTAAACTGGTGCGGGGGGCCCGGGGGGGGGGGGATTGTATGGTTGTCAGGGGACTGCAATGGTGATGAGAGGTGTGTGTGTGTGTGTGGGGGGGGTGTCATGGGGTCATGAGAGATGCAGGGGGGTGTTATGGGGGTCATGAGAGATACAGGAGGTGTTATGGGGGTCATGAGAGATGCAGGGGGGTGTTATGGGGGTCATGAGAGATGCAGGGGGGTGTTATGGGGGTCATGAGAGATGCAGGGGGTGTTATGGGGGTCATGAGAGATGCAGGGGGGTGTTATGGGGATCATGAGAGATGCAGTGGGGTGTTATGGGGGTCATGAGAGATGCAGGAGGGGTGTTATGGGGGTCATGAGAGATGCAGGGGGTGTTATGGGGGTCATGAGAGATGCAGGAGGGGTGTTATGGGGATCATGAGAGATGCAGGGGGGTGTTATGGGGGTCATGAGAGGTGCCCCCCCCCTGCACCTCTCCTCATCACCCCCCCCCCCCCGGTTATAGTAATGATGAGGAGAGGTTTGGCGGGGGGTTATGGGGATGATGAGGACACAGAGGATAAGAGGGGGTGTATATGTATATATGATGTGTATGCATGTGTGGCAGTATTGTATTCAGTGGATACAGTGTGGAGCAGCATTATATTCAGGGTACAGTGTGTGGCAGCATTATATTCAGGGTACAGTGTGTGGCAGTATTATATTCAGGGGTACAGTGTGTGGAAGCATTATATTCAGGGTACAGTGTGTGGCAGTATTATATTCAGGGTACAGTGTGTGGCAGTATTATATTCAGGGGTACAGTGTATGGAAGCATTATATTCAGTGGATACAGTGTGGAGCAGCATTATAGTCAGGGTACAGTGTGTGGCAACATTTTATTCAGGGTACAGTGTGTGGAAGCATTATATTCAGGGTACAGTGTGTGGCAGTATTATATTCAGGGTACAGTGTGTGGCAGCATTATAGTCAGGGTACAGTGTGTGGCAGCATTATATTCAGGGTACAGTGTGTGGTAGTCTTATATTCAAGGTACAGTGTGAGGAAGCATTATATTCAGGGTACAGTGTGTGGCAGCATTATATTCAGGGTACAGTGTGTGGCAGTATTATATTCAGGGGGTACAATGTGTGGCAGGATTATATTCAGGGTACAGTGTGGGGCAGTATTATATTCAGGGGTACAGTGTGTGGAAGCATTATATTCAGGGTACAGTGTGGCAGTATTATATTCAGGGTACAGTGTGTGGCAGCATTATAGTCAGGGTACAGTGTGTGGCAGCATTATAGTCAGGGTACAGTGTGTGGCAGCATTATATTCAGGGTACAGTGTGTGGCAGTATTATATTCAAGGTACAGTGTGAGGCAGCATTATATTCAGGGTACAGTGTGTGGCAGTATTATATTCAGGGTACAGTGTGTGGCAGTATTATATTCAAGGTACAGTGTGAGGCAGCATTATATTCAGGGTACAGTGTGGGGCAGTATATTATTTAGAGTACACTTTCTGGCAAGGTTATAATGATTACTGTCTTCATGCAGAGGATGAGGATCTGCTGACAGTGAGGAGCCAATGATGCCTGGATGTCAGATTCTGCAAAGAAGATGGAGCTGGAGGAAGACCTGGTCTCTGGACCAGATGAAGAAGAAAAGATAACAGAGAAGATATCACTCAAGTCAGAAGACGTCACTCAGGTCACTGATATCATTGTGTATTCTCCTGACTGTCCCATCAGAGCTGTAGTAACTTGTAAGTTCTGCAGTGATGATGGGTAAAACTGTGTCCAATCTGTGTCTCTTCAGCTGTTACAAAACTACAACTCCCATTGCCAGAGGCTCTCCAGAATGATGGGAGTTTTAGCTTTCCAACAGCTGGAGAACCACTTTAACCGAGGTGATCGGTGGGGGTCTCAGCAGTCAAACCCCCACCAAAAAAAATGGCCCTGGGGGGGGGGGGGTCTGGACAGCGGGTATGGGTAGGGAACACTGCTGCACCTAATGTGGGGGGAACACTGCCTACCTAATGTGGGGGGAACACTGCCTACCTAATGTGGGGGAACTCTGCTGCACCTAATGTGGGGGGAACACTGCTGCACCTAATGTGCGTCGTATTGACGTTCGCTCACGTTGCACTCCCAGAATTCAAGGGCCGGCGTTACTATGTCCCGACGCCGGCCCTAGAGCGTGACGTGCGTCAACATCAAAGGGGGGTGGGCCTCCATGTCCATTTTGCTTGGGGCCCCCAAATTCCTTCAAAGGGCCATGATTATGACGGCACTGTAGAGTTAGGACGGGTGCAAGGGACAGGGTAAATCCAGTAGAAGAAAAGGAATCCTGGCACAGCAATTTCTTGCTGAAGGTAAAGATTTTTATTCAAGCATGTATTACATAGGTGAACGCAGTATGCGTTGCGGCCATTCCAGCCTTTATCAACTGCATAGTAATAGTACAGACTGATGTGCTATTTATGCGCCAAACACTCAATAATTACGTCATCAGTGATCCCAGACCGCCTCGCCCGTGTCGTTGTGCTCTTACAAATTTCCTGGTACGGGGGTTCACGTTCAGGATTTTTTCAGGATAACCCCGTTGTCTGAACTTTTCATTCAACTCCTGTATACGTTGCTCTCTGAAAAAATCCTGAACGTGAACCCCTGTACCAGGAATGAGGAGGGAACTAAATCGAAAGAAGTTATAAAATGTATCCCCTTTGTCATAACTTTTCACCCGTTGAGCCATAAGATTGATAAAATTGTTAAAGAACATTGGCACATCCTGGGTAGATCGTACCCAGATGTGGCGGAATTTACCAATGCTCCACTAATCTGTAATAAAAGGGCTCTCAATATTAAAGAAAAACTGATCAAAGCAGACATCGGGAGTATGAAGAAAACACGTCAGTCCTTTATGAGCACTCAGAAAAAAAGGCACATATCCCTGTTTAAGTTGCACTCAATGCAGTAATGTTATGAAGAATAATAAAATTACTCACCCATACTCCGGCAAATCCTTTCCAATAAGTGTTTTTTTTACATGTCAATCCAGGAATGTCGTATACCTTATCAAATGCCCGTGCGGTCTCCTATACATTGGGGAGACTACATAGCGTGTAGGGGACCGCATTAATAGGCATAAATCCAGTATAATGTAAAAATGTACAGTGTAAAAATTTACTGCTGCCGATACCGAACCATTTTCATGTTAAAAATCATAACATCGCTCTTCTACAATATCAAGTAATTGACGAGGTAATTCCCCCACGAAGGGGCGGTAACATAAAAAAACTTTTTAGCCCGCAAGGAGGCTTATTGGATCCATAAACTTGGTACACTGGAACCTCGTGGTCTAAACCGCGACTATGAACTATCTAGTCTTTTATATTGAATATAATTACCATATAGCCAATTATGTAACTTTTCTTCTTTCCATAGTTGCAACGTCCGGTCTGAAGTAACCACCCCCGATACTACGGGCTTGTCTCTGTTCATAAATTTGTGAGAGCACAACATTACGGGGGGAGGCGGTCTGGGATCACTGATGACGTAATTATTAAGTGTTTGGCGCATAAATAGCACGTCAGTCTATACTATTACTATGCAGTTGATAAAGGCTGGAATGGCCACAAGGCGTGCTGTTTCACGTATATAATACATGCTTGAATAAAAAGCTTTATCTTCATCAAGAAATTGGTGTGCCAGGATTCCTTTTCTTTTATTGTCTCAACCTCGACCACCCAATCTCTCTGCGTTTCCCCTCTCCTTGGTGCAGCAAGTCAGTCAGTTATCAGCTTGGGGGCCACCATGCTGTGGGATGAGGACCTTCTGGAGTTGTTCGGCAGCCTTCTGGTCTTCCTGCTTCTATTCACCCACAGCTCTTCTGCACCCTGACCAGCAGCTTCTACCTATAGTTTGTCCTCTTCAGGATCAAGCCCATCCCAGAGTCCCAGGCAGAGCATGTGCTGTATACAATGCCTCCAAGAACACTCTGACAGTGATCAGATTGGTCCATATGCATTCCCCACACTATAGGAATTTGTATTTTTTCCAAATGGAGACATACTGTATATGACTACTGCGGGAGGGTATTAACTTACTTACCTACCTGAATACCAACTTAGCTATTTAATCTACCTACTTGGCTACCTACCTAGCTAGTAAAGGGTAAGACCTACATATACTGTAAAAGGTAAGACATATATATATATATATATATATATATATATATATATATATATATACTGTAGATGACAGATATATAGAGAGGGAGAGATGGAGGAACCTCTATTCACAGTAAATGATAATAGCTTAGCTCCCCTTCCTGTAACAGTGACCTTTATACAGATCACAGGTTTCTATGATCCTTGTATCTTCTGTAAAGCAAATCTACGTATTGGCAACATAGGCAAAACAGCTCAGACAAGATGGCTGCCCACATATTCCTGTACAGGAAATCTATCATGAGAAAAAAATGAAAGAAAAGAATATGTATCAATGTCTATTTTTATTAGTAAAAATATTGTTGATGCACTTTTTAAGGAATATATCATAAAAAAAGACATGTGTTTGAATTTTTCATTCTATATAATAAAAAACAGTAAAAGGTGATACCAATAGATAGGGAAGATAGCAGATAATGTTCACAGCTTAGCCCTCCCTTTCCTGTAGAATTACCTCTTCAAAGGTTAAAGAGCATGCCCAGACGTTCATGAGTCCTGCTGTAAAGCATATCACTAAAAGCCTTTTAAAAGCACCCCAGGCAAGAAGGCAGCCCCCATAACATACAAGAAAAAACACAATAAAAAAATTGAATACCATTAGAAAAAAAAATAATGTATTATTATCTGCGCTAATCAGTGACAAAAAAGAAAATATAATTGATGCAAGACCATGTCTTCAGAAAACTGTGTAGTGTCCATTCTGTGTTGGCCGTATTGCGTACCTCATCTTTATACATTTCTTCATTGATTTGCTTACATATTGGACAAATTCAAAGTTTTTTTTTTTTTTTAAGTGATTTCCTTTTTAAGCATTATTATCTCAGTTGTAAGTTTATTTTATCTATAGCACTCATAGCAAGTTATATCAAATTGAAAAGTTTAATATACGCACTGGGACATTCCGCAGGAAAGGTACAGTAATAAAAAAATTCCAGCAATATCCCCTGTCATATCACAATAAAGATCACAATCCATCATTGCCCATGATATCAGGAAAGCTATAGAATGAAAGGTAGAACGTTTTGTTCCCGACCCTAAGCTTGCTTGGTGAGGCAGCAGATTTCGCCGGCTGCACTTTTCAATGACTGGAGTTTCAAACATAAAATTATCAAAAAGAGGGTGTGAAAATAAGCGATAGTTGGGAAATCTGAAGCTTACAAAAAGAAATGGAAAATGTTTTTTTTTTTTTTAGTATTTTCAACCAGACATGGGTCCCCTTAGTCGGTAACATAGCTGCTCTAATGTTGCCATGGTAAATGCTTCTAATCATTCCTACATATGACAGGCTCCTATTTGTCTGCACTCCCTTGGGTGTACATTTCAAGGCTTAAAAAAAATCCATGTGAGCATATCATCTACCATGCAGATGTTTCACTGCTTTAGACTATCAGGCAGCTGCGTGTGCTACCGTAGACAGCTAATTGGAGACTGCATCATAGGAACAGAGGCATAATTATGGCATAAATGCACATCCTCTGGTGCATCATTGTATCTCTATTAACAGAAAATTTTAAACAGTGCTCAGAGTGTAATTAGTGTAGTTGATAAAGTTGTAAAACATGTAAATAAGGGAAGTAGCAGGTACGTGGCCAATCCACGAGCCAGCACCGGGGGATGCAGATTATTGCCTATTTAGAAATAATTAGCAAGGCTGCATTAACAAAGTCTGTGTCCAACAGAAACAAGGCAAACATTTATTCTGGTAACAGCTCTTTCTGTGCTAGCCATGAAAATCTACTAATATTGGTAATTTAGCCCTCATTACCAGAGGATAAAGCATGAAAAGAGCTCAGACATGAAATATGACAAGTAATATTAATTTTTATTCCTGAGAAAAGGAAGCTTTCTTGAGTTGCATGCTGATTTCTCTGCAGGGCTTTAGCAGCGTGTGGGTAGGAGGCAGTGTATAGCTAGTAGCTGAGAATTCAGAATACTGCTTCTCGGCTGGAGGTCTCCCCCAGGGGGCTTATGACAGTGACTGATGAGACATCTGTAAGTGCCCAGCAAAACACTGGGTCATAGTCTGGTTTTGAAAAACAAAACCCATATTCCTAACTAACTGCATTTACACACAGCGTTTTCGATGGCTTTTAAAATTTTTGAAAAGTCTATGCCTATTTGCCTATTTTTCATTTTTAAAATTACTTTTAGGGGTTTTGGCATTTTTCCAAAACACAGCATGTTTGTTTTGTTGTTTCTTTGAACTTTCTGTCAGTTAATTTAAAGGGTTGTCTGACATTTACCTAAAATGACCGAAACACGCAAGAAATAAAAAAATAAAAAAATTAAAACTGGCATATAACTTACATTCACCAGTGACTGCTGTAATAAGACTTTGCTGCTAAGCTACCTTATTATATACACATGTGGTGTCCCGGCACCGGATTGCATCCGTTGCCTTGTGGTGAGGTCCCCAAAGTCAGAGTCCCTAGGTGTAGGTGGGGTCCTCATCCTTAGTTAGCCCCTTGTCACCTCTTTTGTAATTAAAATTATTCAAATTTAATGTGTATATATTTATATAGTAAGTGTACTTACCTAGTTAGCGTCACAGGACCTGCGGGTCACGTGATGCGTTCCAAAGACTCTATGGTTAGTAGTTCAAGGACCTTTGGAGGAAGTCAGGTGTTTACCCATTAGGCTATGTAACGGTGAGTGACAGCTGACTTGGACCAATCCAATACGGCCCTGCCCACATAAGGGAGCTGCGGCCATTACTCTCTCTCTTTCCTCGTGGGCTGTTGACAGGGAAGGATCTGCGCTGCTGTCATCAGTGAGTTAGGCCCGAGCCTTGCGGCAATGGCTGATCTTTACAAAACTGTGAGTGTAATCAATCCCTAAGCACTCTGCAAGATCACCGGACCGCATCTAACCCCTAAATCCGGACGGATCTTCGCAAATTACTCTAAATTCTGAGACTTATATGGAAAGTCAAGGTCCGCAACAAATGTCAGTCACTGAAGTGTATGGAGACTGTATTAATGAGACTGTTACTGTTCATTGGATGTACCGCAAGTCTTTAAGTAAAGTTTATCCAAGTTCCAGTTCAACTACCTTGTGGACCTTCAGTCATTTTATGCATGCACCTATAGTTACTGGGAAGGGCGGTGATAGGCCGGAGAATTACCTCAGCATACTAGCCCTCAGCCTGGCATCACGAACAACAGGGTTAACCTTAACCCTAGATATACTGAAACAACACCCTGACTACACAACACCTACCCCTGAGGCCTACCACAAAGCCTTTTTAGCGTTGCACGAACAGGATTCGGGTGTGTGCCTACTACAGTTGCCACTTGTGAAAGTGTCCTCCCCCCCCCCCAGAAAACAAACTTTATTCATGTACTGTGACTTATACTCTGGAGTAAGGGGTTGCGCGCACGGTGCTGTGTGGAGGAAGTGTGCATGTAAAGTAAGGGGGAGACGAACAGCACAGCGGCGTTACAAGCTGTGAGAGAAAGAACTGAAGTTAGCGCGGGGCCGCCCTGCACACGTGATCCAGAGAACCCGCCCACCAAAGCCCTCGGTTCCGCGCCGGCCATTTTGTTGGAGTCTAGTGCCGGAAACCAACAAAGAGAGATAGTCCAGCACGGGAAAAGGCGCAGAGTGCGACAGCGGGTTGGAAGTTGTAAGGAGCTGGAACAGTACGGCACTCTGAGATACCAGATTGCCGAATTGAAGTCATATATAGAGTCACTTTAGCCGATCAACGCACTCAAATTTCAACAAAAAGCTATTGTTTCAAGTCACCGCTCTCAAATTTGAAATCTACTCTCTCAAGTTCCAGATTAGAGAACAACTGCGTATCTCCTCAGGACCTAAGAATTCAAGATTTATTTAAAGGGCCAGCTTACCAAATACAAAGATGTCAGAACCTGCAGCGCCACAGTCCCCATCTGAACAGCAAGGGAGCGATGCTCCATTGACCCCACCAATGGGGTCTCCACCCTGAGTCAGAAGGGTATTGCCTCCTTCACCAACACTTTCTGCCTCACAAGGACAGACTCTCCCTGTGATCCCAGCAAGACCTCCATCACAGGTGGAGCAGGATCCAGCAAGTCCACCTCCAGTCTCTCCCTACGTATTGGGAGCCGCTTTTGCTGCACCTGTCTTCTTGGGGAATCCTGTGCTTCCCACCTACAATGGTGACCCTTTTACATTGAGAGTCTTTAAAGTTCTAGTTCTTCCTTGGATTTTATGCATCACCCCCTCATCAACAGATACAGCTGCTTCTGGGACAGCTCCAGGGACCCGCCTTGGAGGAACTTTGCACCTGGCCGGCAGCTGATAAAGCCACAGTGGGACAGATTTTTGAAGGACTTTCTCAAGTGTTTGAATTTCATTCTCCCTCGGAGGTACGCCTCAGACTATATGAACGACGTCAGAAGCCAGGTGAGACTCTCAGAGCATATGCAGTAGCTTTACAGAGTGCATTAGAGGCGGTACAGAAGCTGGACGGCATCATGCCCGATCAGGGCAACCGAGTACGGATGGACCGTTTTATAGAAGGGGCACTGAACAAATGGGACAAGGCTCCACTTAGGATGCTGGCCGTGCAAAATCCCGTCATGGCTTTCCTAGCTTTTAAGAGAATAGCGTTTAAATTGATAGAATCAGGACCTCAGACAGAGGAGGCTGCCCTGCCAACACCTTCTTCTAGCCCTTGGACAGCTGAGTTAGAAGACATTAAACAGGACATTGAGCAGTTAGCCAAGGCCTTTAAAGAAATTGCTGCACGGCCCAATCCTTCTAGATCTGCAACACCACCACCTAAGAAACCTGACTCCCGCCCTGCTGATCTACCTAATACCCCTCCTGTGAGACCACCTGGGAGTCAGAGACCTGTCTGTAGTTATTGTAACAAGAATGGGCACTATAAGAGTCAATGCTGGGCTTTAAACGGGCGTCCCCTGGGGTCAAGGACCGCACCCCAGGAGTAGATGCCAAAGGTCCAGAACCAACCAGCGACAAGAAAGGACTGTCTATGTATGTAGCTTCTTGTTCTAATGTACAGGTGATAGTTGAAGGTATCCGGTTACAAGCTCTGATAGATACGGGGTCTCAGGTGTCCACTATTCCGCAGGGGGTTTTCTATAAGTATTGGGGACCAGAGAGATTGTGTGAACCTAAGGAAGCAGCGTTTAGAGTAATTGCAGGGAACGGGAAACCAGTACCCAGGCATGCCTACTGGGAGCCTACGGTGAAGGTGGGAAAGCATGTGTTAGAAAGGCAGGGTGTGATTGTCACCAATGTTAGGGATGAAGGGGCAGCTGACTTCATCTTAGGAATGAATATTATGAGGCACTGTTTTGATGATATTGTCTGTGCGCTGCATGCATTTCTCCCTCACTTGTCACCCTCAGGCCAGCGAGCTGCCAAACACCACCTCAAAATCCTCCAAGTAGAACAGAAGTTTGTGAATCCTCAAGGAAAAATCTGTCGAGTAAGGATTCAGGATATACAAGCCGTTAGTCTATAGCCACAGACGTAGACAGTTATTTGGTGTTGTGCCCGACCCGGGGGGGAAAAATCAAGGTTATCAAGCGCTCTTGGAACCCATCCTACTGGAAGATTGTCCGTTGGTGCGAGCCGCTAGAAGCTTGGTAACAGTACGTAATGGGAAAGTTCCGGTGAGACTTATTAATCTCTCTCAAGTTGCCGTCCGACTACCCAAGTATACCCCGGTGCCTACCCTGCACCATTTAGACATCAGAGATGTGGTCTCGAAGTCACAAGTAGCTCAACGAGGACCTGACCAGAATCCTGCGGAACCTTGGTGGAGCCAACTACAAATAGGAGGCGAAGATACCCCCAAGGAACAGGTGGAAGGAGTCATGCAGGTAGCTAAGAAATATCAAGAAGCTTTCAGCAAGTTCCCCACAGACTTTGGCAGGACCACCATGATCAAACATAGGATTCTCACTGGGGACAGTCCACCCATTAAGGAGAGACATCGCCCTGTGGCTCCTGGGATGTATCAGATCATAAAGAAGATGCTCGTGGAGATGAAAGAGGCTGCTGTCATCCAAGAAAGCCAGAGTCCTTGGGCTGCACCTTTGGTCCTGGTGAAGAAAAAAGATGGGACTATCCGCTTTTGCGTAGATTACCGTAAGTTGAACGGCATAACTCATAAGGATGCCTATCCTCTTCCCTGTATTGAAGAATCATTGACTGCATTGGGGTCTGCCGCCTACTTTTCCACACTGGATTTGAAGAGCGGTTACTGGCAGGGGCCAATGGCGTAAGAGGATAGAGAGAAGATGCATTTGTGACCCCTATGGCACTCTTCGAGTTCAAAAGTATGCCCTTTGGACTGTGCAATGCACCGGCTACTTTCCAACGCTTAATGGAACAATGTTTGGGGCATCTTAACTTCCAGAGTGTTCTGTTGTATTTAGATGACGTCATCGTCTATTACCGGACATATCAGGAACACCTTGACCACCTGAAAGAAGTTTTCCAAGTCCAACATGGACTTAAGTTTAAACCTTCCAAATGTCACTTGCTAAAGCCACAAGTACACTATCTGGGACAAGTCGTCAGTGCTCAAGGAGTCCACCCTGATCCAAACAAAGTGAGTGCTGTGAAAGAGTGGCCTACACCCAGGACGGTGCGAGACGTCCGAAGTTTCCTGGGATTTGCTGGTTATTACCGATGCTTCATCCCCCATTTTGCTCAAATTGCTGGGCCCTTAACCAAGTTACTGAGAGGGACTGCCCGGGAGAATTATAATGGGAGGCTACCCATACAGTGGGCTGAAGAACAAGAAGATGCCTTTCGAGCCCTGAAGTACCTCCTCACGGAACTCCCCACTTTGGCGTATCCTGACCACAGCCTGCCATTCCGTTTATATGCAGACGCTAGCTTCGAAGGTCTGGGGGCAGTCTTATCTCAGGTGCAAGATGGCAAAGAGAGGGTGATTGCATATGCCAGCCGACATCTCTGAGGTGCCGAAAAGAATGACGCCAACTATAGCTCCTTCAAACTGGAGCTCCTGGCCCTGGTCTGGGCCATTACTGAGAAGTTTAAGGACTATCTGGCTGCTACTCCCTTCACGGTCTACACTGATAACTACCCCTTGGCCCATTTGAACACTGCTAAGTTGGGAGCTCTTGAACAGCGCTGGGCCTCTCAGTGGGCCAACTATGATTTCAACATTAAGTACCGCAGCGGAAAAACCAATGTTAATGCGGATGTACTTTCTCGCATGGCCCCGGGAGAAGCACCTACTGCTGAAGATGTGTGGGAAGATGTGGAAATGCCTCCCTTCTACCGAAGGTTCGTGAGCCAGAGTGCGCTAACTGTCCAGGCGGGTGACGGACCTGAATCTCCCAAAGTCCCTGAAGATTTGTCTACATGGAAGACACTTCAGGATGAAAGCTGGGTTATCGGGGACCTCTTAGACTATTGCTTCCACAAGAAAGTGCCCACTCGGGTGCACAAGACACAAGGGGACTTTGAATTGAAGCGGCTGTGGCGGCAGAGGAATCGCCTGTTCCTGCACAAGGGGTTGGTCTACCGAAATTCCCTGGACCCAGTCTCCGGAGACCGCATACATCAGATTGTGGTTCCCGGAAGAGATGCAGCCATGATCCTGAATGCCTATCATGATGAATCCGGACACTTCGGGGTCCATAAACAGAGGCCACCGTCAGAAGGAGATTTTAATGGATTGGGATGCGGGGAGACATTGAGAAATGGTGTGCCAAATGCTCCGTGTGCAATGTGATCAAGAATCCCAGAAGGGACGCAAGAGCCCCTTTACATCCCAACTGTACGGAGAGGCTGAACCAGATTGTTGTCTTGGATCATGTGAAGCTGGCCCCCACTTAATCTGGCTACTGTCATGCTTTAACCATGGTGGATCATTATTCCAAGTGGGTGGTCGTGGTCCCTGTCAAGGATCTTACCGCCAAAATTGCTGCTCAGCTCTTCTATCGTAATTGGATCCAACCTCTGGGGTGTCCCGAATCGGTCCTCACGGATTGGGGAACCGCCTTTGAAGCCCAGTTGTTCCAAGAACTTTGCCGGATGCATTACTGCAAGAAGCTCTGGCCTACCATCCCCAAGGGAATGGGCTCTGCGAGATGATCAATCAAGTGTTCATCCAAATGCTCAGAGCTGCCTGTGTCTCAAAGCACGAAGAGTGGCCTCAGCTGTTGCCTGAACTCCTAGAAATTTACAACAACACTGTCCACTGCTCTACAGGGTAAACGCCTTTTTTCCTTATGATGGGCCGACACGGCCAATTGCCAAAGGATCGGACCTTCGGGCTGCAGGCACCTTTCAACAATTCCCCTCAGGTTTCCCAAGGTTGGGTGTCAGAACATCAACGAAGAATTGAGGAAGCTAAAAACATTGTTGAAAAGAAAATGGGTGAAGTTCATGAGCGCCAACAGAAAGATTATAATCGACATGCTTCGCCTCAGCCCTTACAACTTGGAGATAAGGTGTGGCTCCGAAAATTCCCTAGAACCCATAAATTGCACTCATTGTGGGAAAAGGAACCCTACACCATTAGTGCAGTCCCTTACCCCGAAACGGACGTATATGAGATACAGAAAGAAGGGTTCGAACCGCAGGTGGTCCACAGGAACAGAATAAAAGTGTGCCTGAAAGAAGACATGCTTGGCCCATCTCCTTCTACCCCTTCTGCCCCTTCTACTCCACCTCCAACAAGGCCAGTGAGAGAATACGTGCCGGGAGAAGGAATTCATTCCACTATGGATGTTCCTTTGTTCCCATCTCAGCAGCCTACCATGTATTGGGGTATACTGTTTCCAGCTCCATCCAGCCAGCCACCACTGGTTGCTCCACCCAGACACTTGCCAGTAGCCTTTCCACCTAGCCAGTTGCCAATAGCTGTTGCTCCCTGTCAACCACCATTGGTTGCTACACCAAACATTAGTCCTGCTCCTGTGACTGCTCCAAGTCTTGATGCACCTACTCCACCTGTCTTAAGAGAACCCCCCCCAGTCCAACCAAAGATATTGCTTCTGTTTCCAGCCCTCCAGCTGGTCCCTCAGGGAGTTCTTGCAGAATCCCCAAGTGAAGGAACTCCTGATGACTCGGAGGTGGTGTTGCGGCAGTCTCAAAGGACTACACAGGGCAAATTACCCGTAAGGTACCAAGATTCACATTTAGTACCTGCACACATAGTCCCTTTGATAACCCACTTCAATGCTCTGCCTGTTACTTTTCAGTACTCTAGATTACTGACTTAAATGTACTACTTCAAGTTTCTCTAGTACATACACCAAAATATTTCACTTAAGAAAACACTTTAGCTATTGTAGCCTATTGAAACTCAATTCCTGCCACTGTTAGGTACACTTCTTCTTCTCCTTCTTTGCATGTGTGAGATGCTCTACCTGGCCAGTAGGTGCTCTTGCGAGCTAACAAATGAAACACGTAATTCTTAAAGTAACCTAGGTAGGTTATGTGAAGTGCTCTAGGGCTAAGTAGCGTGTAGCCGATAGACCCTAGCAGCCAATCTCTACTGTGACCTAGCTTCCGGCTAGCCAGTATACCTTATGTGTACTAACAGGAAACTCATTGTTGGCAAATAAAATGTTTGAGATAATAAAATTGTTTAGTCAGCTTGAAACTAAAGGTATAAAGAGCTGTGCTAATGTTTAGTTAGCATCATAAAGATGTGTAGAGAGCTAATAAAATGTCTTAGGAACTAGAAACTAAATGTTAGATAGCTGCCTTATTGTCTAGTAAGCTTTAAAATGTATAGTAAGCTTAATAAAAATGTTTTAGAAGCTAGAAACTAAAGGTCTAGATAGCTTCATAATTATTTAGATAGCTTCATAATTATTTAGATAACTTCATAATTGCTTAGTTAACTTCATAAATGTCTTAGAAGCCTTCTTAGATGTCTAGTAGGATTACTAGTCCATAAAATGTTTGAAATGCCTAGAAAATGTAGGTTTAAAAGTACCTAATGTGTATAAAAGTTTGTCAGGATATAGATTCTGTCTAGTTAGAGATCCTGCTTAAGTCTGTCCTAGTTCCTCTGCCTTAGGGGACAGGCGTCGGGGTCGACTTATTTTAAGTAAGGGGGTTTGTGGTGTCCCGGCACCGGATTGCATCCGTTACCTTGTGGTGACGTCCCCAACGTCAGAGTCCCTAGGTGTAGGTGGAGTCCTCATCCTTAGTTAGCCCCTTGTCACCCCTTTTGTAATTAAAATTATTCAAATTTAATGTGTATATATTTATATAGAAAATGTACTTACCTAGTTAGCGTTGCAGGACCTGCGGGTCACGTGATGCGTTCCAAAAACTCTATGGTTAGTAGTTCAAGGACCTCTGGAGGAAGTCAGGTGTTTACCCATCAGGCTATGTAACGGTGAGTGGCAGCTGACTTGGACCAATCCAAAACGGCCCTGCCCATATAAAGGAGTAGCGGCCATTACTCTCTCTCTTTCCTCGTGGGGTGTTGACAGCGAAGGATCCGGTGAGAGTTTTTCGTCACTCCACTTCTAGCTTTGCCTGGGAATTTCCACTATCTCTGGGATTGTCCGGACCACCTGCGAGACCCTGTGGGATTGCCTTCTAGCAGACTTTCTTCCGCATCCCTCAGCAGACCATTGGCTTGGCATCATAGAGAAATTCCAGGAAGTCACACTGTCTCTTCCTTTCCCTAAAGTTGAGGTCCTGATTGGTTAGCAAAGGTGTAGTCCTTTAGGTGTCACTTAAAATTACTCAATTGCTTCTCACCTTCTCCTTGGCAACAGATTAAATAAAAGTAAATGCTGACAACATTGCAGATTATAGCCTGTTGCCATAGAGATAGTGAGAAGCAATTAATAAAATGGCATGTGGCAGATTTCATAGAGACTAAACTTATGTAAGGTACAAGTATTTCCTTCCCCTTGGCACAGGTTTGCTTCCTTTTACTAGGATCTAATATGATTTAGCGAAAGAATACATATATACCATAAATATGTTTATACAAATTAGGTCTTAACCCCTCTAGGACTAAGGGCATACAGGTACATCATTGGTCACTGGTGCTCAAGGACCAAGGGTGTACCTGGTCCCTTTACCGGATTTTGAAGTGTGCTAATGAGCTGAGCATACTTCCTACTGTGGGTCCCTAATCCTATCAGCAGCCAGGACCTATGGTTAATGCCAGACATTGCCGATCGGGCCGATGCCCGGCATTTACCCTTTAGATGCAACAATCAAAGTTGATTGCGGCATCTAAATGCACGGTTAACAGTGTCGGTTAGTTCAGCTGAGATGATTGTGGCATCCACTGCAAAATCGAGGGTTCCAATCCTGAGTGGAGGTGGGAGGCCTCAATAGGGGTGCAGAACACTTTGCCTTGTCGTAACACGCATGATTGACTAATAGCATCCCATCTTTTTGTCAGGTTTTGCACCTAAATTCTGTCTCACAGACCATACAACAGAATTTGCAAGAGAAATAAACTGACACATTCAGAGACACTTGGAGTGTGTCCCAACATTTCTTAAAAAAACACTCGTCTTTTATGGATAACACTCTGAAAATCATGTGAACATGAGGAAAACCCTACTATTTAGAGCATGTATAAAGTATCTGAAATAGGAGAAAAGACTGTTGCTCTTGGCTCACTTACCCAAATTAATTAAAAGCAGCCATGTTTTACAAGTCATGTTGTGCTTGCATTCATTTAACTTACATTTTTTTTATTTGGCCTTTTTTAACATTTAAAAAAAATTTTAATACTTAAAATTTTGGCAGACCTACAGTTTGTAACATTCCCATAACACAGGGCATCCAGGTATATATATGTACAGATATACAGTCTAGAGAAGGGGTCTGCAACCTTTAAGACAAAAAGAGCCACTTGGACCCGTTTCCGATGGAAAAAAACTGGGAGCCGCAAAACCCCCCTCCCCTCTGATGCCCTGGTTGGGATACACTGGCATACACACACAAAAGGGACTACAACTCCCAGCATGTGTTATTCAGGAGTCTTCAGTCTGTGGTATAACACCAGCATGCTCCCTCTGTAGTCTACTGGGAGTTGTAGTTCACCAACACCTCTATTGTATCTTAGTAGTCTACTGGGAGTTGTAGTTCACCAACACCTCTATTGTATCTAAGTAGTCTCCTGGGAGTTGTAGCTCACCAACACCTCTATTGTATCTTAGTAGTCTCCTGGGAGTTGTAGTTCACCAACACCTCTATTGTATCTCAGTAGTCTCCTGGGAGTTGTAGTTCACCAACACCTCTATTGTATCTTAGTAGTCTCCTGGGAGTTGTAGTTCACCAACACCTCTATTGTATCTAAGTAGTCTCCTGGGAGTTGTAGTTCACCAACACCTCTATTGTATCTGAGTAGCCTCCTGTGAGTTGTAGTTCACCAACACCTCTATTGTATCTGAGTAGTTTCCTGGGAGTTGTAGTTCACCAACACCTCTATTGTATCTGAGTAGTCTCCTGGGAGTTGTAATTCACCAACACCTCTATTGTATCTGAGTAGAGAGAGAGAGAGAGAGAGATAGTTTTATATGTGGACCAAACTTAAAACGTACTTGCGCGGGAAGCCTCTGAAAATTAGATTGTGAGGTGTGTAATCATCTCATAGGTTTTTTCCTGGGCTATGTTTAAAAAAAAAAAAAACGGGCATAAACATTGGAAAAAGCAGCAGATTAGTACATGCCATGGTAAAAAAAACAGCTAGGAAAGCTGAAAACCCGTCAAAACAAACACTCCACTCTTAGTAAATCAGGGCCAGAGAGAGTTCTTAAAGATGAACACATTTTTTAAAAATTCGATTCGGCCGATTCGCCGAATTTTTTCCCAAAAATGTGGTTCGGTCCAAATTTATTTGCGGCACATCTGTATTAAAATCTGCTATTTCTGGCCTACTGAGTACCTCAATAGGGGTGTAGAACATTTTGCCTTTCTGTAACATGCATAGGGAGTGTGCTGGGTTAGTGAAATAATACTGTTATTCAGTATGACATGCAGAGCGGCACAATGACAGAGCCTGGAGGTGGCATCAGTATAAGGAGACCATATAGTTGCTGAATGACACAGCATGGTGGTGGCGGAGGAATGAGAAGACCATATAGTGCATTAATGACACAGCGTGGAGGTGGCGGCAACATGAGGGGACCATGTAGTGGCTGAATAACACAACCTGGAGGTGGCCGAAGCATGAGTAGACCATATAGTGGCTGAATGACACCACCTGGAATTGGTGTCAGCAAGAGGAGACCATATAGTGGCTGAATGAGACAGCCTGGAGCTGCATTAGCATGAGGAGAACTTATGGTAGCAGTATGAGAGAGCCTGGAGCTGGCAGCAGTGACATAGTGGGGTGGTGGATGGCAATACCAGTACCCGGTGACGAAAGTGAGTGAAAAAAGGAGAACTTGGCATCAGATGTGTGGCATCAGAATAGCTGAGGCAGGTAGGCAGAAGAAAACGGTCTCTTTTGTAAAAGTGTTAGTGTGCACAAGTAAGTATTGAGGATATACATTAACTAAAACGTAACTTTTAATAATATGCTAAGGATAAAATATATGTATCCCAAAATTTTTTGAAATCAAGCAAAAGGAAAGTTGTGCAAAAAACACCATGTGCCACCGACATCACAAAGTATTGATGTGATGTAAAGACCTCTAAAAGGTGGAAAAGAACAACATATGGTTCATATGGTAGCAGATGGGAGTAAAAAGTTCCCCTGTAAGGGCCTACTATCGCCCTATTAATTCCCTTTTTAGCAAGTGTTACTCGCTCTAATAAGGGTGGCCCCACACAGGAAACTCTCCCTATTTCCACCTAAAAACTCTGTGAAATGGCAGTATTTGTAGGTGGTAATAGGGAGAGGTTCCTGTGTGGAGCCGCCCTTTTTAGGGTGACTAACACTTGCCAAGAAGGGAATTAACAATGCGAGAGTAGGGCCTTACAGGGGAAGTTTTTACCCCCACCGATTACAATGGACCATACATTGTTCCCTTCTACCTTTTAGAGGTCTTTGCGTCACATTTATACTTAGTGGTGTAGGTGGCACATGGTCTTTTTTGCACACCTTTCCTTTTGTTTGATTTTAGAAAAAAATTTGGGTCCATATATTTTATCCTAAGAAAAGTTCAGTTTTAGCCAATACATATCCTCAATACTTACTTGTGATCTGATGCGGATTAATGACTCTAACTGGGGAGCAAAACCTTAGATATGTTTTGCACTATCCATAATTTGTGAAGTGTTGGTGTGGCACCATGGTCAATCTACTCTGATGCATCAGGCATTGGTGCGTGGAAATCCTTGCTGACCCATGCCTGATTTATCTTCACAAAGGTCAGTCTCTCCACATTTTTCTTGGACAGACAAGTTCTCCTTGGGGTTACTATGGCCCCCTGCCGCACAAAACACCCGCTCTGATGGCACACTACTTGCCGGGCAGGACAGCTTTTTCAGTGCAAACTCTGCTAGTTGCGGCCACAAATCAAGTTTGGCTGCCCAGAAGTCCAGCAGATCTTCAAGGTGTGTTGGCATGGTCATGTCAAGGTATGCCACCACCTGCTGGTTCAGGTCCTGGTCCAGGTCGACCAGGTAAACACAGGCTACTGCTGATGGAGCTGGTACTGCTCCTGCCACCCCACCCCTCTTCAGCAGCCATGGCAGTGGAAGGTGAGCGCAGAGGGCCCCCCGAGTCAGACCTGCGAGAGGATAGATGATGGCACAGATAGGCATCGGCCAACTGACTACGTAGGATGTCTGTGTAGTAGGTCAGTTTGTCCTTCCTCTCAGTGGGTGTAAAAAAGGCCCCCGTTATGTGCCGGTAGTGAGGGTTTAATAAGATTGAGAGCCAGAAGTAATCCTGCTGCCGAATGGTGACAATTCGGCCGTCCCTACAAAAGCAAGTGAGCATGCATTGTGCCATTTGTGCGTGTGATTCGGAGGGACTCCCTGCCTCCATTTCCACTGCATACTGCCATGGTTTGCCTGGGTCCTCTGTCTCGCCTTCCGCATAACTCTCTAACTCCTCTTGCTGCTCCTGCTCCTTCTCTCCTGTCAGATGACTAGAAAAACTGCCAAATCTTGCGAAACCTAAACTGTGCTCCACTGTTCCCCTTCCTCTCCTCCTCCTCCTCCTCCAGTTCAGCCCCCACAGGGCATGAGCTGTAGGTGTCTCCAGTGCCCTGACCAGCCATTGTTTACAACACATGTTTCAGTAAATGAAGCAGTGGAATGATGTTGTTCATCCCGTAATCCTGGCGACTGACTAAAAAGGTGGATTCCTGAAAGGGCCTGAGCAAACGGCAGGTGTCACGTATGAGCTGCCACTGGTTGACATTGAAGTTACACAGGGGAGTTCCCCTATCCGCTTGGATCATCAAGAAATCGATGATGGCTTTTCTCTGTTCGCATAGTCGGTCGAACATATGGAGGGTGGAAATCCAACGTGTGGAAACCTCACAAATCAAACTATGTTGCGGGATACCGTTTTGATGGTGCAGCTCAAGGAGGGTGTGCTTTGCGGTGTACGAGTGGCTGAAGTGTATGCAAAGTTTCCTTCCCATTGTTAGGATGTCTTGCAGATGGGGGGTACACTTCAGGAACCGCTTGACAACCAGATCGAACACGTGTGCCATGCAAGGCGCATGGCTCAGCCTGCCTTGTCACAACGCAGACAAGATGTTCTTTCCGTTGTCAGTCACCATGGTTCCCATTGGGGCATGAGGTCGGTACATGAGGTTGGGATATGAGGACAGCATATAAGGACAGGATATGAGGATGGTCTATGAGGTTGGGATATAGGGATGGGATATAGGGACAGGAAATATGGTCTGGATATGAGGACAGGAAATGAGGTCAAGATATGAGGACAAAATATGAGGATAGTATATGAGGTGGGAATGGGGAGGAGGGTATTTGGGGTCGGGATATGAGGATGGGATATGGGTCCGAATTTAAGGATGGGATATGAGAACAAAAGTTTCCTCCTTTGTTGCTTTTCCTCCCCCCACAAGGATAAGGTAGGACAAACCGGGCAGCGCAGGGTACTCAGCTAGTACATTTATAAAATGAAGCACTGCGGGACACCCTTCATCATATTCAACATTTTTAGCAGTTTACGTACAGTAGTATTTACCTACAATACCCATTTGCACTGGCTAGCCTTAGGTACTAATGATCTGTCACTAGTGCACTAGTTGCCCTTCCTCAACCCCTTTAGGATGCAGCTCATTTTCACCCTAAGCACGCAGCCCTTTTTTTTACAAACAGACCACTGTCACTTTAGGCATTAATAACTTTGGGATGCTTTTACCTGTAATTTTGATTCCGAGATTGTTTTTTCATGACATATTCTATTTTAACATAGTGGTAAATTTTAGCCATTATTTGCATCCTTATTTGGTGAAAAATCCCCAAATTTCATGTAAATTTAGGAAATTTAGCATTTTCCTAACTTTGAAACTCTCTGCTTGTAAGGAAAATGGATATTCCAAATAAATTATATATATTGATTCACAAATAAAATATGTCTACTTTATGTTGACATCATAAAGTTGACATGTTTTTACAATTTGAAGACATTAGAGGGCTTCAAAGTATAGCAGCAATTTTCAAAATGTTCACAAAAATTTCAAAATCAGAATTTTTCAGGGACCAGTTCAGTTTGAAGTGGATTTGAGGGGCCTTTCTGTGAGAAATACCCCATAAATGACCCCATTATAGACACTGCACCCTGAAAGTGTTCAAAATGACATTCAGAAAGTTTGTTAACCCTTTAGGTGTTTCACAAGAATAGCAGCAAAGTGGAGGAGAAAAATCTAAATCTGCATTTTTTGCACTAACATGCTCTTGTAGACCCATATTTTTAATTTTTATAAGGGGTAAAAGGAGAAAAAGCCCCCCAAAGTTTGAAACCCAATTTCTCTCGAGTAAGGAAATACCTCTTATGTGGATGTAAAGTTCTTTGTGGGCGCACTGGAGGGCTCAGAAGCGAAGGAGCGACAATGGGATTTTAAAGAGAGAATTTTGCTGAAATGGTTTTTGGGGGGCATGTCGCATTTAGGAAGCCCCATGGTGCCAGAACAGCAAAAAACAACCCACATGGCATACCATTTGGGAAACTACACCCCTCAAGGAACGTAACAAGGGGTGCAGTGAGCATTTACACCCCACTGGCATTTGACAGATCTTTGTAACAGTGGGCTGTCCAAATGAAAAATTACATTACCTTTTCTCTGACCACTGTTCCAAAAAAACTTTCAGACACCAGTGGGGTGTAAATGCTCACTGTACCCCTTGTTACGTTCCGTGAGGGGTACAGTTTCCAAAATGGGGTCATGTGTGGGTGTTTATTTTTTTGCGTTTATGTCAGAACCGCTGTAACCAACAGCCACCCCTGTGCAAATCACCAGTTTAGGCCTCAAATGTACATGGTGCGCTCTCACTCCTGAGCCTTGTTGTGCGCCGCACAGAGCATTTTACATCCACATATGGGGTATTTCCATACTTGGGAGAAAGTGTTTTACAAATTTTGGGAGTCTTTTTTTCCTTTTACCTCTTATGAAAATGAAAAGTATTGGGTAACACCAGCATGTTAGTGTAAAAAAAAAAAAAATTACACTAACATGCTGGTCTAGACCCCAACTTTACCTTTTCATAGGGGGTAAAAGGAGAAAAAGCCACCCAAAATTTTTCTCCCGAGTACGGAGATACCCCATGTGTGGCCCTAAACTGTTGCCTTGAAATACGACAGGGCTCCAAAGTGAGAGAGCGCCATGCGCATTTGAGGCTTGAATTAGGGATTTTCATAGGGGTGTACCTGGATGCGAGCGTTACTCTTGCCTTCTCCACCCAAAATACTGTACGCCAGTTTTCTCCAAACATTGTGCATCCAGCTGTTGCAAAACTTTCAACATGCCTGGACAGTAAATGGCTGTCCGGCAATACTGGGAGTTGTTATTTTGCAACAGCTGGAGGCTCCGTTTTGGAAAAACTGACATACAAGACATTTTTTTTTATTGGGGGGGGGGGGGGCACAGTGTAAGGGTGCAGTGTATATGTAGTGTTTTACTCTTTATTATGTGTTAGCATAGTGTAGTGTAGTGTTTATAGGGTACATTCACACGGGCGGGGGTTTACAGTGAGTTTCCCGCAGCAGCGGAAAATTTGCCGCATCTCAAACTTGAAGCGGAAAACTTGCTGTAAACCTCGCCCGTGTGAATGTACCCTGTACATTCACATGGGGGGGGGGGACAAAACTACAACTCCCAGCATGCAGTGACAGACCGTGCATGCTGGGATTTGTAGTTATAAAACAGCTGGAGGCACACTGGTTGGGATTGGGAAACACTGAGTTAGGTAACAGACTACCGCAGTGTTTCCGCACCACTGTCTGTTTCCTAACTCAGTGTTTCCCAACCCGTGTGCCTCCAGCTGTTGAAAAACTACAACTCCCAGCATCCATGATCTGTCAGTGCATGCTGGGAGTTATAGTTTTGCAACAGCAGGAGAGACACATGGGTTGGGAAACACTGAGTTAGGAAAAAGACAATGTTTCCCAACCAGTGTGCCTCCAGTTATTGCAATACTACAACTCCCAGCATGCCCAGACAGCCAAAGGATATGTTGGGAGTTGTAGTTATGCAACAACTAGAGTAGAACAGTTTGGAGACCACTGTGTAGTGGTCTCCAAACTGTAGCCCTCTATCCCTCATATGTTGCAAAACTTCAACTCCAAGCATGCCCAGACTGCCCAGGCATGCTGGGAGCTGTAGTTACGCAACATGTGAAGGGTCAGATGTTGCTGAACTACAACTCCCAGCATGCCTGGACAGTCTCGGCATGCTTTGATTTGACATCTGGAGCGCTATAGTTTGGACTTTTTTGGAATATTCGCGAATGTACCACTATTATTTGTAATTACGAATATTCATTTTTTCTTTTTTTTCACAGTACACATCACAGTGATCACCCCTCTCTGCTTCCAGCTTGTGTGGTGTAAAGAAGGCTCTAATACTACTGTGTGAGACTGGCGTGCGAATTTCCACTTATGTTAATTCTTGTATATGCTAATTTTGGCATATGCAAATTTTCGCAAATGCAAATTTTCGCATATGCGAAAATAAAACGTGAATATTACGAATATGCGAATTTAGCGAATATATGACGAATATTCGTCCATATATTCGCGAAATATCGCAAATTCGAATATGGCCTATGCCGCTCAACACTACTAGGCATACTGAGAATTGTAATTTTGCAACATCTGGAACATCTGGACACAGTTTGGAGACCACTGCATAGTTAGAGTTTTGAAACTCCTAGAAGCTGCAGTGAAGATCTTCACTGCAGCATCTGACACCGCCGCCGCACCACTTGCCTGCCACCGATCCCTGGTCCCTGCATGATCGGAGGTAACTGCCGCCAATCCCCGCCGCCGGTCCCCGCCGCATCCAGGGCCCCCGGACCTCGCCGCCATCTTCCCCAGCTCTGCCCGACAGTCCTGATCGGCCAATCGCAGGGGATAGGAGGAGGTACTCCCCTGCCACCTCACTCCTATCCTTCAGTATGGTCGGAGCTGTCTCTGATAGCTCCGATAATCCCTATTTTCCAGGCTATCGGGTCATCAGAGACCCGATCAGCCCGTAATCGCCGCAAATCTGAATTGATCGGCGATTTGCGGCAATCACCGACATGGGGGGATCTCAGGACCCCCGAGGCATTTGCACGGGATGCCTGCTGAATGATTTCAGCAGGCATCCCGGTCTGGTCCCCTCCCTTGGTCCTTAAGTACCAGGGAGCAAGGGCGTACCTCTACCCCCTTCGTCCCCAAGAGGTTAACCCCTTAAGGACCAGGGATTTTTCCATTTTTGCACTTTCATTTTTTCCTCCTTACCTTTAAAAAATCATAACTCTTTAAATTTTGCACCTAAAAATCCATATGATGGCATTTTTTATGCCACCAATTCTACTTTGCAGTAACTTCAGTCATTTTACCCAAAAATCTACGACGAAAGAGAAAAAATATATATTTTTTCGGTAAAAAAGATACATTCTCTTTATTCTGTAGGTCCATACGATTAAAATGATACCCTACTTATATAGTTTTGATTTTGTCGTACTTCTGGAAAAAATCATAACTATATGCAGGAAAATTTATATGTTTCAAATTATTATCTTCTGACCCCTATAACTTTTTAATTTTTATTACGGGGTGGTATGAAGGCTCATTTTTTTTGCTCGCTTTTGATCGCTTTTTATTCATTTTTTTCATGATTAAAAAAGTGACCAAAAATATGCTATTTTGGACTTTGGAATTTTGTTGCACGTACACCATTGACCATGTGGTTTAATGAACGACATAAGTTTTATAATTTGGACATTTCCACATGCAGCAATACCACATATGTTTATTTTTATTTACACTGTTTTTTTTTTATGGGAAAAGGGGGGTGATTCAAACTTTTATTAGGGAAGGGGTTAAATGATCTTTATTTTTTTCAATGTTTTAGCACCCATAGGGACCTATAACACTGCACACTCTGATCTTTTACATTGATCAATGGTTTCTCACACGAAACCATTGATCGATGATTCTGCCACTTGACTGCTCATGCCTGGATCTCAGGCACTGAGCAGTCATTTGGTGATCGGACACAAGGAGGCAGGTAAGGGGACCTTCCTCGTGTCCTACAGCTGTGCGGGATGCCTCAATTTCACCGTCGCAGTCCCGAACAGCCCCCTGAGCTAGCCGGGGGTAGTTTAGTTTCACTTTAGATGCGGCAATCAACTTTGAATGCCGCGTCTAAAGGGTTAATAGCTTTGTTAGAGGCCGGGCCTGGCCAAGCTGTGGCCCCGCGTTATAGAAAGGGAAAGGATCCAGGACGTACAGGTTTATTTTTTTTTAAATTAACTGGTACCCGAAAGTTAAACAGATTTGTAAATTACTTCTATTTGAAAATGTTAACCCTTCCAGCACTTATCAGCTGCAGTATGTTCCACTGGAAGTTCTTTTCTTTTTTAATTTATTTTCTGTCTGGCCACAATGCTCTCTGCTGACACCTCTGTACATCTCAGGAACTGTCCAGAACAGGATAGGTTTGCTATGTGGATTTATTCCTGCTCTGGACAGTTCCTGACATAGACAGAGGTATCCGCAGAGTGCACTGTGGTCAGTCAGAAAATTAATTAAAAAAGAAAATAACTTCCTCTGTAGCATACAGCAGCTAATAAGTACTGGAAGGATTAAGATTTTTTAATCAAAGTAACTTACAAATCTACAGAACAGCAGTAGCCAGCGATAAAAGTAACTTCACCTTTATTTTCATCCAAGTTAAAACATTGACATGGACATTGTTTTGTGCTATTGTTTTTGTGTCTGAGATGAATCCATGTCGATGTTTCCATGCGATAGGATTGGGTGAGCTGACGCCTTCTGCCCTATACATAACTTACAAATCTGTTTTACTTTCTGGCACCAGTTGATTAACCCCTTAAGGACTTAGGGACGTTTTTCCGTTTTACAGGTATGTAGATGTGAGTCCAGCTCTCTTCCTCAAGCACCGTGGGCACAGACTGGCGTGGGTAGCCCCAAATGGATATGAAAAGAAAGTAGAATGTCCAGCGCAGTGTAGGTCCAACGAATTCACTTTATTGGTTAAAACCCAGGATACAAGGATCCTTGTATCCTGGGTTTTAACCAATAAAGTGAATTAGTTGGACCTACACTGCGTTGGACATTCTACTTTGTTTTTCCATTTAAGTATTTTTCCTCATCACCTCATCACCTTCTAAAAATCCTAACTCTTTCCTTTTTGCACATAAAATTCCATATGATGGCTTAATTTTTGCGCCACCAATTCTACTTTGCAGTGACAGTCATTTTACCAAAAAATCCACAGCGAAATGGAAAAAAAATTCATTGTGCGACAAAATTGAAGAAAAAAATGCCATTTTGTAAATTTTGGGGGCTTCTGTTTCTACACTGTGCATTTTTCGGTTAAAATGACACCTTATCTTTATTCAGTAGGTCCATACGGTTAAAATGATATCCTACTTATATAGGTTATATATATATATATAATACACTATTTTGGACTTTGGAAATTTTTTGCACGTACGCCATTGACCATGCGGTTTTATTAACGATATATATTTTTATAATTCGGACATTTCCGCACGCAGCGACACCACATATATTTATTATTATTTTTATTTACACTGTTTGGTTTTTTTTATGGGAAAAGGGGGGTGATTCAAACTTTTATGAGGAAAGGGGTTAAATTACCTTTATTGAAGGGGTTCTCCGGTGGTTAGGCATCTCATCCCTGATCGCGGGAGTCCCGCCGCTGGGGACCCCCGGGATCTTGCACGCGGCACCCCATTTATAATCAGTCCCCGGAGTGTGTTCGCTCTGAGTCTGATTACCGGCGACCACAGGGTCGACGGCGTGTGACATCACACCTCCGCCCCCGTGTGACTTCACACTCCGACCCTCAATGCAAGCCTATGGGAGGGGGCGTGGCGTCACACGCCGTCGGCCCTGTGGTCGCCGGTAATCAGACCCGGAGCGAACACGGGCACTGATTATAAACGGGGTGCCGTGTGCAAGATCACGGGGGTCCCCAGCAGCAGGACTCCTGCGTTTAGGCATCTTATCCCCTATCCTTTGGATAGGGGATAAGATGTCTAAGCACCGGAGAACCCCTTTAACTTTTTTCACTTTTTTTTTGCAGTGTTATAGCTGTCACGATTCGGCTTCCAGGTAGTGGATCCTCTGTGTCAGCGAGGGATTGGCGTGGACCGTGCTAGTGGACCGGTTCTAAGAGGCTACTGGTTTTCACCAGAGCCCGCCGCAAAGCGGGATGGTCTTGCTGCGGCAGTAGCAACCAGGTCGTATCCACTAGCAACGGCTCTACCTCGCTGACTGCTGAGAAGGCGTGGGACAGAAGGACTAGGCAGAGGCAAGGTCAGACGTAGCAGAAGGTCGGGGGCAGGCGGCAAGGTTCGTAGTCAAGATGGGTAGCAGAAGTTCAGGTACACAGGCTTTGGACACACTAAACGCTTTCACTGGCACAAGGCAACAAGATCCGGCAAGGGAGTGCATGGGAGGAGGTCAGATAAAGGCAGGGAGCAGGTGGAAGCCAATTAAGCTAATTGGGCCAGGCACCAATCATTGGTGCACTGGCCCTTTAAGTCTCAGAGAGCTGGCGCGCGCGCGCCCTAGAGAGCGGAGCCGCGCGCGCCAGCACATGACAGCAGGGGACCGGGACGGGTAAGTGACCTGGGATGCGACTCGCGAGCGGGCGCGTCCCGCTGTGCGAATCGCATCCCCAACGGCCATGACAGTGCAGCGCTCCCGGTCAGCGGGACTGACCGGGGCGCTGCAGGGAGAAAGACGCCGTGAGCGCTCCGGGGAGGAGCGGGGACCCGGAGCGCTAGGCGTAACAGTACCCCCCCCCTTAGGTCTCCCCTTCTCTTTGTCCGGTAACTGCCTCCCCTGGGATGAGGACACCGCGAAAGAATGGAGGGTTTCCTCAACGGCAGGCAGTACAGCAGGAGTGGGAATGGGGAGGGAGGGCAGAGGGCGAGGCCTGGCACGGGGCAGTGTGACACCAGGACGGGGGCCATGGGGAGGCACAGAGGCTTGCCTGACGGGACTGGGAGGGGGGGAAAGGCACTTCCTGTGGCAGGCAGAGTCCCAGTTCTTGATCTCCCCGGTGGTCCAATCAAGGGTGGGGGAATGAAGCCGGAGCCATGGCAGACCAAGGAGGACCTCAGAGGTACAGCCGGGGAGAACGAAGAGCTCAATTCTCTCGAGGTGGGGTCCAATAGACATCAGGAGGGGTTCTGTGCGGTAACGCACGGTGCAGTCCAATCTGGCTCCGTTGACCGCGGAAATGTAGAGCGGCTTGACGAGACGGGTCACCGGGATGCTGAATTTATTAACAAACGACTCCAAAATAAAATTTCCAGAGGCACCAGAGTCCAAGCAGGCCACGGCTGAGAGGGAGGAGTTGGCTGTAGAAGAAATCCGCACGGGCACCGTGAGACGTGGAGAAGAAGACTTAGAACCAAAAGATGCAACACCCACGTGAGCTGGGTGCGTGCGTGCGTTTCCCAGGCGTGGAGGACGGATAGGGCAATCCACCAAGAAATGCTCAGTACTGGCACAGTACAGACAGAGATTTTCTTCTCTACGGCGATTCCTCTCTTCCTGGGTCAGGCGAGACCGATCCACTTGCATGGCCTCCTCGGCGGGAGGCCCAGGCGAGGACTGCAAAGGATGCTGTGGGAGAGGTGCCCAGAGATCTAAGTCTTTTTCCTGGCGGTGCTCTTGGTGTCGCTCAGAAAAACGCATGTCAATGCGGGTAGCCAAATGGATGAGTTCTTGGAGGTTGGCAGGATCATTGCGGTCCCAGAGCGGTGTGGCCCAAGACAAGGCCTTTCCTGAAAGAAGGCTTACTACGAACGCCACCTTAGACCGTTCTGTAGGAAACAAGTCCGACAACATCTCCATATGCAGGGAACACTGAGACAAAAATCCACGGCAGAGTCTAGAGTCCCCATCAAATTTGTCCGGCAGGGACAAGCGTAGGTTAGGAGCGGCCACTCGCTGCGGAGGAGGTGCAGGAGCTGGTGGAGGAGATGATTGCTGCTGTAGCAGAGGCAGAAGTTGCTGTAACATGGCGGTCAACTGCGACAGCTGCTGTCCTTGTTGGGCAATCTGCTGCGATTGCTGAGCGACCACCGTGGGAAGATCAGCGAGAGTTGGCAGCGGCACCTCAGCGGGATCCATGGCCGGATCTACTGTCACGATTCGGCTTCCAGGTAGTGGATCCTCTGTGTCAGCGAGGGATTGGCGTGGACCGTGCTAGTGGACCGGTTCTAAGAGGCTACTGGTTTTCACCAGAGCCCGCCGCAAAGCGGGATGGTCTTGCTGCGGCAGTAGCAACCAGGTCGTATCCACTAGCAACGGCTCTACCTCGCTGACTGCTGAGAAGGCGTGGGACAGAAGGACTAGGCAGAGGCAAGGTCAGACGTAGCAGAAGGTCGGGGGCAGGCGGCAAGGTTCGTAGTCAAGATGGGTAGCAGAAGTTCAGGTACACAGGCTTTGGACACACTAAACGCTTTCACTGGCACAAGGCAACAAGATCCGGCAAGGGAGTGCATGGGAGGAGGTCAGATAAAGGCAGGGAGCAGGTGGAAGCCAATTAAGCTAATTGGGCCAGGCACCAATCATTGGTGCACTGGCCCTTTAAGTCTCAGAGAGCTGGCGCGCGCGCGCCCTAGAGAGCGGAGCCGCGCGCGCCAGCACATGACAGCAGGGGACCGGGACGGGTAAGTGACCTGGGATGCGACTCGCGAGCGGGCGCGTCCCGCTGTGCGAATCGCATCCCCAACGGCCATGACAGTGCAGCGCTCCCGGTCAGCGGGACTGACCGGGGTGCTGCAGGGAGAAAGACGCCGTGAGCGCTCCGGGGAGGAGCGGGGACCCGGAGCGCTAGGCGTAACAATAGCTCCCATAGGGGGCTACAACACTGCACACATTGATCTTTTACACTGTTCACTGCAAAGCCATAGCTTTGCATTGATCAGTGTTATATGCGGTAGATTGCTCAAGCCTGAATCTCAGGCTTGGAGGAATCGATCGCCGATCGGACGCGACGAAGACAGGTGAGGGGACCTCCTCTCGCTTGCTAGCTGATCGGGACATCGCGATTTTATCGCGATGGTCCTGATCAGCACAACTGAGCTGCCGGGAAGCTTTTACTTTCATTTTAGACATGGTGATCAACTTTCATCGTCGCATCTAAAGGGTTAATAGCGCGCGGCACAACAATCGGTGCCGCACGCTATTAGCCCAGGGTCCCGGCTATCATTAGCCGCCGGGACCGACCCAGAACGTCCGACCCAAACGTCTATTACTAGCACAGAGACTCCTTTGCCACACACCTGTGCTCAATGGGAAAGACAGACAGTCCAAATCTTACTTTGATAGAAGAGAACCACAGCACCAGGTGAACTTGCAGATAAAAGCTTTATTGCAGCATAGCAGGTCAGGGAGGAACAAGATCGTGAAGCAGACAAGCGCCAGTTTCGTGTGCAGTGACACTTTGTCAAGGCATCATTGTCTTGACAAAGCGTCACTGCACGCGAAACTAGCGCTCGTCGGTTTCTCGATCTTGTTCCTCCATGACCTGCTATGCTGCAATAAAGAAAACTTTTATCTTCAAGTTCACCTGGTGCCGTGGTTCTCTTCTATCAAAGTAAGATTTGGACTGTCTGTCTTTCCCATTGAGCACAGGTGTGTGGCAAAGGAGTCTCTGTGCTAGTAATAGACGTTTGGGTCGGACGTTCTGGGTCGGTCCCGGCGGGTAATGATAGCCGGGACCCTGGGCTAATAGCGTGCGGCACCGATTGTTAAAAGATGTTTTCCAGTGGAGTGCCCCTTTAAATCACTTGTCAAAGGTACTAGCCACTAGTTAGCAGAAATACACACAGATGTGCTGTTTTGGAGATCCTCAGACCTAGTTGTCTAGCCATCACATTTTGGCCCTTGTCAAAGTAACTAAGATCCCTCCCCTTGCCTATTTTGTCTGCTTTAAACACATCAGCTTCTAGAACTAAGCGTTCACTTGTCTAATATATTTCAGCCCTTGATAGGCGTTGTTGTACAAAAATAATCAATGTTATTCACTTCATCTGTCCAGGGTTTTCATGTTATAGCTGATAAGTGTATATTTATTAGGGAAATGCATTTTTAAGGATTTTGTTCACCTTTAGATAACAGTTCACCGGATTTATACTACAGCCTGATCTGAGGAATGACATAGTCTGACTGCTGCCAAGCTGCTTTTCCTCCTTCTCTCTTGTCAGCACGATTCCAAGATAGTTTAACCCCCTAAGGACCAGGCCATTTTACACCTTAGGACCCGGCCATTTTTTGAACATCTGACCACTGTTACTTTAAACATTAATAACTCTGTAATGCTTTTAGTTATCATTCTGATTCCGAGATAGTTTTTTAGTGACATATTCTACTTTAACATAGTGGTAAAATTTTATGGTAACTTGCATCCTTTCTTGGTGAAAAATTCCAAATTTTGCTAACTTTGAAGCTCTCTGCTTGTAAGGAAAATGGATATTCCAAATACATTTTTTTTATTCACATTTCCAATATGTCTACTTTATGTTTGCATCATAAAGCTGACATGTTTTTAGTTTTGGAAGACACCAGAGGGCTTCAAAGTTCAGCAGCAATTTTCCAATTTTTCACAACATTTTCAAACTCGATATTTTTCAGGGACCAGTTCTTGAAGTGGATTTGAAGGGTCTTCATATTGAAAATACCCCACAAATGACCCCATTATAAAAACTGCACCCCCAAAGTATTCAAAATGACATTCAGTCAGCATTTTAACCCTTTAGGTGTTTCACAGGAATAGCAGCAAAGTGAAGGAGAAAATTCACAATCTTAATTTTTTACACTCACATGTTCTTGTCGACCCAATTTGTTTTATTTTTACAAGGGGTAAAAGGAGAAAATGTATATTTATATTTGTAACCCAATTTCTCTCGAGTAAGCACATACCTCAAATGTCTATGTAAAGTGTTCGGCGGGCGCAGTAGAGGGCTCAGAAGCGACAAGGGGATTTTTGAGAGCAAGTTTTTCTGAAAAGGTTTTTGGGGGGCATGTTGCATTTAGGAAGCCCCTATGGTGCCAGAACAGCAAAAAAAAAAAAAACACATGGCATACCATTTTGGAAACTAGACCCATGAGGAACATAACAATTAAGTGAGCCTTAACACCCCACAGGTGTTTCACGACTTTTGCATATGTAAAAAAAATAATAAAATCACTAAAATGTGTGTTTCCCCCCAAATTTCACATTTTTGCAAGGGTTAATAGCAGAAAATACCCCCAAAAATTTGTAACCTTATCTCTTCTGAGTATGGAGGTACCCCATAAATTGACCTGAAGTGCACTACGGGCGAACTACAATGCTCAGAAGAGAAGGAGTCTTATTTGGCTTTTTGAGAGCAAATTTTGCTCGGGGGCATGTCACATTTAGGAAGCCCCTATGGTGCCAGAACAGCAAAAAAAAAAAAAAAAAAACATATGGCATACCATTTTGGAAACTAGACCCCTTGAGGAACGTAACAAGGAATAAAGTGAGCCTTAATACACCACAGGGGTTTCACGACTTTTGCATATGTAAAAGAAAAAAAAAAGTTTTTTCACTAAAATGTGTGTTTCCCCCCAAATGTCAAATTTTTGCAAGGGTTAATTGCAGAAAATACCCCCCCCCCCAAATACCCCCCAAATACCCCCTTGTGAAAATGAAAAGTATAGGGCAACACCAGCATGTTAGTGTAAAAAAAAATATTCTGGTGTAGACATGCTGGTGTAGACCCCAACTTCACTTTTTCATAAGGGGTTAAAGGAGAAAAATCCCCCAAAATTTGTTAGGCAATTTCTCCCGAGTACGGCGATACCTCATATGTGGCCCTAAACTGTTGCCTTAAAATACTACAGGGCTCCATGAGAGCGCCATGCGCATTAGAGGCCTGAATTAGGGATTTGCATAGGGGTGGACATAG
Organism: Hyla sarda; assembly: GCF_029499605.1. NCBI lineage: Eukaryota > Metazoa > Chordata > Amphibia > Anura > Hylidae > Hyla > Hyla sarda. The sequence continues at coordinate 224,725,457 of NC_079191.1, forward strand.
GGGTATTCTACGCTAGTGATTCCCAAACAGGGTGCCTCCAGCTGTTGCAAAACTTTCATCATGCTTGGACAATCAACGGCTGTCCAGCAATACTGGGAGTTGTTGTTTTGCAACAGCTGGATGCTCCATTTTGGCAACAGTGGCGTACCAGACGTTTTTCATTTTTATTGGGGAGGGGAGGGGGGCTGTGGAGGGGGTATGTGTATGTGTAGTGTTTTTGACTTTTTATTTTATTTTGTGTTAGTGTAGTGCAGTGTAGTGTTTTTAGGGTACAGTCGCACGGGCAGGGGATTACAGCGAGTTTCCCGCTGCGAGTTTGAGCTGCCGTCCAAAATTTGCTGCATCGCAAACTTGCATCCTGATACTCAATGTAAGCCCCTGCCCATGTGAATGTACCCTGTACCCTGTACATTCACATTGGGGGGGGGGGGGGGACCTCCTGCTGTTGCAAAACTACAACTCCCAGCATGCACGGTCTATCAGTGAATGCAGGTAGTTATAGTTGCAACAGCTGGAGGCACACGGGTTGGGAAACACTGAGTTGGGAAACAGACAATGTTTCCCAACCAGTGTGCCTCCAGTTATTGCAAAACCAAAACTCCCAGCATGCCCAGACAGCCGAAGGGCATATTGGGAGTAGTAGTTACGCAACAGCTGGAGGAGAACAGTTTGGGGACCACTGTGTAGTGGTGTCCAAGCTGTAGCCTTCCAGATGTTGCAAAACTACAACTCCAAGCATTCTCAGGCATGCTGGAAGTAGTAGTTCGGCAACATATTTAGAACCAGATGTTGCTGAACTACAACTCCCAGCATGCCTGGGCAGTCTGAGAATGCTTGGAGTTGTAGTTTTGCAACATCTGGAGGACTACAGTTTGCAGACCACTAATACAGTGGTTCCCAATCTGTGCCCTTCCAGATGTTGCAAAACTACAACTCCCAGTATGCCAAGACTGACTGTCCAGGCATGCTGGGAGTTGTAGTTCTGCAACATCTGAAGGGCCAGATGTTACAGAACTACAACTCCCAGCATGCCTGGATAGTCTGAGCATGCTGAGGATGTGTAGTTTTGCAACATCTGGAAGGGCACAGTGGTCCCAAAACTGCGGACCTCCAGATGTTGCAAAACTGCAACTCCCAGCATGCCCGGACGCCAAGGGCTGCCTGGGCATGCTGGGAGTTGTAGTATAAGGGGACCAGATGGAGCAGTCCAGATCGCTTTACGGCTGTCTGGACTGCTGCAAAGGTCCTGCAACGCCGCCAAAGATCCACTCACCTGTCGCCGCTGCTGCTGTCTCCGCCGCCGGGATCCGGGTCTTCAAGGACGAAGTAAGTACCGGGGCCGGGCACCAGCACTCCCTCGTCCCCCGCCGCATCCTCCGGTCTTCCTCCCGTTCTCTCTGGACTTCCAGGGGCCGGGCAGGGCGGGAGGAAGTAACCGCCCCCCCCCCCCTTGCGATTGGTCGGTTAGTTCGAACCGAGGAATCGTAGGGGATAGGAGGAGGTGGCAGGCTTGCCACCTCGCTCCTATACTTCAGCATGGTCCGTGGCTGTCTGTGACAGCCACGATAATGCAAATTTACCGGGCGGTCGGGTCCCAGAGACCCGATCAGCCCGGTATCGCCGCAGATTCCTGTTGTGGTTTCAGCAGCAATTTCCGGTGATCGACGACATAGGGGGCTGACATGGCCCCCCCACGACGTTTGCCGCGGCAGGGACCGGAATATACCATGATGTACATGTACGTCATGGGTCCTTAAGTATCGGGGTCCCATGACGTACATGTACGTCATGGGTCCTGAAAGGGGTTAAAGGGGTACTCCGGGGGAAAAACTTTTTTTTTTAAATCAACTGGTGCCAGAAAGTTAAACAGATTTGTAAATTACTTCGATAAAAAAAATCTTAATCCTTCCTGTACATATTAGCTGCTGAATACTACAGTGGAAATTCTTTTCCGTTTGAAACACAGAGCTGTCTGCTGACATCACGAGCACAGTGCTCTCTGCTGACATCTCTGTCCATTTTAGGAACTGCCAGAATAAAAGGAAATCCCCATAGCAAACATATGCTGTTCTGGGCAGTTCCTAAAATGGACAGAGATGTCAGCAGAGAGCACTATGGTCATGATGTCAGCAGACAGCTCTGTGTTTCAAAAATAAAATAATTTCCGCTGTAGTATTCAGCAGCTAATAAGTACAGGAAGGATTAAGATTTTTTAATAGAAGTAATTTACAAATCTGTTTAACTTTCTGGCACCAGTTGATTTAAAAAAAAAGTTTTTCACTGGAGTACCCCTCCATTGTTGATGTTCTCAATGTAAAAGTTGACTCTTTCCTGAAGAGAATGTATTAAAATTGGTTTGTAGCCTCCTCGTGACCAAGGGGTGAATAAAGGGATTTGACTGGTCTTTTTTTTTTTTTTTTTTTTGTACCAATCAATTAAGTGTAGTTTTCCTAGGTGCTATATAGACAATACATTCACTATTGCATTATATAGTTGTTACAGAACAACTTTTCACATCACTGTGATGAAACTGCAGTAATGTATAATTCAACACTAAATAAAATGTATCATTTTACATTGTAATATAGATTTCTAAGGCATGACTACAGTACTGCTATTACAATAACATGATTTTACAGGTAACAAGTGCCTCATTCAGCAAAGGATACATTAGGAATTATCAAAGCATTTATTGCTAAACGGTTTATTTGTTTTTAACCCATTTTACCAATGACAGTTACAAAGTTCCAGACCTATTGCGTAGTTAATGCAAGCAGATAACAAATGGTACATTTACAATTTGCACACAATTAGTTGTGAAAAAGTACATTATCTACTATTATATGTACTGTTATGTCATTATTTTCAATACATTATGCATCATTTTCATTCAGGTAACTATGCATTAAATTGCCAAAGATGGATAGTTGTTTGCAATTTTACATTAACATAGATAAAACTAACTTTATAGAATACATGAAGAAAACTTTTTGCTTAACATTTTAACATTTTGTTCCAAGATGTTTCAAATGTATAAATGATAACTTGAAATAACTTTTACTGATTAGAATATGTAGGTACTCTATAGTTATGCATTTATATAGAATCATGGCCATGTATATTTTTTGTTGATTTTGATAACCTGATAACAATTAATATTAGGCAACCCAAGCTTGACATCACATATCTAATATAATAACCTTCTATCTTTGAGTGATGTTTTGTTTTAGTGTAGGGTCCCACAGAGTGCAACCTCACCGCTTTTGAACATGCAGATGTGCTGCTGGCAGCCACAGCGCAACTGCAGAGTGAGCTCCCTGCTGCGTCCAGGTAGCTCTGTGTGTCAGCTTGTGGCTGCCGGTGGGAAATCCGTTGCTATGAGCGACACAATGCTACAGGGAGTAGAAAGCACGCTCTGCTGTCACTCTGACTGCCAGCAGCGCATTCACAGCCTCTAATATGCTGCAGATGCATTGTGTGTGACCCTAGCATAACATTTACTTACTCTGGTATTATGACCCAGATTTAGGCTGATACTTCACTACAAGTGTATCCCAAGATTACCTTTTATCAGCTACATAAAGGGTTCAACTGCTAAAACCCAACCAATCACAAAAATGGGCGTCCTTCATACCCCTAGTGAACGGATGGCGCCTGCTTCACTTTATTGACTTTATATTTTAATCACTTGGTATGGCTGTACCCAGCTATTATGTGTAATCCCATAGAAAGTGAATGGGGCTTTGGTCAAGCATGTATTGTGCCTCTTTATTCCCTGTGGAGAAGGAATCTTTGTTCTTGCAATTGTGTGGACCCAGAGGTTGGACCCACACTGATAAAATAACATAAGTGATAAGCTTGAAAAGAGAACTCCAGAAAAAAAAATGTTGCCATTATTTCTGGGCTACCGCAACTAATATAAAATACACCTTGATGGAAATCTCTCATCAGTAACACCTGCACTAACCAGTTGGTACAGACAGGTAGTGCAGGTAACACTGATGACAACAGTACTTACCTTGTACCGTTCTGTGTTGTCATTATCCTGCAATCTTCTTTGGTATCTTCAGCTCCGAGACCAACTTGGAGCATGGGCAGAGCTTAGTGACATCACCGTTGCGGTTTGCTAGCAGCAGAACCCAGCAGAGAACAGCAGCCGTGACGTCACTAAGCTCCACCCATGCGCCAAAGAGGATTACCGGAGAATGACAGCCCGGAACAGAACAAGGTACTGTAAGTACTATTGTCATCAGAGTCACCGGCACTACTTGTCTGTACTGACAGGTTGTTGCAGGTGACACTGGTGACAGATTTTCTTTAATTACTTTCCACTGCTTTCAGCTTACTTTTACTTTTAGCTTTCCTCACTGGAACTGCTTCACCATCCTTTGTCTTCTTCCTGCATAATTCCAAAATAGTTTTTTTTTTCCAGAGTTTTCATTTAACCTTGGGAAAGCTCCATTAACTATCTATTAGGGTTGGACTTTGGTCACTAAATTCATGTACTGTACATATGTAGTGTGGGGGCAAAGAGTGATGTAAGCAACATTTCAGAGATAAAATATAGTATAAAGTTTATTACTTCTCAATAAGTTTTTTTTAATTTTCAGAAGATAAATATATTCTCCTACTAAAAGCGCTAAGTTCACTGATAGACTTGTTCCTTTCACAATTAACAGGAATGTGTCACCTAAATGTGTTAGATAGTAAAATGGAATAAATAGCAAATTTTGAAAAAAACATCACAGTCTTTAAAAAAAAAAGAAATTATATGTATATATATATATATATATATATATATATATATATGCATACATAGTGCCAGTGTTGCTGATTGCAGTCTGACACTTCAGCTGTTTAGTATGGCTGTAAAGCTGATCTGGAATGGCTTCGCTCCGATGGTCTGTTGGCGGTGTCAAGAGCCTGGTAACATAAGGGCTGACTGTCCCCATTGGGGGGAACCCATGAACATGGCTAACTATGGCTACCGCCCCTCAATGTATGCCAGGAGACTGTGTGCAACTGGTACCCCTGAAACAGTAGACAATGGTCACCTGTGCCAGGTGAAAGTGGGAGATACCCTGGCGGTGGCACTGCTGAACTCAGGGAGCCTGGTGACTTTGGTAAGAGTGGCCCTCGTGCTGTCCACCGATTATACTGGCCGTGTGCATCCATGGAGACTTAAAGGAGTATCCCACCACTCTGGTGTCTCTATCCATGGTGGCCGGCAGGTGGACTCATGAGGTAGCCATCACCACAAATTTACATTATGAACTAATAATTGGAAGAGACTTCCCTGGTTTCCCATCACTTTGGCCTAATGTGATAGTCACCGATACCCATGGGGCAAGAGTATCCCGAACCCTGGGAAGAGCATCCGGAACCCTGGGAACCTGAGACTGAAAGGGCAGCAGTAGGGGTGGCCACCACTACAGGGGGAAGGGGGGAGCCAAGCCCACTGAATGTAATGGTGGGAGATGTTAAGATTTTGGCAGACCTCAATGTCTCTGGAGACAATTTCGGTACAGCACAGCATCAGGACCCAATTCTATCTCGGGCCTGGGAAAATATGGTAGTAGTTGAGGGTGAGCCGCAGAAACCAAAGTCTGAGTCTATGTTCACCCGTTTTGTGGTTCAACAGGGGATGCTGTACCGAGTAAATCAAGTACGGGGTGAACATGTTGAACAGTTGGTGGTGCCCAAGGCGTATTGCAGGCTCGTGTTGGAGTTAGCCCACCAGTGTGTTCTTGGGGGACACCTGGGCAAGCAGAAAACACAGGACCGAATTCTTTCAGTGTGTTCAAGGAGGTGGAAAAGTATTGTGATCCTTGCCCAACCTGCCAGATAGCCAGTCCCAGCCACATTTCCATAGTCCCCTAGTCCCTCTCCTAATTATTGAGGTTCCATTCGAGAGGATCACTATGGATGTCATAGGCCCAGTACCGAAGTCCGCTAGATGGCACCAACACATCATGGTAGTGCTGGACTATGCCACTCAGTACCCGGAGGCGGTGCCCCTGTGACATACCTTGGCAAAACTCAAAGCCAAATAAATAATGGAGATGTTTTCCGGAATGGGCCTACCTAAGGAGGTTCTGACCGACCTGGGCACCCCTTTTATGTCAAAAGTCATGAGGTAACTCAATAGGCTTCTACAGATCAAATAGTTACGGACATCTGTTTATCACCCGCAAACGGACGGCCTGGTAGAGAGGTTTAATCAAACCTTGAAAAACATGTTAAAGCGGGTAGTGTCTAACGATGGGAGGGATTGGGATCTTCTGCTGTCCTATCTCATGTTTGCAGCGCGAGAGGTGCCCCAGTCCTCTACTGGGTTATCGCCCTTTGAACTGCTATACGGCCGACATCCAACTGGTCTATGGGACATAGCCAAAGAGGCGTGGGAACAACAACCCACACCGCATAAAAGTGTGATAGAGTACGTCACTCAGATGCAAGAGCGAATGTAAACAGTGTTGCCGCTGGTTAGGGAACATATGATGGCAGCCCAGCAAGCCCAGAGTAGGGTCTATAATCGCCAGGCTCGGGTTCAGAATTTTAATTCGGGAGATCAAGTTTTAGTTCTGGTACTGACGGTAGACAGTAAGTTCCTGGCTAGGTGGCAGGGTCCCTACGTAGTGCTCGAAAAGTTGGGGAGGTAACCTACAAGGTACACCAGCCCGGGTGGAGAAAGCCGGTGCAGGTGTACCATGTAAACTGACTGAAACCATGGAAAGATAGGGAGACCAGTACGGATGACAGCCCCCGGCCAGGTTTACTGGGAGTAGAATTTCCAGTCCCACAGTCTGATACAAGGGAAGCAGTTGCCACAGTAAATATTGCTGACAATCTTTCCGCTAAACAGACTCAGGAGGCCAGGAAGTTCATCAGCTGGAACACGGATGTGCTCTAGTATCTCCCTGGACATACTTAAATCATCCGTTATGACATTGTCACTGAGCCTCAGGTGAAAATCCGGTTGAAACCATACTGGGTACGTGAGTCGCGGCAACAAGCCATTTCGGAAGAAGCACAGCTGATGTTAAAGCTAGATGTCGAGGAATCGAAAAGTGAGTGGGCCAGTCCTATAGTCTTAATACCAAGCCGGATGGGACGTTACGATTCTGTAACAACTTTCGCAAACTAAATGAGGTTTCCAAATTTGATGCGTATCCCATGCTCCGAGTAGATGAGCTTATTGAGAAGTTAGGCCAAGCCCATTATATTTCTGTTTTGAACCTCACCAAAGGGTACTGGCAGGTACCCTTGACAGAGGCTTCAAAGGAGCAAACAGCCTTTATCACACCAGAGGGGATATATCAGTACAAGGTATTACCCTTTGGTCTACATAGCTCTCACACCACATTTCAAAGGCTAATGGACATTGTACTCCGTACACATCGTCGGTGCGCTTCGGCATACCTTGGCGATATTCATCCTCCACAGTGCCGACTGAGAAAGTCACCTACCAACAGACAGTAGTGGACTCCCTTAGGAAGGCTGGCTTAACCGCCAACCCAAAAAAGTGCACGATAGGGTTAGAAGAGACCAAGTACCCTGGGTATGTAATTTGGCGCAGAGTTATCAAACCTCAGTTGAACAAAGTAGAGGCAATTCAGAATTAACCACGACCTACGTCACTACTCGGCAAGTAAAGTAATTCCTGGGAATGGTGGGATACTACATGAGGTTTGTCCCCCACTTTGGCTGCACCCTTGACAGGCCTTTTGAATGAACACAAGTCAGTGATGGTCCACTAAAATAATCAGGCAGAAAAAGCTTCCTCTGCTTTGAAGTTGGCCCTGTGTTGGTCCCCGGTTTTGGTGACACCCGACTTCAAAAGGGGGTTTATAGTACAGACCGATGCCTCCGAAGTAGTACTAGTACTAGGAGGATCATGCCGTTGTCTTTCTCAGCCGTAAGCTTACCCCAGCCAAGACCAGGTATAGAATAGTGGAGAGAAAATATTTTTTAGGGAGAAAGTTTCGTCTGGCGACTGACCATTTCCCTCTCAAATGGATGAGCCAAGAAATTCCCAAATCAGACGGGCGTGTCTGTCTTTGCAAAATGTCATATCTTCGGTAGAACACAGGGCGGAACAGTTACCAGGAAATGCAGATGTAATTTGTGAATAATGTGAATAAAACACTGAAGTTTGATTTACAACCTGGTTCCTTGCCTATATGCTGCATCTGCTAACCTGACTACCAGCGCAAATCCCCACAAAATATATATATAAGGATTTCTCCCTGGGGATAGCTCTGGGATTGTCCTTGACACCACCACAGGACACGTTCCCACTTCAATCAGCAGGCAAACAACAGTACTTTATGCAAGTATGGCCCCTCGCCAGCTTTATTAGACAGGCAGGACAAAAACATAAGACAGGAACAAACAAAACCCTAGACCTTCTAGTCACTAACTAAACAATCCAGTGTGCCCTGACTATCAACTGGTGGGCTTTTTCCGGCCAGTTAAACTTATGCCTCCTGTAACCTTCTACCCACTGTTCACAAACAGCATTTGCAACCTCTTGCTGTGTGTGCTAAGCCTCCTTGTCTTGGCCACTCAGGGCTCGGGCGGTGTGTTCCTCACCAGGACCCCTGCCTCCCCCCTACAGCCACCTTGCGGTCTTCTGGGGAGAGCACCAACTATTCTGTCTGACTTCCTTTTAAACACACTTCCCCTTTCGGCTACCTCATTAATTAGGCCACAGGTGGAGGTTTCTCCAGGAGTAGAAATATACCCTTTCCTAGCCACAGTATTCAGCACCCTTTCCTAGCCACAGTATGACATATCCCCCCCCCCACACACACACACAGACACACACACACACACACTCTGCTAGGGCCACTGGAAAGGTGCACTTGACTTGAAAAGGCAGAGTGCAACTGCCTTTCCTTTTCCTTGAACAACTTCATCCAACAGGTTTTGAGGCACTTGGCTTACTTCTTCAGCAGATCTTATATGCACCACTTCAATGGCGCACCCTTCTTTCATTCGCACTTTCACCAGCCACCAAGCACAAGACTTTTGGTCACCTTTGACAAATTCCTCGTAAAAAGCTCCATTCATGTCACACCTTTCCAACGCCAGGTTCTTCACTTTGGTCTGTGCTGTGCTCCGGACACTAGGTGCGGACAAGGCAGATGCTCCAGGCCTTTGTCTTCTTCTGTCACCGGTACGACCATCGCCCGAACTTTGCTGGTGGCAAACCAAGCCTGTATCAACCATTTGCAGGACATCTGCAGTTATCTCTGGTTTAGCTTCTGCCTCAGAGAACTTCTCTGCCTCAGCATTTTCACCATCCAATGTCCATATCTCTGCAGCTTCAGAGGACCTTTCATAGGGTTTCACCTCAGTCTCAGCTTTAGAGGAATTCTCATATGGCTTCCTCTCATGCTCTTCAGACTCTACAGTTTCTTGAGTCCATTGCTCAGACTCTGCCACTTTTAAAGGGGTACTCCGGTGAAAACCTTTTTTCTTTTAAATCAACTGATCCCAGAAACTTAAAGAGATTTGTAAATTACTTCTATTAAAAAATCTTAATCCTTCCTGTACTTATTAGCTGCTGAATACTACAGAGGAAATACTTTTATTTTTGGAACACTGTGCTCTCTGCTGACATCACAACCACAGTGCTCTCTGCTGACATTATTATAATAATAACTCATTATTTACATAGCGCTCACACCTATTTGTAGATGTTGTCCTTAGTGGGATTTGAACCCACAACCACAGTGCTGCAAGGTAACAGTGCTACCCACTGAGCCACTGTGCTGCCCTTACCATATATTTGCTAAAATGGACAGAGATGTCAGCAGAGAGCACTGTGGTCATGATGTCATCAGAATCTCCTCTGTAGTATTCAGCAGCTAATAAGTACAGGAAGGAATAAGATTTTTTAACAGAAGTAATTTACAAATCTGTTTAACTTTATGGCAATAGTTGATTTAAAAGAAAAAAGGTTTCCACCGGAGTACCCCTTTAAAGAAAGCATCTCAGTCTCCAGTAGCTTTTAATGTTTCTGCTGCTTACTATTGAGCTTAGCAGAGTTCACATTCTCACTTTCCAGCAATTCTGTCAAGTATTTGACAGTTTCTTCCAGGGACAGCAGTTGGTCTCTCATGTGCTCATTGTCTTTATTCAGCTGCGTCATCTTGGGCACTTTCTGTTCATAGACTTTTAGCTGAGCCTCTTATTCAGAGAGCTGGTTCTCAGTGAATCCAAGGTAGCTGCGTGAGACCTAAGGTGCGCTTCGTTCTGCACTAGTGTTGCTCGCGAATATTCGCAATTCGAATATTATTCGCGAATATCGGATATTCGCGAATTCGCGAATATAGCGCTATATATTCGTAATTACGAATATTCGTTTTTTTTCTTTTTTCTTTTCTTCACAGTACACATCACAGTGATCACCCCTCTCTGCTTCCAGCTTGTGTGGTGTAAAGAAGGCTCTCCTACTACTGTGTGAGACTGGCGCGCGAAAATTCGCATATGCGAAAATTAGTATATGCTAATTTTCGCATATGCTAATTTTCGCATATGCGAATCTTCGCATATGCGAATTTCCGCGTTTGCTAATTTTGTATATGCTAATATTCACATATGTAAATTTTCGCATACGCGAAAATTTCGTATATGCGAAAATAAAACGAGAATATACCGAATGTGCGAATATTCGCGAATATATGACGAATATTCGTCCATATATTCGCGAATATTCGCGAATTCGAATATGGCCTATGCCGCTCAACACTATTCTGCACCTCCAGGTTTGGCACCTTATGAGTCATTACAACTTTCTCCTTCTCCAGCTCTTCCATGGCTACCAACCTAGCTTTATGATCACTTTGTAGAGCCAGATATGCCTCACACAGGACATTCACTTCTTCATCCTTGAATGAGACCTGCTTGGCCAGACTCTTCAATTCTCTCTCCTTGCTGGTCACAAGATCCTGGGAGCAGGACAGTTCATCCTGCAGAGCCGCAAACAAATTTTTCTGAAGCTTCCTGCTCTTTCAATCTAACTTGTTCCAACTCTTCTCCTTTAGGGGTAGATGTCCCCTTTCCAAGGATCTTGACCCCTTGGGCCTCTTTCAACTCACCACCATCTCTCTGCTCACTCGCAGAAACGTCAATAGCTCCTGGGTCTGCAACAGCAACATCTGGTCCAGTGGTTCAACCTTCCTCGTCACGATCCATCTCTGGTCCAGACATCACATCTCCTTCACTCAGGACTCTGTCTATGACAGTAAGCGCAGCACCCTGCTCTATATGTACTCTCTTCAGTACTTCTGCATCATCAACGGACATCTCTATAGCTTCTTTTCCAGTCACCTCTTCCAGGTGACAGAGCAACTCTAGTCTCACCTTGGGCTCATCTTCAGCTTGGGGATGGAGCCCATGTTCCTGTACCTGATCCATTTCTGGTTTTACTGAAGATTCTGTTTCAGTCAAAGGCACACTTATCACTTGAGTCTCTGTATCCTCTTGGACTTGACTCTCGGTCTGTTCTTTAGCTCCCCCAGCAGTCTGGTAGACCCCTATCTGACATATATCTAGTGACTGCGGACACTCCTCCTCCTCAGCCTCTGCTGAGTAACTTTCAACTAGTGTGTGGTGCAAGTCAAGTGTTGTGGGCCTATCAGGTGTACCCGCTCTAGTTACCTGAGAGTCTTGATACCACCCACCATCAACTCATGGATTCTAACATCCATCTTTTCTGGCCTCCTGACCAGAGGACAACCAGGTGCGAAGACGTCCTCTTGCTGAACTGCAGACAATTTCATTAAGATGCTCACCTTAGCATCCATCTTGGCGACAACGGGTTGCTGTCCACGTCGGTTGCTCCTAGCAATGGCATTTTGACATCGACCCATCTTTGCAAAACAAATAATCCCGCACGGCTTACTGCTGTGGCACTGCGCAGGTGGCCCGCCCACCAGTCTCTTTACCTGAGAGAGCACTCACTGGCTTGATGCAATCCATTGCTTCTAACAATGCTTTCCCCACAGGCTCAGTCCTGCTCTTGTACTCCGCAGCTGGGCTTGTCCCACTTGCAACATACACGTTGGTTGCTCCTGGCAACAGCTTCACTGCAACTAGACGTTGGTTGCTCTTAGCAACGTGCTGCCTGCATCCTCCACCAATTGTAAAGATTTCTCCCTGGGGATAGCTTTGGGATCATCCTTGACAACACCACAGGACACGCTTCCACTTCAATCAGCAGGCAAACAACAGTACTTTATGTAAGTACGGCCCCTCGCCAGCTTTAGACAGGTTGCAGGATAAATAAAAACATGAGACAAGAATAAACAAAACCCTAGACCTTCTAGTCACTAACTAAACAATCCAGAGTGTCCTGACTATCAACTGATGGGCTTTATCCGGCCAGTCAAACCTATGTCTCCTGCAACCTTCTTCTCACTGTTCACACACAGCATTTGCAACCTCTTGTTGTGTGTGCTTAGATTCCTTGTCTTGTCCACTTCACTGTTCAGGCCACTCACAGCTCTGGCTGTGTGTTCCTCAACCGGACCCCTGCCTCCCCCCTACAGCCACCTTGCTGTCATCTGGGGAGAGCACCAACTATTCTGTCTGACTTCCTTTTAAACACACTTCCCCTTTCTGCTACCTCATTAATTAGGCCACAGGTGGAGGTTTCTCCAGAGTTAGCTAGGGCAATACACCCTTCCCTTGCCACAGTGTCATAATATATTAAGTAATAAACAACATTGAGAACTCTGTTTATTTGGCTGATATATACGTATATGTACAATCATTATTTATAGATGCCAAACTGTGTTACAAAACTCATGAGCCTATGTATTTGTGGTGTCATTTTATTATTGTTTCAATCTGTTACTTTCCAGAGCACATCATCGAAATCCTGAGTATTACTATGTTATACCTGCAGATTTCCTATTTTATTTAGTCTTTTGTTTCAGATGACAGCCTTCATTGACATTAATTATAATTCTTTACTTATTGACTATCATTGTTTTAGCCCAGACATTGTTGAATTGACTACCTGTAACAGAACAACGTTATTATTTTAAAAGGATAGCCAAAATATTTTTCAAGCTGTTTCTGTAATGAACTGGAAGTAGTAACCCTGTCAAATAACATAAAAAAATCATTGTTATAAGCCGTTGGCATCTATTTATTACTAAAGAACAAAAGCCTTCATCCATTTCCTTTAGAGAATGACATTTTTGTAATTCACTGCCCATTTCATTTGTTCTAAAGGCCTTCATGGGTTGACAAATATTTCTCTGAAATGGCTACTGATGCTTGATAGGATAATGTGCAGCCCCCTAGGACAAGGGCAAAGGCAGCAAACTTATCATCCTTTAGTTTAACTTAGCACGGGTCAGTAACAGAGCCAGGGGCGACAGGAGATGTTAAAGTGTGGGAAGCAAGTCTTAGAGCTGTAGGATGCTAGTTTTATAGTGTATTCTTCCCTTTGCCATTAAGCTGCAGAGACAGTCTGAATCACATTCTTGATTTGGTTCACTGAACGGCATATAAACTGTTCCCTCATAAGAGGAATAAAATAAATGAAAAAATACACTCATAGGTTGGTCTACAATTCGTGACTGGAATGTTGATGCTAATATTCTGGCAAATAATGGAAATGTGCTGCATATGTGGCTTTGAGAAACAGATTATCAGGACATAATATACACAGTAGTCTATAATCCATATCAATTAAATTAATCTATATCAATTATATTCATTTTCTGTATTACAAATAGGAAAACGTATGTGTTCTAAATAAGGATTCCTCAAGATTAAATCATATTTAAATTAAACTATTATTGTTTTTAAAATATTTTGGTGTCGGCTATATTTTCATTCTTAAACTATAATAGAGCATGTGGCATCTTGCATCAAAATGTTATGTACAAGGTTCCAGAAACTCTTCTAAATGATGTGTAGTATATTTCTAAAACATTGTAGATGAGATGTAGATAAAATCCTGGAGAAACTTTTTTTTTATTTTATTTTTTAAACGGAAGTGGCAAGGTGCAGAGCTTACTGTGAAATACTATAGGGTATCTACCAGCGTTAAGGATGTGCCTACACTGCTGCTATAGTGCAACAGTAAAAAGCAAAATGGAAGACAGCTCTCCAGAACAGTATATGTAACATACAGTGCTAGTGTGTGTATGTTTTTTTCTTTTATGTATATTCTCAAGGTACAATTATTGATTAGTGTTGCTTACGAATATTCGCAATTCGAATATTCATTGCGAATTCGCAAATATTACGAATTTCATGATTAAAATTCGCTATTACGAATATTCGGCTTTTTTTCAAACTGTTTTAAAAACTGAGCACATTGTAGGGATCTCCTTCGACTGATAAATGCAATGCTTGTATAATTTCATTAAAGACCCAGGGATAAGACTGTGAGGCGAAAGGTTTATGCATGCGAATATTCGCAATGCGAATATTCGTGGAGATTCCGCCCTACTTATGCCTGTGAGCCAATGAGAGTTCTGCAAGCACACTTGTCAGAGCTTAGCAACGTCCCTAGCAATGTCCCTTGCATGATGTTATAGCGCGCATGCGCAGACAAGCGAAATTTCGCTATTAATTTTGCATTCGCAATAGCGAAATTTCACAATTCAAAAAAATGTCTCGAATATAACGAATATTCGAATTTCACAAATATGGGACAAATATTCGTCCTCATATTTGCGAAATATCGTGAATTTGATTATGGCATATGACGCTCATCACTATTATTGATCACAGTCCAAAATGACTTCTTGAGCTTCACTGGACCTTGCTTATGTCCAACTCTAGTAATATTTCTGCAGGTTTGAAATGTCATGCAGGAGGGCTAAGTCTGCTAGTCTAGTCTGACAGATTTCTACAGCCTGATCTACAGATATCAGCCGCACAACAGACCAAAAAAGGTGATTTTTCTCTAACTGTTATCCAGTGTGATCAGGTTCAATCCCTCGTGTACCCCAAGATGCAGAAAAAGGAAGGAACTACAGCACTGGTATCCAATATGCAGAAAACGCTATAAAGCTTTTTTTTTACATTTTAACCTTTTCTTTCATAGTACTGCATTAATCTACTGTGATAGACCCAACATGCCGACAGTGCAGTCCACATGGGAGGATTTACTCAGCATGGAAATCTTATGTAAGTGCTTATTAAACATTTCACAGAGTGGCCCTTTAGATTACATATTAAACAAGGCAGCAGGGATTATACAAATGGATGCTCCCGAAGATCCAAAAGCTGTGCTGCACTCAAAGTAGCATGAAACAAACACTTGCAAGTATAAAGAAAAATACAAGTCATGACATCTGAACTGTATTTTTAACATTTTAAGTTTTGCGGGGATGATGGGTTAAACTATACCCCAGAGGCTCTCCAGCTGCTACAAAGCTAAAATGCCCATAATGCCTGAGACCTCCAGGCATGATGGGAGTTGAAGCTTTGCAAAAGCTAGAGAGACATTTTAACCGAGGGGATGGGTGGGGGTCCCAGCAATTGGACCCCACATAAAAAATGTGCTGCTTAGTCTGAAATGCCAGCGCCTATATTTGGTCCCAGGCTGGCCCTATATGCATATGAAATAGAGAAGGTAAAATGAAAATACTTTATGACATCAAGGTCATGAAAAGCAGATTTTAATGGTAACGACTAGAGATGAGCACATTTAAAAAAAATAGAAAAAATGTCTATTTCTGTCTTACAGAGAGCCTCTGTAAGAACACTTTGCCTTGCTGTAATACGCATAGGGTGTGTGCTGGGTTAGTGAAATAATGCTGTTATTCAGTATGACATGCAGATCAGAGGCATCACTATTAGAATCACTGTCGCAGAGCAGCACAATGACAGAGCCTGGAGGTGGTACAGGATGAGGAAACCATATAGTGGCTGAATGACATAACGTGGAGGTGGTGGCAGTATAAGGAGAACATATAGTTTCAATAGGGGTGTAGAACACTTTGCCTTGTCCTAACAAGCATAGGGAATGTGCTGTGTTAGGGAAATAATACGGTTATTCAGTATGACATGCAGGTTACAGGCATCGCTATTAGAATCAATGCCGCAGAGCATCTGGATGTGGCAGCATGGGAGACCATATGGTGTCAAAATTGAAGAGAATTTTATGCAATTTTTTTTAATCTAATTTGAATTTATTTACATTTTTTGAGTACTCATTCTGGTGAGCATCGAGCTGGCGTTCCTCCAACAGGCGAGATACCACCTGTTCCAGCCACTGCCTCTCAGAGCCCCCCTGACTGTGAAAGTGCAAATGTTTCATTTAATCAGTCATGGTTCATTGTTATTGCTCTATTGATTTTTTTTCATTTAAATTAAAATTGAAATTTAAGATTTAAAAATAAAATTTGTGGTTACAAAAGACCAAATCACACAAGGAGTCACATGTCACATGATGGCAGAATGACAGAGCCTAGAGGTGGCAGCAGCATAAGGAGACCATATAGTGGCTGAATGACAAAGCCTGGAATTGGCGGCAGCAAGAGGAGTCCATATAGTGGCTGAATGACACAGCCTGGAGTTGATGGCAGCATGAGGAGTACATTGGGCCTCACAATCCCTAAGATACAAAGATGAATTTTCAAATTTAAATTGAAGATTTATGGTATCTAGTGCTACCATAAAAATGTTTAGGTAATGTCCCAACAGCATGAGGAGACCATATAGTGGCTGAATGACACAGCCTGGAGTTGGCGGCAGCATGAGGAGACACACGGCCTCACAATCCCTAAGATAAAAAAATATGAATTTTCTAATTTACATTGAAGATTTATGGTAGCTAGTGCTACCATAAAAATGTTAAGATAATGTCCCAGCAGCATGAGGAGACCCTATAGTGGCTGAATGACACAGCCTGGAGCTGGCGGCAGCATGAGGAGACCAAATAGTGGCTGAATGACACGGCCTGGAGTTGGCGGCAACATGAGGAGGAGACCACAGGGCTTTACAATCCCTAAAGTTAAAAGATGAATTTTTAAATTTAAATTGGAGATTTATGGTAGCTAGTGCTACCATAAAAATGTTTAGGTAATGTCCCAGCAGCATGAGGAGACCATATAGTGGTTGAATGACACAGCCTGGAGTTGGCAGCAGCATTTGGATACCATAGGGCCTCACAATCCCTAAGATAAAAAGAAGCATTTTCAAATATAAATTGAAGATTAATGGTAGCTATTGCTACCATAAAAATGTTTAGGTAATGTCCCAGCAGCATGAGGAGACCATATAGTGGCAGAATGACACAGGCTTAAGCTGGCGACAGCATGAGGAGACCATATAGTGGCTGAATGACACGGTCTGGAGTTGGCGGCAGCATGAGGAGGAGACCATAGGGCTTTACAATCTCTAAAATTAAAAGATAACTTTTCAAATTTAAGTTGAAGATTTATGGTAGCTAGGGCTATTATAAAAGATGTTTTGGTAATGTCCAAGCAGCATGAGGAGTCCATGTAGTGGCTGAATGACACAGCCTGGAGTTGGCGGCAGCAAGATCAGACCATAAAGTGGCTGAATGGCACAGCCTCGAGTTGGCGACAGCATGAGCAAACAATAGGGCTAGACAATCCTGAAGATTAAAGTTTTATGGTAGATAGTAGAGATAAGCGAATTGAAGCTGACGAACCCGAATTCATTACGAAATTCATGAAATATTCGATTTGCAACTAATGCGAATATCGCCGCGATTCTATCTCTCAAATAGCTTCATTAAATTCCATTTACTGCAGTCCAGACTCCAGGGCATCTCAAATGGTGGATCCACATGTCAGTACATGGGGCAAGGAACGCTGGGAAGGCGGGAAGGCAAGGCAGGAAGGGAAGTAGGCTGGATGACCCTGAATCACATGCAGGATGCAGCAGCCATTCACCCAGTCACCCCTGTGATGTCGCAGACCTATATATTCAGCAGCCATTTTGCGCCTTGTCATATCATTCATTACACTGCATACAGATAGGACGGACATTGCTGTGTGTGTGTTAAACAGAAAAGCTCATTACAGCAGCATTTAACATCCTAGTTACTCCAGCATTCTGGTGGACAAAGAGCAGTGTTTTTTTCACTGAAAAGGATTTTTACTGCAGCGATTAACCTCCCAGTCATTTTCTACAGCATTGTATTACAGAGGGGCAGATAGCTGAGTGTTGCCTCATACATTTCAACAAGCTGCCTTAACTTCATAAACCTTAGCAGAGGAGGCAGGAATAATTTTTCAACGCAATTCTGTGTCTATGTTCCAGATCTGCTCGTTATACTAGTCTGTTGACGGTATAATACCCAGCAGTCCATTCCTAATAGTCTTTGACATAGTGAAATTTTGTGTTTAGAACACAGTTTTTTGTGCTGCAGCACTGTTGTGTACTGCTGGTGTTGTGCAAAAATACATTTTTTATGTGTATTGTAGCGTAGGTTTCTTCCTTCATCAGTGCATACCACATACGTACATCTAAGTAGTGTAATATTTTGTACCTGTTAATCTGTCAAGGGCCTAGATACTGTGAAAGTCCAGGCAAAAGTAATCACCGGCTGGTGTTTTACTAAAATACATTTTTTTGAGCGTACTGTACCGAATTTTTCTGCCCTCATAAATGCATACCTACATCTAAGTGGTGTACAATTTGTGCCTGTTAATTAGTGATGTCGCGAACATAAAATTTTCGGTTTGCGAACGGCAAACGCGAACTTCCGTAAATGTTCGCGAACCGGCGAACCGGGCAAACCGCCATTGACTTCAATGGGCAGGCGAATTTTAAAACCCACAGGGACTCTTTCTGGCCACAATAGTGATTTAAAGTTGTTTCAAGGGGACTAATACCTGGACTGTGGCGTGTCGGAGGGGGATCCATGGCAAAACTCCCATGGAAAATTACATAGTTGATGCAGAGTCTGGTTTTAATCCATAAAGGGCATAAATCACGTATTATTCCTAAATTCTTTGGAATAACGTGCTTTATCCCCCTTTGGGCAGCACATAGAGCCCCCCGCCCCCCTTTAGGCATCACATAGTTAGATCCCCCCTTTAGGCAGCACATAGATTCCCCCATATTAGGCAGCACATAATTAGAGCCCCCCTTTAGACAGCACAAAGGTAGAGCCTCCCTTTAGGCAGCACATAGAGCCCCTTTAGGCATCACATAGTTAGATCCCCCCTTTAGGCAGCACATAAATTCCCCCATATTAGGCAGTACATAGTTAGAGTCCCCCTTTAGGCAGCACATAGGTAGAGCCTCCCTTTAGGCAGCACATAGTTAGATTCCCCCTTTAGGCATCACATAGTTAGATCCACCCTTTAGGCAGCACATAGATTCCCCCATGTTAGGCAGCACATAGTTAGAGCCCCTCTTTAGGCAGCACATAAAGCCCCCTTTAAGCAGCACATAGATTCCCCCATATTAGGCAGCACATAGTTAGAGCCTCCCTTTAGGCAGCACAGAGAGCCCCCTTTAGGCAGCACATATTTAGATCACCCCTTTAGGCAGCACATAGATTCCCCCATTTTAGGCAGCACATAGTTAGAGCCCCCCGTTAGGCAGCACTGGTTTTATTTCACAGCCAAAAAAGGTATTTTTTTTTATTTGAACAACTGTCACACCAAATGTGATTTGCACTAGTGTGACAATGAGCAAAAAAGGTTGCCAGCGGAGTTCCCCTTTTAAGCAGAGGTCCCCAACCAGGGTGCCTCCAGCAGTTGCAAGACACACGGACTGAACTTATAGCCCTTTTAATACTGTAGTTAGTTGCTTGAAGGAAATTAAGTTTTACACCGGAGTACCCCTTTTAACCAGGGGTTCCCTCCCAACCAGGGTGCCTCCAGCTGTTGCAAGACACACGGACTGATATTTGAGCCCTAAAAAGGGCTTTTTTGGGTGCTGTCCTTAAAGCAGATGTTAGACTAGTGTTTAGGAGTAAAGTGGACCCTGAATACACCACATAGCAGCAACCTAGCTATCGCTTTCCCTATTACAGCAGGAACAGCTTCTCTGTCCCTCCACTTTCTAAGCCTGCAGCATGCCGAATGAAGGTAAAATGGCGTCCGTGCAGGAGGTAGGAGGGTCTGGAAGGGAGGGACTGCTGCTGATTGGCTGTAATGTGTCTGCTGACTCTGACTCACAGGGTCAAAGTTTATCGCAATGTTAAAGTAAAGGCGGCAAATTGAACTTCAAATATGTTCGCCTGGCGATGCGAACGCGAACATGCTAAGTTCGCCGGGAACTGTTCGCTGGCGAACAATTCGCGACATCTCTACTGTTAATCTGTCAAGGGCCTAGATACTGTGAAAGGACAGCCAAAAGTAATCAAAGGCTGGTGTTTTACTCCAATACATTTATTAAGTGTACAGTAGTGCATTTTTTCTGCCCAAATAAATGCATACCACATACCTACATCTAAGTAGTGTACTATTTTGTATTTTGATACTAATCTGTCAAGGGCCTAGATACTGTGAAAGTCCAGGCAACAGTACTCATTGGCTGGTGTTTTTACTCTGATACTTTTTTGCGCATACTGTAGCGCATTTTTCTGCCCTCATAAGTGCATAACTGCATACCACATACTTACATCTAAGTAGTGTACTATTTTGTACCTATTAATCTGTCAATGGCCTAGATACTGTGAAAGTCCAGGCAAGTAATCACCAGCTGATGTTTTACTAAAATACGTTTTTGTAAGCGTACTGTAGCACATTTTTCTGCCCTCATAAGTGCATACCACATACGTACATCTAAGCAGTGTACTATGTTGTACCCGTTAATCTGTCAAGGGCCTAGATACTGTGAAAGTCCAGGCAAAAGCAATCACCGGCTGGCGTTTTACTCAAATAAATTTTTTAAGCGTACTGAAGCGCATTTTACTTCCCTCATAAGTGCTTACCACATACCTACATCTAAGTGGTGTAATATTTTGTGCCTGTTAATCTGTAAAGGACCTAGATACTGTGAAAGGACAGCCAAAAGTAATCAAAGGCTGGTGTTTTACTCCAATATATTTATCAAGCGTACAGTAGTGCATTTTTCTGCCCTAATAAATGCATACCACATACCTATATCTAAGTAGTGTACTTGTTGTACCTGTTAATCTGTCAAGGGCCTAGATACTGTAAAAGTCCAGGCAAAAGTAATCACCGGCTGCTGTTTTACTAAAATACGTTTTTTTTACGCATACTATAGCGCATTTTTCTGCCCTCATAAGTGCATAACTGCATACCACATACGTACACCTAGGTAGTGTACTATTTTGTACCTGTTAATCTGTCAAAGGCCTAGATACTTTGAAAGTCCATGCAAAAGTAATCACCGGCTGTTGTTTTACTCAAAGAATTTTTAAAGCGTACTGTAGCACATTTTTCTTCCCTCATAAATTCATACCACATACGTACATCTAAGTAGTGTATTATTTTGTACCTGTTAATCTGTCAAGGGCCTACATACTGTGAAAGGACAGCAAAAAGTAATCACTGTGTTTTACTCCAATAGGTGTATTCTACGTACTGTAGCGCATTTTTCTGCCCTCATAAGTGCATACCACATACGTACATCTAAGTAGTGTACTATTTTGTACCTGTTAATCTGTCAAGAGCCTAGATACTGTGAAAGTCCAGGCAAAAGTAATCACCGGCTGGTGTTTTACTCAAAGAATTTTTAAAGCGTACTGTAGCACATTTTTCTTCCCTCCTAAATTCATACCACATACGTACATCTAAGTAGTGTATTATTTTGTACCTGTTAATCTGTCAAGGGCCTACATACTGTGAAAGGACAGCAAAAAGTAATCACTGTGTTTTACTCCAATAGGTGTATTCTACGTACTGTAGCGCATTTTTCTGCCCTCATAAGTGCATACCACATACGTACATCTAAGTAGTGTACTATTTTGTACCTGTTAATCTGTCAAGAGCCTAGATACTGTGAAAGTCCAGGCAAAAGTAATCACCGGCTAGTGTTTTTAAGCGTACTGTAGTGCATTTTTCTGCCATCATAAGTGCATACCACATACCTACATCTCTAAGTAGTGTACTATTTGTTACCTGCTAATCTGTTGTGGGCCTACATACCGTGAACGTGCAGGGTAAAGTAATCACTGGCTGGTGTTTTACTAAAATACGTTTTTTTAAGCATACTGTAGCACACTTTTCTTCATAAGTGCATACCTGATACCACATACCTGTTACGCCGAGCGCTCCGGGTCCCTGCTCCTACCCGGAGCGCTCGCAACGTTCTCCTCTCTGCAGCGCCCAGGTCAGACCCGCTGACCTGGAGCGCTGCACTGACATTCACGATGGGGATGCGATTCGCATAGCGGGACGCGCCCGCTCGCGAATCGCATCCGAAAGCCACTTACCCGTCCCGGTCCCCCGCTGTCACGTTCTCTAGGGCGCGCGCGCCAGCTCTCTAAGATTTAAAGGGCCAGTGAACAAATGATTGATGCCTGGCCCAATCAGTCTAATAAGCCTCCACCTGCTCCCTGTCTATTTTACCTCACTTCCCCTTCCCTTCCTGGCCGGATCTTGTTGCCTTGTGCCAGAGAAAGCGTTTAGTGTATGTCCATAGCCTGTGTTCCAGACCTTCTGCTGTTGCCCCTGACTACGACCCTTGCTGCCTGCCTTGACCTTCTGCTACGTCCGACCTTGCTCTTGCCTTGTCCTTTTGTACCACGCCTATCTCAGCAGTCAGAGAGATTGAGCCGTTGCCGATGGATACGAGCTGGTTGCTACCGCCGCTGCAAGACCATCCTGCTTTGCGGCGGGCTCTGGTGAATACCAGTAGCAACTTAGAACCGGTCCGCCGGCATGGTCCACGCCAATCCCTCTCTGACACAGAGGATCCACCTCCAGCTTGACGAATCCTAACAATACCTACATCTAAGTATTGTACTATTTTGCAACTGTTAATCTGTCAAGGGCCTACATACTGTGATCCAGGCAAAAGTACTCACCGGCTGCTGTTCTAGGCAAATACTATTTTAAGCGTAGTGAAGCGTATTGTACTCACCTGATATACGCAATAAGTATGTCAGGCAGAGTAGTGCCAGGACATGCACAGTGGAGTGGCATAGGCCTAAATTCATCAGGGGCAGGCAGAGTTCGCCGCAGAGTAGGGGCGTGGGGCAGCCGGAGTCGCAGTGAGAGGTCTAAGCTCCCAGTGTCAGGTAGCAGTCGTGTCTCGGTCAGCAACCCAGCAGCTGTGATTGATTGGTTCACTCAGTCATCCACTTCATTCCAAGTGACATCCGACACCCCATTCAACAGTCGGTGGGTTCCTCAGATTCAACCCTCATTTGGCATGGCCCTCATGCTTCTGCTGCCACCTCAAGGCTCTGTCATTGTGCTGCTCTAGGGTCTCCTCATGCTAATGCTACCACCACCGGGCTCTGTCATTGTGCTTCTCTATGGTCTCCTCATGCTAATGTTACCTCCTTTACGTTCTGTCATTGTGTCACCATATGGTCTCCTCATGCTGATGCTACCACCTCCAGGCTCTGTCATTGTGCCGCCATATGGTCTCCTCATGCTGATGCTGCCACCTCTAAGTTCTCTAATTGTGCTGCTCTATGGTCTCCTCATGCTGATGCTGCCACCCCCAGGGCTCTCTAATTGTGCTGCTCTATAGTCTCCTCTTGCTGATGCTACCGCCTCCACACTCTGTCATTGTGCCACCATATGGTCTCCTCATGTTCTTGCTACCACCTCCAGGCACTGTCATTGTGCCACCATATGATCTCCTCATGTTAATGCTGCCACCTCCAGGCTCTCTAATTATGCTGCTCTATGGTGTCCTCATGCTGATGCTACCACCTCCAGGCTCTCTCATTGTGCTGCCATGAATATTGCAAAACATAATTGAGGTGCTGGTCCCCAGTTTCAGAAATTTCTCTGCATTAGGGTCACTTTCAGGACTCCTGATGCAGCTGCCACCTCCATGCTGTCTTATTCAGCCAATATATGGTATCCTTATGCATCAGCCACCTCCAGGCGGTGCCATTTAGCCACTATATGCTCTCCTTATGTTTCAGCCAACTCCAGGTCTCCTCATACTGATGCCACCTCCAGGCTCTGTCATTGTGCTGCCATGTGACATGTGACTCCTTGTTAAATTTGGTCCTTTGTACCCTCACGCCGGAGACCGGGACACAAAAAGTTGGGAGTTAAAATTTTTATTTCAAAATATTACATTTAAATAAAAAAATCTTAAATTTCAATGGTCTCCTCATGCTTCTGCCAACTCCAGGCTATGCCATTCAGACACTATATGGTCTCCTCATGCTTTAGCCAACTCCAGGCTGTGCTATTCAGTCACGATTTGGTCTCCTCATTCCTCAGCCACCTCCAGGCTGTGCCATTCATCCAATATATGGTTTACTGATGCTTCAGCCACCTCTAGGCTGTGCCATTCATCCAATATATGGTTTACAGATGCTTCAGCCACCTCCAGGCTGTGCCATTAATCCAATATATGGTTTACTGATGCTTCAGCGAGCTCCAGTCTGTGTCATTCAGCAACTACATGCTTTAGTGATGCTGCTGGGCCAAGGACCTTTCTTATATATAGAAATATATATATATTAGGGCTCAGGGTTTGAGACAACTGGACAGGTTGTGTTTAAAGTAATATTAAAATTTATTGATTGTATATAATGTGACAATTGAATATTAGATAAAATGTAAATAGCAGCAACTGCGTCTCACAGGGCCCTTGTGTAGGCGCAGCACCAACTATTAAGAACTATAGCATATGTATAGTACAGTATATAAAATATAAAAATATACTTGTAAAAAATTATAAAAGATATAAAATAAGAATATAGAGACCACCATAAACATATATATATAGAGAGGGATCTGGGTGGGAGAGTCTTAGTTCATCCTCTATGGTAAATAATCTCCTCTCATAAAAAAGTCCTGCTCATATAGACCGATTCTGGTATTGTGGTAACCAATGGCAACCATAAGGTTAGTAACCCGTAGCAACCGTTCTGATGAGTCCGGCTATTTAAGCACTTCAACGTTTAAGTAGAAGATAAACTTGATATTTGTAGACAATATTCAACATGAACAGCTAGTGTGCAGTCACTGTTAATATGCATGCATATTTGTATGATACTTTGTATCTCACCACTCCCGAACACTGATGCGCTGAACTTCACGGGGATGCTGCGATCTCCTCCTGATGCGCTGTGTAATCCTGCAGTGTATTAGCACTGAGTAGCTGTCTTGGTAAGCGGCAGCATCACCGGAGACTCGGCCGTCTCCCACAGTGGTGATGTTGGTAGATGGTGGGTTGCGGGTAGTGTTGTCGCAGCGGTTCTGCGGATGCGCACGTACATGTGCCAGTGGCGTCCTCGTGACAGCGAGGCGCGGATGTCTCCTTCACCGGGTGTCGGGTGATTGACAGTTTATTGTCCGGTATCGGACTGCTATTGACTTAAGCAGGGCAAATATAATGGTGGTCTTAATAGGTATTGAGGGGACGCTGGACGCGTTTCAGGACTGTCTCAGTCCTTTCTTCAGCAGCAAAGACCACCTATTGGTGCTAATGTTCGCATATGCGAATTTTCGCTTATGTAAATTTTCGCACACGCGAATATTCGCATATGCGAAAATAAACGAGAATATTACGAATATGCGAATATTCGCGAATATGACGAATATTCGTCCATATATTCACGAATATTCGCGAATTCGAATATGGCCTATGCCGCTCAACACTACTAGGTGCCATACATCTTTAAAGGAAATGTCAAAATTCATCATTTAATCTTAGGGGTTGTGAAGCCCTCTTGTGTACTCACGCTGCTGCCAGCTCTAGTCTGTGTCATTCAGCAACTATATGCTTTAGTGATGCTGCTGGGCCTAGGACATTACCTATATATGTGTATGGTACCATCAGTATCACTAGGTACCATACATCTTCAATGGAAATGTCAAAATTCATCTTTTATTCTTAGAGATTGTGAGGCCCTATTGTCTCCTCATCTGCCACAAACTCCAGGCTGTGCTATTCAGACACTATGTGGTCTCTTCATGCTGCCACGAACTCCAGGCTGTACCATTCAGCCACTTTATGGTCTCTTTTTGCTGCCATAAACTCCAGGCTGTGCCATTCAGCCACTGTATGGTCTCCTCATGTTGCCTCAAACTCCAGGCTGTGCCATTCAGCAACTATATGGTCACTCCTCATGCTTCAGCCACCTCCAGGCTGTGTAATTCAGCCACTACATGGTCTCCTCATGCTTCAGCCTCATCCAAGCTGTGTCATTCAGCCAGTATATAGTCTCCTCATGCTGCAAACACCTCCACGCTGTGTCATTCAGCCACTATTTGGTCTCCTCATACTGATACCACCTCCAGGCTCTGTCATTGTGCTGCCATGTGACATGTCCTTTTGGTCCTTTGTACCCACATGCTGGGGCCCGGGACACTAAAACTTGGGAGTTAAAATTTCAATTTCAAAATCCTCAATTTCAAGTTAAAAATCTTAAATTTCTATTTAAAATTCTTCAATTTCAATGGTCTCCTCATGCTTCTGCCAACTCCAGGCTGTGCCATTCAGACACTAAATGGTCTCCTCGTGCTTCAGCCAACTCCAGGCTGTGTCACTCAGTCAATATACGGTTTACTGATGCTGCTGGACCTGGGCCTAAAAAATTATATGGTAGCACTAGCAACCCTAAATCTTCAATTTAAATTTCAAAATTCATCTTTTAATATTAGTGATTATGAAGCCCTAGTGTCTACTTATGCTGTTTCCAGCCCCAGGCTGTGTCATTAAGCAACTATATCGTCTCCTCATGCTTCAGTCATCTCCAGGCTGTGCCATTCAGACACTATATGGTCTCTCTTCATGCAACTCCAGGCTGAGTTATTCAGCCACTATATGGTCTCCATATATTGACTGTGTATTGTTGGAAACATGTGGGTTTCCTTGACTTACTCTCCCAGCATTATTGCCATGTTGATACCATTTATAAAAGATATATTGCCAAGGACTAGCAGAAACAGGGAACTGTGGATTCTGACCACCGGCTGTTGGAATTGATTGACTATCCCAGGTGGTAGATATACCATTTTGAAGTTCCTCAGTTCCAGTAGGCTTTAAGTCATTCATTCTTTGTTGTGGTTCTTCAGTTGCAGAATTAAGTTGTATCATGTTTTCCTGTTCCTCCGATGAGCTAATGTCACACAATACTCATATTGTTATCTAAGGAAGGATCCTTTTCTTCAGAGAACATATGTATAATTTTATTATTTTGAATGTCAGTTGGTATTCTTACATTTTCTGATTATAAAGGAATTTTGGAATCTGGAAAACAGGTAAAAATAAGTATTTTTAAGCGTCCTTAAGCAGATGTTTCTGCCCTCATAAGGGCATACCACATACCTACATCTAAGTAGTGTACTATTTTGTACTAGTTAATCTGTCAAGGGTCCATATACTGTGAAAGGACAGCCAATAGTACACACCGGCTGCTGTTCTAGACAATACTGTTTTAAGCGAAGTGAAGCGTATTGTACTTCCCTCATATAAGCAATAAGAATGTCGGGCAGAGAAGTGAAATTTCAATTTCAAAATTTTCATTTCAATTTTAAAATCTTAAACGGTACCTCTCATCAAATACCCTTTTGATATATTTTAGATTAATGAATGTTGAATAACTTTCCAATAGCATGTTAATGAAAAATATGCTTCTTTCTATTGTATTTTTCCCGATCAGTCCTGTCAGCAAGCATTTCTGACTCATGCTGGAGTCCTTAACACTCAGAGCTGCCAGCCTGCTTTGTTCACAGCCAAACAGGCTGTGAACAAAGCAGGCTGGCAGCTCTGAGTGTTCTCCTTTGTGAACAAAGTAGACTGGCAGCTCGTAGTGTTTAGGACTCCAGCATGAGTCTGACATGCTTGCTGCCAGGACTGGTAGGGAGACCCCTAGTGGTCATTTCTTCAAAGTGGAAAATTAAATAGAAAGAAGCATATTTTTTAATAACATGCAATTGTAAAGTTATTCTGCATACATTAATCTATAATATATCAAAAGTTTTTTTGATGAGAGGTACCCTTTAAATTTAAAAATCTAAAATTTCAATGGTCTCCTCATGCTTCTGCCAACTCCAGGCCGTGCCATTCAGGCACTATATGGTCTCCTGATGCTTCAGCGTGCTCCAGGCTGTGTCAATGCGCAAATATATGGTTTACTGATGCTGCTGGGTCTGGGACTAAAAAATGTTTATGGTAGCACTAGCTACTCTAAATCTTCAATTTAAATTTCAAAATGTGTCTTTTAATCTTAGGTATTGTGAAGCCCTAGTGTCTACTCATGCTGCTGCTAACTCCAGGCTGTGCCATTCAGACACTATGTGGTCTCTCGGGGCTTCAGCCAACTCCAGGCTGTGTCATTCAGCCAATATATGGTTTACTGATGCTGCTGGGCCTGGGTCTGGGGAAATTTTTTTTATGGTAGCACTAGCTACCGTAAATCTTCAATTTAAATGTCAAAATTAGTTTTTTAATCTTGGGTATTGTGAAGCCCTAGTGTCTTCTCATGCTGCTCGCAACTCCAGGCTGTGCCATTCAGACACCATATGGTCTCCTCATGCTTCAGCCACATCCAAGCTCTGTCATTCAGCCGCTATATGGTCTCCTCATGCTGCCAACACCTCCACAATGTGTCATTCAGCCACTATATGGTATCCTCATGCTTCAGCCACATCCAAGCTCTTTCATTCAGCCACTATATGGTCTCCTCATGCTGCCAACACCTAAACGCTGTGTCCTTTAGCCACTCTATGGTCTCCTCATGCTGCCAACACCTCCACACTGTTTCATTCAGCCACTATATGGTCTCCTCATGCTGCGAACACCTCCACACTGTGTCATTCAGCCACTATATGGTCTCCTCATGCTGCCAACACCTCCATGCTGTGTCATTCAGCCTTCATATGGTCTCTTCATGCTGCCAACACCTCCACGCTGTGTCATTTAGCCACTGTATAATCTCCTCATGCTGTCAACACTTCAAGGCTGTGTCATTCAGCCACTATATGGTCACCTCATACTGATGCCACCTGCCGCTCTGCATCAGTGATTCTAAAAGTGATGCCTGTAATCTGCATGTCATTCTGAATAACAGTATTATTTCACTACCCCAGCACACTCCATATGCATGTTAGAACAAAGCAAAGTGTTCTACATCCCTACTGAGGCTCTCTCTAGTCCAGAAATAGCCATTTTTAATATAGATTTGCTGCGAATAAATTCGGATCAAACCAAATTTTTTCAAAAAATGTGGCAAATTGGCCGAATCAAATTTTTCTAAAGTACGCTCATCTCTAGTACGTAGTGCTACCTAAAGACATTTAAAGTAATGTACAAGCAGCAAGAGGAGACCATATAGGGGCTGAATAACACAGCCTGGAGTTTGGGGCAGCATGAGAAGACCATATGGTGGCTGAATGACACAGCCTTGAGTTTGCGGCAGAATGAGGAGACCATTTAGTGGCTGAATGACACAGCCTGGAGTTTGCGGCAGCCTGAGGAGACCATATGGTGGCTTAATGACACGGCCTGGAGGTGGCAGCAGCATGAGGAGAACATATCGTGGCAGAAGGAGACAGCCTGGTGGTTGCAGCAGCAGCATCAGGAGTGAAAGTGACCCGATGACAGAGAGGTGCGGTGAGTGGCAATACCAGTGTCAAGGATGGCTTGAGGTGAGGCATTAAAACGTGAGTGACTGCTGCTGCATATTGCTGAGGGTCGGCATAAGCAAATTCACACCAGACAGAACGTTGGTATTAAAACTCTTTCCTCAGCAGGAAACTCAGAAATGTTCCCAGAGTGTTCTCAAAGAGTTTCTGTTTAATTACACGGAAGTACATTGTTTTTACATTTGACAAAAAAGGGAGGTTTAGTTATGACATCAAAATCATTCTTACATTTTGATTGGTTATTTGTGCTTTATCTCTGTATATATTAGCATATTTAGTATTTTATGTCTTTCTTGGCCAAAGTTCATTTATGCGGCCCTCTCACTCTCATACTGGAAAATTCCAGATCCTTGTCCTTCTATACAATCTGTATCTTCCTCAAATGTTTTTTCTTCAAATGTCTCATCTTGGCACCATTCCAAGGTTTACATCTTAGTCACAATAGCAAGATGAGGAACATTACATCAGGAACATGCACAGGCAGGTTTAAGTTTAGGTCCCACGCCATTTGAGAAACCTTGGCGTTGGTGTGCAGGCTCAGGTATGTCCTTCATATAAGGATATAGTGGCTAATGTCTCAATTTTATATCAGTTTTGAGGGTAAGCTAATGTCATTGTTACATCCACCATATTAGTGTACCTATATTTGTTGTTGTTGTGTTTTTGTACTACTGTACTTTATATGATTTACATCCACACTCATCATCGGGTAAGGATGCCATTGTGGTACTTGCGGTCGGTTGCAGGCATCCTCCATTGTATGCAATTTTTGCTGGGGATTGCCCATAGCAATGGACCACAAGTGTAGGACTTGCTCTCCCGTAGTATAAATGCACATCCGCATTTTGGTTTTGAGCACTTCCTGCCTGTCATCTTAGACCACGCCCTTCTAGTCATGTTTTACTCTGAAATGTTATAGTAATTCGCCTGTATTATCATGTTTAGGTAGCATTTAGGTGCACATGTGAGGCCGGAAACTCATCAGCCTACTTGGGTGGGGCTTATAGCCTGCCTCCCTCCTCCCATTGTATGTGTGTTCACTCACACTGGAGGTAACAGTGGGAGCAGTCTGTAAGTTGGACCAAAAGCTTTTGTAATTGCGCACTGGCCCCTGTTTTTTGCTTATCATGCACAGGCAGGTTTAAGGTTAGGTCCCGTGCCATTTGAGAAACCTTGGCGTTGGTGTGCGGGCTCAGGTATGTCCTTCATATAAGGATATACTGGCTAATGTCTCAATTTTATATCAGTTTTGAGGGTTAGCTAATTTCCTTGTTATATTCACCACATTAGTGCACCTATATTTGTTGTTGTTGTGTTTTTGTACTACTGTACTTTATATGATTTACATCCACACCCATCATCGGGTAAGGATGCCATTGTGGTACTTGCGGTCGGGTGCAGGCATCCTCCATTGTATGCAATTTTTGCTGGGGATTGCCCATAGCAACGGACCACAAGTGTAGGACTTGCTCTCCCTTAGTATAAATACACATCCGCATTTTGGCTTTGAGCACTTCCTGCCTGCCGCCCTTCTAGTCGTGTTTTACTCTGAAAGGTTAAGCGTAGGTAACAAATATCTTTTTTCAACATTAGAAATGGCATATAAATATATAAGTATCAATATATATTGATTGGCAGTCAGAATCATTTTAATCAACTTGTCACTAGTACCCAGTGACCAAGGTGGGTGAAAAAAGGTCTGATGCAGATCAATGTTTGTAACTGGGGAGCAGCGCCAGAAATGTGTTTTTGCACTATCCATATTTGTGAACTGTTGGTGTGGCACCATGGTCAATCTACTCTGATGCATCAGGCATATGTGGGTGGAAATCCTGGCTGATCCATGTCTGATTCATCTTCACAAAGGTCAGCCTCTCCACATTTTTCGTGGACAGACGAGTTCTCCTTGGGGTGACTATGGCCCCCGCCACACTAAACACCCGCTATGATTGCACACTACTGGCCGGGAAAGATAGCTCTTCCAGGGCAAACTCTGCTAGTTGCGGCCACAAATCAAGTTTGGTTGTCCAGAAGTCCAGCGGATCTTCAAGGTGTGTTGGCATGGGCATGTCAAGGTATGCCACCACCTGCTGGTTCAGGTCTACCTGCTGCTGATGAGTTGTTTCACTATGCGGGTGAAGAAAGCTACTCATCAGCGACTGTAGAGTCAGGCTGCTGCTGATGGAGTTGGTACTGCTCCTTCCACCCCACCAGCTGCCATGGCAGTGGAAGGTGAGCGCAGAGAGCCCCCCGATTCAGACCTGCGAGAGGATGAACGATGGCACCGATAGACATCGGCCAACTGAATATGTAGGATGTCTCTGAAGTAGGGGTCAGTTTGTCTTCCCTCTCAGTGGGTGTAAAAAAAGGCCCGCATTTTGTGCCAGAAGCGAGGGTCCAATAAGGTGGAGAGCCAGAAGTCATCAATCTGCCGAATGGTGACAATTCGGCAGTCACTATGCAAGCAACTGAGCATGCATCATGCCATTTGTGCAAGTGACTCGGAGGGACTCCCTGCCTCCATCTCCACTGCATGCTACCACGGTGTGCCTGGGTCCTTTGTCTCGCCTTACTCATAACCCCCATACTCCTCCGGCTGCACCTCCTTTCTTGTCAGATGACTATAAAAACCGCTTATTTTGTTAAACCTAAACTGTGCTTCACTGTGCCTCTGCCACTCCTCATCCTCCTCCTCCTCCAGTTCAGCCCCCACAGTGCTCATGTGGCCGTGAGATGTTGGCGCCATGTCTCCAGTGCCCTGACCAGCCATCGTTTCCAACACGTGTTGTAAGAAAGAAGCAGTGGAATGATGTCGTTTATCCCGTAATCCTGGCAACTGACTAATAATGTGGCTTCCTCAAAGGGCCTGAGCAAAAGGCAGGTGTCACGTATGAGCTGCCCCTGGTTGACATTGAAGTTACACAGGGGAGTACCTCTATACACTTGGATCATCAAGAAATCAGTGATGGCTTTTCTCTGTTGGTATGGTCGGTCCAACATATGGAGGGTGGAATTCCAACATGTGGCAACGTTGCAAATCAGACTGTGTTGGGGGATAGCGTTCTGACACTGTAGCTCAAGGAGGGTGTGCTTTACGGTGTATGAGTGGTTGAAGTGGTTGCAAAGTTTTCTTCCCATTGTTAGGATGTTTTGCGGTGGGCCATGCAGGGCGCATGTCTCAGGCTTCCTTGCCATGCTCTGATTTCTTTATGAATGACTTTTAGCAGGTCCTCGCCTGTGTGACTCCTTTCGCCAAGGCAAACCATGTGAAGAACAGTGTGACACCACTATGCCCTGCACACATGGTATGCTGAAGGGGCACTGAGACTTTTCCGTGCAGTGGAGGCTGAGGACACAGTGGAGGATGAGGAGGCGGAGTCACACACTGTCACAGGACCAACGGCCTTAGAGCGTGGAGGAGGGATCGGCATGACCTATCCAAGTTGCTGTTGTGGCTGTGCAGGAATCACATTCACCCAGTGGGTCGTAAAGGACATGTATTGTCCCTGACCATAGTCACAGCTCCAGACGTCGGCATTGCCATGCACTTTGGTACACACTGGCAGGCTCAAAGACTGGCACACTTTCTGTTCCACAAAATTGTGCAGGGCTGGTACTTCCTTCTTCGCAAAGAAATGACGGCTTGGGACTCTCCACCTTGGCTCGGCACAAGCCATAAGTTCTCTGAAAGGTGCAAAGTCCACCACTTGAAAAGGGAGGGACTGTAGCACCAGCAACTTGGACAGGAGCACATTCAGCTTCTGTGGCGTTGGATGAGTGGGCGCATATCGGTATCTCTTGGACATGTATGTATTGCTGGCAGAATGACTGACTCAAAGTAGGAGGAGCAGGAGCATCTGGAGCGACAGAAGGAGGGTATGACACACAGCTCCCTTCGGCTGAGGTGGTGGAGCCTTGGCTGGCAGAAACAGGGAGCAGAGTGCCACTGGGTGATGCAGCAGGCTGGATCACCGCATTGAAGCCACGGTTCTCCCATGCCGCCTTATGGTGGCGCAGCATATGTTGACACAGGGCCGTGGTGCCAACATTGGTACCCTGGCCTTGCTTCACCTTCTGCCGACACATCTTGCATGTGGTATGTTAACCTCCTCCGGATGCTTGATGAAAAACTGCCACATCGCCGAGTAGCTGATTTTCCCACCAACAGTACACACTAATTGACTGCAACTGCTGCCGTCTCCAGGAACCTCTGTTCCATTTCCACCAGGGAAGGTAGGCTGCCGCCAAGCAGGTGGTCTTCCCGGGCACGTTTGGTTCCAGACTTTCCACTTCTGCCACCATGTTGACTGCCAGCCATGCTACAACCTTGCTGGCTCAGCTGCTGCCTCATGGGCAACCTGCAACCCTCTTCTCCTGATGATGATGAAACCCTTTCTGCACCCGACTCCCAATGGTGATCTTCTTCATCATCATCATCATCGAGTGTCTGCATGTCACTGATGTCCTCCTCAGGTTCTTCAACAGTGTCTGCTTCGGGACCCTGAACGCTGGCAACAACACCTCCAACGTCACTCTCCCCCATCACTACTTGCCCGCCTAGCGATAGAAGCGGCGGATGTCTCCTCCACTTCTTGGCTGGGCAGTAGCTGCTGACTGTCCTCTATTAGATCGTCCTCACTGAATAGTGGAGGTGAACCCACAGCACAAAATACTTCTTTAGGGGAGGGAACAGCATAGGACAGAGGCAATGGGAGGACAGGGATTGCTCCCGGGCCATGCCAACTGAGGGTAGTGTCTGAGGAACCTACCGACTGTTGACTGGGGGCATCAGATATCACTTGTGATGAAATGGATGACCATGTTAACCAATCAATGACGGCACATGGGTTGCTGGTCAAGACACGACCGCTAGCTGATACCAGGAGATCAGGCCTCTCGCTCAAACTCCTGATGCCACTCGCCCCTAGTCTGCTGTGACCTCTGCCTCGGTCTGATGAATTTAGGCCTCTGCCACTCCTTTGTGCACATCCTAGCACTTTTCTGCCTGACATACTTAGTGCATATATGAGGGGAGTACAATACGCTTCACTATACTTAAAACAGTATTTGTCTAGAACAGCAGCAGGTGTGTACTCTTGTCTGGCCTTTTACAGTAACTAGGCCCTTAAAACTTTATCAGGAACAAAATGGTACAGCACTTAGATGTACTTATGTGGTATGCACTTATGAGGGCAGTAGAATGTGCTCGACTATGCTTAACAGTATTTGTCTAGAACAGCAGCAGATGTGTACTTTTGGGTGTCCTTTCACACTATCTAGGCCCTTGAGTCTTTAACAGGAACAAAACAGTACACCACCCAGATGTATGTATGTGCTATGCACTTATTAGGGCAGAAAAATGCGCTACAGTACACTTAAAAAAGTATTTGTGTACAACACCAGCCGGTGAGTACTTTTGCCTGCCTTTCACAGTATCTAGGCTTTTGAGACTTTAACAGGAAGAACAAAATAGTACTCCTTTTAGATGTATGTATGTACTATGCACTTATGAGGGGAGAAAATGCGCTACAGTACGTTTAAAAAAGTATTTGTGCACAACACCAGCAGTACACACCAGTGCTGCAGCACACAGTAGCTGTGTACTACACCCAAAATTGCACTTTTTGCCTCAATCTCACTTCCTTCCCTATCAGTGCTTCTAGGCAGGATTTGTGCTTGAGCTGAATTGCTGCTGTTCTTCTGTGCAACACACTGCTCTCTGTAATAGAACACTGTAGACAGTGACTGGGAGGTGAATCGCTGCAGTAAGAATGCTTTTCTGTGAAACACACACTGCTCTCTGTCCCCGTTCTGTTTAACAGAACGCTGACTTGACTAGGAGGTAAATCGCTGCTTGAAAAAGCTTTTCTGTGCAACACACAATGCTGTCTGTCCCTATCTATCTCTCTGCAGTGAAAGGCTTAAGTGACTGGCTGCAATAAGGCTGCTGATTATATAGGGCTGTGACATCACATGGGTGACGGGCTGCTGATAGGCTGCATCCTGCATGTGATTCAGGGTCATCCCGGCTACTCTTGTTCCCACCTTCCCAGGATTCCTTGCCCCATGTCCTCACATGTGGATCCACCATTTTAGATGCCCTGGAGACTGGACCTCACTAAATGGAGTTTAATGAAGCGATTCACAAAATGGAATCTCAGTGATATTCGCATTCGTTGCAAAACAAATTTTTCCTGAAATTCGTAACAAATTCGGATTCGTCAGATTCGATTAGCTCATCCCTAGTAATGACCAAATCATAAAATATCTTGTTAAAATGTAATATCAATAGATGAATATTTACAATAGTTTAGTAAGAATAATAGAATGCACTTTATGTCTGCTTTAGCATTAAGTGCAGATACATAAAGGAAAGCACAAGGGAATATTGTACAGAAAATTACAATTCAGACTTTTGGCTTCACTACTTTAAAAAATCACAGTGAAAATGAAAAGCTTTTTACTTATTTCTTGGGATTTAAAGTTCAATCTAAGATTTATGCAATAGAAATACATTTTGGATTTGAAAATGATGTGTGAACATGAACTTAGTATTTGCAAGATACAATATGTTGGACTTTAGTTCATCTCTCCTGGCATCACAAATGAGGGGCAGTTTTTTTTACATATAGTTGATGAAAGTTTATGATTCCAACCGAAACGACCATTTGTAGGGTAAAATTTAACAGCATGTGATCATTTAACCCATGACAGATTGTTATTGTCTGAAAAGACGATGACAGTTGTCACGATGCGGCTGGCAGGAGGTGGATCCTCTGTGCCAGAGAGGGATTGGCGTGGACCGTGCTAGTGGACCGGTTCTAAGTTACTACTGGTATTCACCAGAGCCCGCCGCAAAGCGGGATGGTCTTGCAGCGGCGGTAGTAACCAGGTCGTATCCACTAGCAACGGCTCAACCTCTCTGACTGCTGAAGATAGGCGCGGTACAAGGGAGTAGACAAGAGCAAGGTCGGACGTAGCAGAAGGTCGGGGCAGGCAGCAAGGATCGTAGTCAGGGGCAACGGCAGGAGGTCTGGAACACAGGCTAGGAACACACAAGGAAACGCTTTCACTGGCACAATGGCAACAAGATCCGGCGAGGCAGTGCAGGGGAAGTGAGGTATAAATAGGGAGTGCACAGGTGAACACACTGATTGAACCAACTGCGGCAATCAGCGGCGCAGTGGCCTTTTAAATCGCAGAGACCCGGCGCGCACGCGCCCTAGGGAGCGGGGCCGCGCGCGCCGGGACAGGACCGACGGAGAGCGAGTCAGGTACGGGAGCCGGGATGCGCATCGCGAGCGGGCGCCACCCGCATCGCGAATCGCATCCCGGCTGGGAGAGGAATCGCAGCGCACCCGGTCAGCAGATCTGATCGGGGCGCTGCAGTTGCGAGGATGTTGCGAGCGCTCCGGGGAGGAGCGGGGACCCGGAGCGCTCGGCGTAACAGTACCCCCCCCCTTGGGTCTCCCCCTCTTCTTGGAGCCTGAGAACCTGAGGACCAGACTTTTGTCTAGGATGTTGTCCTCAGGTTCCCAGGATCTCTCTTCTGGACCACAGCCCTCCCAATCAACCCAAAAATTTTTTTTCCCTCTGACCGTCTTGGAGGCCAGTATCTCTTTCACGGAGAAGATGTCAGAAGAGCCGGAAACAGGAGTGGGAGAAACAAGTTTGGGAGAGAAACGGTTGATGATGAGAGGTTTAAGGAGAGAGACATGGAAGGCATTGGGAATACGAAGAGAAGGAGGAAGAAGGAGTTTGTAAGAGACAGGATTAATCTGGCACAAGACTTTGAAGGGACCAAGATAGCGTGGTCCCAGTTTGTAACTGGGGACACGAAAGCGGACATATTTAGCGGAGAGCCATACCTTGTCTCCGGGAGCAAAAATGGGGGGAGTTCTTCTTTTCTTATCGGCAAACCTTTTCATGCGAGATGAAGCCTGTAGAAGAGAATTTTGGGTCTCTTTCCATATGGTGGAAAGATCACGAGTCACTTCATCCACAGCGGGCAAACCAGAGGGCAAGGGAGTAGGGAGGGGGGGAAGAGGGTGACGGCCGTACACCACGAAAAATGGGGATTTAGCAGAAGATTCAGAGACTCTGAAGTTGTATGAGAATTCGGCCCATGGTAGAAGATCTGCCCAGTCATCCTGGCGGGAGGAAACAAAATGCCGTAAATAGTCACCCAGAACCTGGTTAATTCTTTCAACTTGCCCATTGGATTGAGGATGATAAGCAGAAGAGAAGTTTAATTTAATCTTGAGTTGTTTACAGAGGGCCCTCCAGAATTTTGACACGAATTGGACGCCTCTATCCGAGACGATCTGCGTGGGCAAACCGTGAAGACGAAAAATGTGTACAAAAAATTGTTTTGCCAACTGAGGCGCTGAAGGAAGACCAGGAAGAGGAATAAAATGTGCCATCTTGGAAAATCGATCAACGACCACCCAAACAACAGTGTTGCCACGGGATGGGGGTAGGTCTGTAATAAAGTCCATACCAATCAGAGACCAAGGCTGTTCGGGGACAGGCAGAGGATGAAGGAGACCAGCAGGCTTCTGGCGAGGAGTCTTATCCCGGGCACAGATAGTACAGGCCCGCACAAAATCAACAACATCCGTCTCCAGAGTCGGCCACCAATAGAAACGAGAGATGAGTTGCAAGGACTTTTTGATGCCCGCATGGCCTGCGAGGTGGGAGGAGTGACCTCATTTGAGAATCCCGAGACGTTGGCGTGGAGAAACGAAGGTCTTCCCTGGAGGAGTTTGCCTGATGGAGGCTGGAGAGGTGGAAATCAGACAGTCAGGAGGAATGATGTGTTGCGGAGAGACCTCTACTTCCGAGGCATCCGAGGAATGTTCTTGTCGGCAGGGCGAAAATGAATTTCAAAGTTAAAACGGGCAAAGAACAACGACCACCTGGCCTGGCGAGGATTCAGCCGTTGGGCAGACGGGAGATAGGAGAGATTCTTGTGATCGGTGTAAATGATAACTGGAAATTTTGATCCCTCCAGAAGATGCCTCCATTCCTCAAGTGCCAATTTAATGGCCAGTAGTTCTCGATCCCCGATGGAGTAGTTCCTCTCCGCCGGAGAGAAGGTCCTAGAAAAAAAACCACAAGTAACAGCATGCCCGGAAGAATTTTTTTGTAGAAGGACCGCTCCAGCTCCCACTGAGGAGGCATCAACCTCCAATAGGAAGGGTTTAGATGGGTCAGGTCTGGAGAGCACGGGAGCAGAAGAAAAGGCAGACTTGAGCCGTTTAAATGCGTCTTCCGCTTGGGGAGACCAGGACTTAGGATTGGCATTCTTCTTGGTTAAAGCCACGATAGGAGCCACAATAGTGGAAAAATGTGGAATGAATTGTCTGTAATAATTGGCGAACCCCAAAAAACGTTGGATAGCACGGAGTCCGGAGGGGCGTGGCCAATCTAAGACGGCAGAGAGTTTATCTGGGTCCATTTGTAGTCCCTGGCCAGAGACCAAGTATCCTAGGAAAGGAAGAGATTGACATTCAAACAGACATTTCTCAATTTTGGCATAAAGTTGATTGTCTCGAAGTCTCTGAAGAACCATGCGGACATGCTGGCGGTGTTCTTCTAAGTTGGCAGAAAAAATCAGAATATCGTCCAGATACACAACAACACAGGAATATAAAAGATCACGAAAAATTTCATTAACAAAGTCTTGGAAGACGGCAGGGGCGTTGCACAGGCCAAAGGGCATGACCAGATACTCAAAGTGTCCATCTCTGGTGTTAAATGCGGTTTTCCATTCGTCCCCCTCCCTGATGCGGATGAGATTATAAGCACCTCTTAAGTCCAGTTTGGTAAAGATGTGGGCACCTTGAAGGCGATCAAAGAGTTCTGAGATAAGAGGTAGGGGGTAGCGGTTCTTTACCGTGATTTTATTAAGTCCGCGGTAATCAATGCAAGGACGTAGGGAGCCATCTTTTTTGGACACAAAGAAAAATCCAGCTCCGGCAGGAGAGGAGGATTTGCGGATAAACCCCTTTTTTAAATTTTCCTGGATGTATTCAGACATGGCAAGAGTCTCTGGGGCGGACAGAGGATAAATTCTGCCCCGGGGTGGAGTAGTGCCCGGGAGGAGGTCAATAGGACAGTCATAAGGCCTGTGAGGAGGTAAAGTCTCAGCTTGCTTTTTGCAAAATACGTCAGCATAGTCCATATAAGCCTTAGGGAGACCGGTTACAGGGGGAACCACAGGGTCACGGCAAGGGGTACTGGGAACCGGTTTAAGACAGTCCTTGAAACAAGAAGTACCCCAGCTCTTAATCTCTCCTGTGGACCAATCAAGGGTTGGGGAATGGCGTTGAAGCCACGGTAGTCCAAGGAGAATTTCGGAAGTGCAATTGGAGAGGACAAAAAACTCAATTTTTTCGTGATGAGGTCCGATGCACATTAGGAGGGGTTCCGTGCGGTAACGCACGGTACAGTCCAATCTTTCATTGTTAACACAATTGATGTAGAGGGGTCTGGCGAGACTGGTCACCGGGATGTTGAACCTGTTGATGAGAGAGGCCAAAATAAAATTTCCTGCAGATCCGGAATCCAAGAAGGCCATAGTAGAGAAGGAGAAGGTAGAGGCAGATATCCGCACAGGCACAGTAAGGCGTGGAGAAGCAGATGTCACGATGCCGGCTGGCAGGTAGTGGATCCTCTGTGCCAGAGAGGGATTGGCGTGGACCGTGCTAGAGGATCGGTTCTAAGTCACTACTGGTTTTCACCAGAGCCCGCCGCAAAGCGGGATGGTCTTGCTGCGGCGGTAGTGACCAGGTCGTATCCCCTAGCAACGGCTCAACCTCTCTGGCTGCTGAAGATAGGCGCGGTACAAGGGAGTAGACAGAAGCAAGGTCGGACGTAGCAGAAGGTCGGGGCAGGCAGCAAGGATCGTAGTCAGGGGCAACGGCAGAAGGTCTGGAATCACAGGCAAGGAACACACAAGGAACGCTTTCTCTGGCACTAGGGCAACAAGATCCGGCGAGGGAGTGAAGGGGAAGTGAGGTGATATAGGGAAGTGCACAGGTGTAAACACTAATTGGAACCACTGCACCAATCAGCGGTGCAGTGGCCCTTTAAATCGCAAAGACCCGGCGCGCGCGCGCCCTAGGGAGCGGGGCCGCGCGCGCCGGGACAGAACTGACGGGGAGCGAGTAAGGTACGGGAGCCGGGGTGCGCATCGCGAGCGGGCGCTACCCGCATCGCGAATCGCATCCCGGCCGGAGGTGGTAACGCAGCGCCCCGGGTCCGTGGAACCGACCGGGGCGCTGCAGTGAGGGAAGTGTAGCGAGCGCTCCGGGGAGGAGCGGGGACCCGGAGCGCTCGGCGTAACAGTACCCCCCCCCTTGGGTCTCCCCCTCTTCTTGGGGCCTGAGAACCTGAGGATCAGACTTTTGTCCAGGATATTGTCCTCAGGTTCCCAGGACCTCTCTTCTGGACCACAACCCTCCCAATCCACTAAAAAAAAAGTTCTTCCCCTGACCTTTTTAGAGGCCAAAATCTCCTTGACAGAGAAGATGTCCGAGGAGCCGGAAACAGGAGTGGGAGGAACAGATTTAGGAGAAAAACGGTTGAGGATGAGAGGTTTAAGAAGAGAGACGTGAAAGGCATTAGGGATACGAAGAGAAGGAGGAAGAAGAAGTTTGTAAGAGACAGGATTAATTTGACACAAAACTTTAAAAGGACCAAGATAGCGTGGTCCCAACTTATAGCTCGGGACACGGAAACGGACATATTTAGCGGAGAGCCATACCTTGTCTCCAGGGGAAAAAATGGGAGGAGCTCTTCTTTTCTTATCTGCGAATCTCTTCATGCGAGAAGAAGCCTGTAAGAGAGAATTTTGGGTCTCTTTCCATATGGTGGAAAGATCACGAGAAATTTCATCCACAGCGGGCAGACCAGAGGGCAAGGGGGTAGGGAGGGGGGGAAGAGGGTGACGGCCGTACACCACGAAAAACGGAGATTTGGAGGAAGATTCAGAGATTCTGAAATTATACGAGAATTCGGCCCAAGGTAGAAGATCTGCCCAGTCATCCTGGCGGGAGGAAACAAAATGTCGTAAATAGTCACCCAAGATCTGGTTAATTCTCTCTACCTGTCCATTGGATTGAGGATGGTATGCAGAAGAAAAATTTAATTTAATCTTGAGTTGTTTACAGAGAGCCCTCCAGAATTTAGACACAAATTGGACGCCTCTATCCGAGACGATCTGTGTAGGCAACCCGTGAAGACGAAAAATGTGTACAAAAAATTGTTTAGCCAACTGAGGCGCTGAAGGAAGGCCAGGAAGAGGGATGAAATGTGCCATTTTGGAGAATCGATCAACGACCACCCAAATAACAGTGTTGCCATGGGATGGGGGTAAGTCAGTAATAAAATCCATACCAATCAGAGACCAAGGTTGTTCGGGGACAGGTAGAGGATGAAGAAAACCAGCGGGCTTCTGGCGAGGAGTCTTATCCCGGGCACAGATAGTGCAGGCTCGCACAAAGTCCACCACATCAGTCTCTAGAGTCGGCCACCAATAGAAGCGAGAGATGAGTTGCACAGATTTCTTGATGCCCGCATGACCTGCGAGATGGGAGGAGTGACCCCATTTGAGGATCCCAAGGCGTTGGCGTGGAGAAACAAAGGTCTTTCCTGGAGGAGTTTGCCTGATGGAGGCTGGAGAAGTGGAAATCAGGCAGTCAGGAGGAATGATGTGTTGAGGAGAGAGTTCAATTTCAGAGGCATCTGAGGAACGAGAGAGAGCATCGGCCCTAATGTTTTTATCAGCAGGCCGAAAGTGAATTTCAAAATTAAATCGGGCAAAGAACAGAGACCACCTGGCCTGACGAGGATTCAGCCGTTGGGCAGACTGGAGGTAGGAGAGGTTCTTGTGATCGGTGTAAATAATAACTGGAAATCTTGATCCCTCCAGCAGATGCCTCCATTCCTCAAGTGCTAATTTAATGGCTAGAAGCTCTCGATCCCCGATGGAGTAGTTCCTCTCCGCCGGAGAGAAGGTCCTGGAAAAAAAACCACAAGTAACAGCATGCCCGGAAGAGTTTTTTTGTAGAAGGACAGCTCCAGCTCCCACTGAGGAGGCATCAACCTCCAATAGGAAGGGTTTAGATGGGTCAGGTCTGGAGAGCACGGGAGCCGAAGAAAAGGCAGACTTGAGTCGTTTAAAGGCGTCTTCCGCTTGAGGAGGCCAGGACTTGGGATCGGCATTTTTTTTTGTTAAAGCCACAATAGGAGCCACAATGGTAGAAAAATGTGGAATAAATTGCCTGTAATAATTGGCGAACCCCAAAAAACGTTGGATGGCACGGAGTCCGGAGGGGCGTGGCCAATCTAAGACGGCAGAGAGTTTATCTGGGTCCATTTGTAGTCCCTGGCCAGAGACCAAGTATCCTAGAAAAGGAAGAGATTGGCATTCAAACAGACATTTCTCTATTTTGGCATAGAGTTGATTATCACGAAGTCTCTGAAGAACCATACGGACATGCTGGCGGTGTTCTT
Source organism: Hyla sarda (assembly GCF_029499605.1). Taxonomy (NCBI): domain Eukaryota; kingdom Metazoa; phylum Chordata; class Amphibia; order Anura; family Hylidae; genus Hyla; species Hyla sarda. The sequence continues at coordinate 224,768,701 of NC_079191.1, forward strand.
CTAGATTGGCAGAAAAAATCAGGATATCGTCCAGATATACAACAACACAGGAGTATAGTAGATCACGAAAAATTTCATTAACAAAGTCTTGGAAGACGGCAGGGGCGTTGCATAGACCAAAGGGCATGACCAGATACTCAAAGTGTCCATCTCTGGTGTTAAATGCCGTTTTCCATTCATCCCCCTCTCTGATGCGGATGAGATTATAAGCACCTCTTAAGTCCAGTTTGGTAAAAATATGGGCACCTTGGAGACGATCAAAGAGTTCAGAGATGAGGGGTAGGGGGTAGCGGTTCTTAACCGTGATTTTATTAAGACCGCGGTAGTCAATGCAAGGACGTAGAGAGCCATCTTTTTTGGACACAAAGAAAAATCCGGCTCCGGCAGGAGAGGAGGATTTACGGATAAAGCCCTTTTTTAAATTTTCTTGGACGTATTCAGACATGGCAAGAGTCTCTGGGACGGACAGAGGATAGATTCTGCCCCGGGGTGGAGTAGTGCCCGGGAGGAGGTCAATGGGACAATCATAAGGCCTGTGAGGAGGTAGAGTCTCAGCTTGTTTTTTGCAAAAAACGTCCGCAAAGTCCATATAGGCCTTAGGGAGACCGGTTACATGAGGAAGCACAGGGACACGGCAAGGTTTACTGGGAACCGGTTTTAAGCAGTCCTTGGAACAAGAGGGCCCCCAACTCTTGATCTCCCCAGTGGACCAATCCAGGATTGGGGAATGGAGTTGAAGCCAGGGAAGTCCAAGAAGGATTTCAGAAGTGCAATTGGGGAGGACCAACAGTTCAATCTTTCATTGTTTACACAATTGATGTAGAGGGGTCTGGCGAGACTGGTCACCGGGATGTTGAACTTGTTGACGAGAGAGGCTAGGATGAAATTTCCTGCAGATCCAGAGTCCAAGAAGGCCACAGCAGAGAAGGAGAAGGCAGAGGCAGACATCCGCACAGGCACAGTAAGACGTGGAGAAGCAGAGTAGACATCAAGGACTGTCTCACCTTTGTGCGGAGTCAGCGGACGTCTTTCCAGGCGGGGAGGACGGATAGGACAATCCTTCAGGAAGTGTTCGGTACTAGCACAGTACAGGCAGAGATTCTCCATGCGGCGTCGTGTCCTCTCTTGGGGTGTCAGGCGAGACCGGTCGACCTGCATAGCCTCCACGGCGGGAGGCACAGGAACAGATTGCAGGGGACCAGAGGAGAGAGGAGCCGGGGAGAAGAAACGCCTCGTGCGAACAGAGTCCATATCCTGGCGGAGCTCCTGACGCCGTTCGGAAAAACGCATGTCAATGCGAGTGGCAAGATGGATGAGTTCATGTAGGTTAGCAGGGATTTCTCGTGCGGCCAGAACATCTTTAATGTTGCTGGATAGGCCTTTTTTAAAGGTCGCGCAGAGTGCCTCATTATTCCAGGATAATTCTGAAGCAAGGGTACGGAACTGTACGGCATACTCGCCAACGGAAGAATTACCCTGGACCAGGTTCAACAGGGCAGTCTCAGCAGAAGAGGCTCGGGCAGGTTCCTCAAAGACACTTCGAATTTCCGAGAAGAAGGAGTGTACAGAGGCAGTGACGGGGTCATTGCGGTCCCAGAGCGGTGTGGCCCAAGCCAGGGCTTTTCCAGACAGCAGGCTGACTACGAAAGCCACCTTAGACCTTTCAGTGGGGAACTGGTCCGACATCATCTCCAAGTGTAATGAACATTGGGAAAGAAAGCCACGGCAAAACTTAGAGTCCCCATCAAATTTATCCGGCAAGGATAGTCGTATTCCAGAAGCGGCCACTCGCTGCGGAGGAGGTACAGGAGCTGGCGGAGGAGATGATTGCTGGAGCTGTGGTAGTAACTGTTGTAGCATAACAGTCAGTTGAGACAGCTGTTGGCCTTGTTGCGCAATCTGTTGTGACTGCTGGGCGACCACCGTGGTGAGGTCAGCGACAACTGGCAGAGGAACTTCAGCGGAATCCATGGCCGGATCTACTGTCACGATGCCGGCTGGCAGGTAGTGGATCCTCTGTGCCAGAGAGGGATTGGCGTGGACCGTGCTAGAGGATCGGTTCTAAGTCACTACTGGTTTTCACCAGAGCCCGCCGCAAAGCGGGATGGTCTTGCTGCGGCGGTAGTGACCAGGTCGTATCCCCTAGCAACGGCTCAACCTCTCTGGCTGCTGAAGATAGGCGCGGTACAAGGGAGTAGACAGAAGCAAGGTCGGACGTAGCAGAAGGTCGGGGCAGGCAGCAAGGATCGTAGTCAGGGGCAACGGCAGAAGGTCTGGAATCACAGGCAAGGAACACACAAGGAACGCTTTCTCTGGCACTAGGGCAACAAGATCCGGCGAGGGAGTGAAGGGGAAGTGAGGTGATATAGGGAAGTGCACAGGTGTAAACACTAATTGGAACCACTGCACCAATCAGCGGTGCAGTGGCCCTTTAAATCGCAAAGACCCGGCGCGCGCGCGCCCTAGGGAGCGGGGCCGCGCGCGCCGGGACAGAACTGACGGGGAGCGAGTAAGGTACGGGAGCCGGGGTGCGCATCGCGAGCGGGCGCTACCCGCATCGCGAATCGCATCCCGGCCGGAGGTGGTAACGCAGCGCCCCGGGTCCGTGGAACCGACCGGGGCGCTGCAGTGAGGGAAGTGTAGCGAGCGCTCCGGGGAGGAGCGGGGACCCGGAGCGCTCGGCGTAACAGCAGAGTTGACACCAAGAACTGTCTCACCTTTGTGCGGAGTCAGCGTACGTCTTTCTAGGCGGGGAGGACGGATAGGACAATCCTTTAGGAAGTGTTCGGTACCGGCACAGTACAGGCAAAGATTCTCCATGCGGCGTTGTGTCCTCTCTTGAGGTGTCAAGCGAGAGCGGTCAACTTGCATAGCCTCCACGGTGGGAGGCACAGGAACGGATTGCAGAGGACCAGAGGAGAGAGGAGCCGGGGAGAAAAAACGCCTCGTGCGAACAAAGTCCATATCCTGGCGGAGCTCCTGACGCCTTTCGGAAAAACGCATGTCAATGCGAGTGGCTAGATGAATGCGTTCATGCAGGTTAGCAGGAATTTCTCGTGCGGCCAGAACATCTTTAATGTTGCTGGATAGGCCTTTTTTAAAGGTCGCGCAGAGGGCCTCATTATTCCAGGATAATTCGGAAGCAAGAGTACGGAATTGGATGGCGTACTCGCCAACGGAAGAATTACCCTGGACCAGGTTCAGCAGGGCAGTCTCAGCAGAAGAGGCTCGGGCAGGTTCCTCAAAGACACTTCGAATTTCCGAGAAGAAGGAGTGTACAGAGGCAGTGACGGGGTCATTGCGGTCCCAGAGCGCTGTGGCCCATGACAGAGCTTTCCCAGACAGAAGGCTGACTACGAAAGCCACCTTAGACCTTTCAGTAGGAAACTGGTCCGACATCATCTCCAAGTGCAGGGAACATTGTGAAAGAAAGCCACGGCAAAACTTAGAGTCCCCATCAAATTTATCCGGCAAGGATAGTCGTAGGCCGGAAGCGGCCACTCGCTGCGGAGGAGGTGCAGGAGCTGGCAGAGGAGATTATTGCTGAAGCTGTGGTAGTAGTTGCTGTAGCATCACGGTCAGTTGAGACAGCTGGTGGCCTTGTTGCGCTATCTGTTGCGACTGCTGGGCAACCACCGTGGTGAGGTCGGTGACAACTGGCAGTGGAACTTCAGGGGGTTCCATGGCCGGATCTACTGTCACGATGCGGCTGGCAGGAGGTGGATCCTCTGTGCCAGAGAGGGATTGGCGTGGACCGTGCTAGTGGACCGGTTCTAAGTTACTACTGATATTCACCAGAGCCCGCCGCAAAGCGGGATGGTCTTGCAGCGGCGGTAGTAACCAGGTCGTATCCACTAGCAACGGCTCAACCTCTCTGACTGCTGAAGATAGGCGCGGTACAAGGGAGTAGACAAGAGCAAGGTCGGACGTAGCAGAAGGTCGGGGCAGGCAGCAAGGATCGTAGTCAGGGGCAACGGCAGGAGGTCTGGAACACAGGCTAGGAACACACAAGGAAACGCTTTCACTGGCACAATGGCAACAAGATCCGGCGAGGGAGTGCAGGGGAAGTGAGGTATAAATAGGGAGTGCACAGGTGAACACACTGATTGAACCAACTGCGCCAATCAGTGGCCCTTTAAATCGCAGAGACCCGGCGCGCGCGCGCCCTAGGGAGCGGGGCCGCGCGCGCCGGGACAGGACCGACGGAGAGCGAGTCAGGTATGGGAGCCGGGATGCGCATCGCGAGCGGGCGCCACCCGCATCGCGAATCGCATCCCGGCTGGGAGAGGAATCGCAGCGCACCCGGTCAGCAGATCTGACCGGGGCGCTGCAGTTGCGAGGATGTTGCGAGCGCTCCGGGGAGGAGCGGGGACCCGGAGCGCTCGGCGTAACAACAGTGTTGGAATTATTTTTTTTTCTTTGACAGACGATATTGTTTATTTACAAATGATCATTTTTAAATGATTGCTTTGTGATATTTACATATAGTCTGAGGATGACAAGGATGAAAACAGAAAAAAATATTATATAAATCCTTAAAATAATTCATCAATTAAAAAAATCTCATTGTCATGTTTATTGAATAACAATTGTCATGCTAAATTTTTCCTCCGTTACAGTTTAGAATATGAATTTTTCCTATGATTTTCAACAAAATGTGGTTAGAAAGAAAGACCTTTACCTTTTCCAGACATTATTCTCTCTAGGAAGTTTCCAATATGCTTTCAACTGGTTTAACAATCATTGAATTATTTTTCCTCATGGTACGGAACAATATAATTTCTTACATTTCCTAAACCTTCCCACTCAGTTTGATTCTTTCTCTACATGTCTATGCAAACAAAGCAAAAAAAACAAAAACATCAGAAACATAAATCTGTACATTAACTATACACATGTAGCAGAGCTGAGTTTGTTTCCACTTCCTGTGACTGTAATATTCCTACAGCATACTGTGTATGTCTATGTAAAACCTCAAACAGCTCAACTAATATATCAACTCTTCAAGCTGTGAAAAACTGAGCTTTCCTGCTTTTACACATTTTACTGGATCATGCACAGCTTAGCTAGCACAAAGCTTTTACTCACTATTGACAACTCGTGCGGGTTAACAATTCCTATAGAACTGCCTGAAAGCTTATCACGCAAGCATGCTATGATGACATATTGAAATCTTCCCATGTCCTCTTCATCCTTCATACTTGTATCCCATGGACATGCTCTCATTGGTGGTCTATTCACACTTCTGATTTCTTCATCTTCTTCCATCTTTTCCTATATTAGGTCTTCCTGATTTTAGCTATAGATTAAATAACCCACATTATGTGCTTGGAAATAAGCTAAGTGCTTTAGGGCCAGTTATTTAGCAGATGTTCTGCCTGACTTCAAGTTTCTGACCTCTCCTTCCCTCCTAATATTTCGCAACATATAAAAAGAAAGAAAGAAAAAAAAGGCAACTTTCACCATTTCCCTGCTTTGTTTCCAGCTTGCTTGGTTTCGCATGCACCCGGACACTTTTTGAGAACATATGCTCTGCTGTAGGACACCAGTGCTGTATGTTCTACATGATCTATCCACTTCCCAGTTCCTCACTAGTATGGACCTAAATATCTCATACTAACACCTAGTGTGAAAAGATTTCCATACTGGTAAATATTTTAATTTGCAATGGTTACCTGTAGACAAATTAGGCTGGGTTCACATATGTTCGGCATCCGGCATAGGTGAACTCAGCCTAAATCACAACGCAACTGATGCCACAACTGATGGCAACATGCATCAGATGTCATCAGTTGTATGGCATATGGCATCCATTGTTTCTGGCACCAGACAGAAACTTGCTGAGTTGCCCTGTCCGGGGCCCTCCGGTGTGCCCAACCATCTGGAGTCAAAATTGGGATGCTGGATGATTGTGAACTGTCCCATTCTAGCATCAGTTTCCCTCTGGTGAACGCCAAAGTTCATCTATGCCAGACAACTGATATATGTGAACCCATCCTTAGAATATTCTGACCTAGTGGTACTTGATCCATCATTTTTCATTTGAGCAGTTTCTGGGTATGTCCATGCTGTTAATGCAATATTTACAAGGGTACACTCCTGCACACATTCTAGAGCATTGAAACATTCTTTTTTTTTTTTATATATATATATTTTTATTTCTTTTAAATATAAAATTTACAAAAATACAGTATACGATTCGAATGTGCATAACAGCACCAGTCAAGAAGAAAAGGCCATATAGCCATACTTATACTAGTCTGTATCCGAAAAAGTATACATATTCATTATTAGTATCCCCCCCTCCCCCACCCCGCCTTCTGGCCCCAAGAGAGAGAGAGAGAGAGAGAGAGAGAGAGAGAGAGAGAGAGAGAGAGAGAGAGAGAGAGAGAGAGAGGAGAAGCGAAGAAAAGAAAAAAAAGCATTGAAACATTCTGAATAAAAATGTTTAGAATGCTAGGGTGCCACCCGTAGATTGCGTGGCGTACCAGTGTCCAGACTCTCCGCGTTCAGATGTCCAGGGGTGGAGTACCCCTTTAAGAATCTTGTATTTTCTATTCTCTGCTTAGTTGTTTTAAAAGCACTAAGGATAGCATATTAAAAATTATATTAGGCTAGAGGTGTTACCTACAGGTATATAATGCAGTCTGAAACGTGCATATTTTGCCACTCCCAGTAGTTTTTTAAGCTATCCATGTGCTGTACTTCCCTGTTGGAAACACATAATGTGTCGGCAGATAAGAACCATTTGGCCCATCTAGCCATTTGGTCCAGCCTTGCTTCTATACATGAAATTTCCCTTGCCTAATACAGAAAGTACCTTCTCTGGAACACATGCTGAATTTAACTAGTTGGAGATCTTCTGAGCCTCTATCTGTGAAACAAAGGTTTGAACAGATTGAGGCCTCTTTCACACTACTGTTATCTCACGGTAGTGTGGCAGCTGTCGGGGCTGCTGGGGAAAAAATTACAGAAAATATACAGCTTGCACCGACTTTTTCTCCCGCTACTTCCACTTAAAAACAGCAGTGCCATACAGGCCCCATTGACTATGATGGGGTTCATCAAGACCCACTGTTGCCCGTTGAGTCAAAATGACAGCCGTCAAACTCGATAAAAAAACGTTTTTGAGGGCCGTTCTTGACGGGGCGCAGCGGCAGTGTGACAGAAGTCTAACAAAACCATGTGCAAAGAGGACCTCTTTGGGTCATTCTGAGCTGTTCCACAGAATGTTAGAATGTTATAGCTAGACTTCACCTGCTCGACTAGAAATCTGAATGCTCTAAGAGTCAAGCCAAATGCAAACTAGGTTATAGATATTCTTTCCCCTAGTGCATTGTCTTGCCCAAAGCTTATTAAAGGGGTTGAGCGCTGCCCTGCAGTTCGAAGCTCCGCTCACAGCTTCCGGAAGTTCATTACTCCGAACGTTCTGTGCGGGCTTCCGTGTTCACAGCCGCTGGGCGTGACGTCACGCCCGGCCCCTTCGTGACGTCTCTCCCACCCCCTCGTGACGTCTCGCCCGCCCCCTCAACGAAAGTCTATAGGAAGGGGGCGCGACTGCTGTCACACCCCCTTCCCATAGACTTTGGTAGAAGGGGGGGGTGTGACGTCACGAGGGGGCAGGCGAGACATCACAAAGGGGCCAGGCGTGACGTCACGCCCGGCGGCCGCGAACACGGAAGCCCGCACACAGCGTTCGGAGTAATGAACTTCCGGACGCTGTGAGAGGAGTTCCGAACTGCAGGGCAGCGCACAACCCCTTTAAGGGGTGTTTATCATAGAAGCGGCTGTTTAAATTCAGAGTAACTAGAGGAACGTAACATTTGTAAATTTAAAAAGACTTATTTTTTCTCTTCATCAGATAAGTCATTCAGTGTGAACTCATTGATAAACTTTATTACATATCATGTTACATACCTGGCAACGTGTACAGAATGTCATTGGTCTTATGTAGGATAGACTTTTAGGAAAATTAAGCATCATGAGTATCAAAACATTTAGCAAACCTTTGTAGCAAATCTCCTAATTCCATGTATGATATTTTGTAGAATGCTACAAGTACAATGTTAGATCATTCTGCTTTATTACCTGAATAGAAAAGGTTTAAAAAAAACGATAGGTTGAACTTGAGATCATTTAGATATCTAAGATGTGTTCAGAAAGTTTTCAGATATATACATGTCCCATAATTACAACATCAACATTTTTGGAATTTTTGCAAATTTATTATTTTTTAATAAAAAAAAAAATAATAATTCACATAAGTATTCATACTCTTTGCTATTACACCTGAAATTTAACTCTTGTGGACTCTAATTTCTCTGAGATATTCTTTGAGATGTTTCTCCATCTTGATTGGAGTCACCTGTTGAAAATTCAGTTGATTGGACATGATTTGGAAGGACACACTCCTGTCTATATAAGGTCTCACAGGTGGCAATGCATATCAGAGCAATAACCAAGCCATGAGATAGAAATAACTGCCTGTAGAGTTCAGAGACAGGATTCTGTGGAAGCACAGATCTGGGGAAGGATACAAAAAATATGTGCCATCTATCTTATCACATGAACAGAATGCAATCTTTCGTATGTAGGTTGCACATTAATAGACACATTCAAGAACATTTATGGAATGCAAAGATTATGGCAGTGGTACATGTGTTTCCCATTTCCAGGTGTGCTCTGTAGGGATTTATGCTGTAGGTATACTCCGCCCCTGGACATCTTATCCCCTATCCAAAGGATAGGGGATAAGATGTCTGATAGCTGGGCTCGTTACGCCCCCTCCCATACACATTAAAGGAGGGGGCATGTCGTGACATAACAACCATGGCCGCCCCCGAACCCAGCATTCTGAATATAAATGTTCAGAATGCTAACGTGCAGCCCAGAGATCACGGGCAGTCCCAGCGTCTGGACCCCCGCATTCAGACATCTTGTACCCTATCCTTTGGAGTACAGTGGGGGGAAAATTTTACTATGGGAAACTGATTCTCAAATTGTGTGCCACAATTTTGCTGCAAAAATCTGCCTCACAAGTATCATAAAAGCAGAATTTTTTCCTTATTTCTAATGTTTTTTATTTTATTTTATTTAATAAACAAAAACGTTTATACTTTTTTCCAGCATGCATTTTGCCCCCCTTGGCCCTTAATTTTTCCCATTGTCAGCTTCCAAGTGTTGAAATTAAATTTTTCTTCCTATTTTTTTTCCATTGAAAAAAAAATATCCAAATTTTGTATTGCTAGAATTCTACTAAACCATAGAATAAATTTAGCATGTCAGTTTTATTTTATGTCTTGAAAGAAGAGATCGCAGACGGCACTCACGGAAACAGCAAGAAGTTTTATTCGGGATCGCTGGTCCACGCAACAGAAACGACAGGTAAGTCGACCGGTTTCGCGCTACGCAGAGCGCTTACACGTGAGAGGTCACGTGTAAGCGCTCTGCGTAGCGCGAAACCGGTCGACTTACCTGTCGTTTCTGTTGCGTGGACCAGCGATCCCGAATAAAACTTCTTGCTGTTTCCGTGAGTGCCGTCTGCGATCTCTTCTTTCAAGTTTTCTACGCTTATGCTTATGGCGGACTGAGCACCGGATTTGTGGCATTTGGATCTGAAGGTGCAGTGATCCAGTATACTCCGGCAGAATCGTGAGTGCGGCAGTGCCGACATTTCTCCTTCTCCATGTGTTTTATTTTATGTATACCTCTGAAAAAAGTATAGCCTTGAAAAAAAGGTGTGACTTATTAGAGTATATGCTTTTTTGTAGGATTATATTCTCATATAATTTGCGGTGTCTATTTGGACTGAGTTCATGGGGACAATATTTTTGGTTTGTAGTTCTATTTTATTAATGACGTTAAGAAAGAAGGGTGACATTTTTCAGGACTACAACTGGATATATATTTGCAAGAAACATTGGTAGTTACTGTATATGTAGACACATTCCTAGCCAGTTATTATTAGCGTGTTGCCACGCTAGCCCAAATACTTTTATTTATGTTATGACAAACCTATAAAGTCCTATATAGAGTTATAAAAGTTTACTAAAGTAATTTATTGATAATAAGGAAACAAAAGCATGGTATCATTTGAATATTAGTGTCACGATCACACCCTATTGGTCCAGCTAAGACGCTAGAAAGAGTGTGATGGTGCAAGGGTTAAAGCCGCCAGACCTCTGGGTATCCACTACTAGTCCCAGCAAGTCACCAAATTAACCCTTAGATAAACGTGTTTCACCAGAGCTTCCTTCAGAAAGGTGAGCTCCTATATTTAGAGATCAAAGACCAGAGCTGATTAATTAAACATTTAATCTGATAAAAGGTATCACAGTGCTATATATATATATATATATATATATATATATATATATATAACAAATGACATACAGTTACAAAAATATGAAAGAGTTTAGCAAGGCAAGTTCAGAAAACAAAAGATGAAGTTCTTACAGCATGATGGTATAGCCGTCCTTGTCAGTGAGAGTCCAGCTCTTGTCAGTTTTTGGCACAGCCTTGATCAACAGTTGAGTCCAGCATTTTAAGTCTTATCTGCTTCTTTGGAGGGAAACTCCATTCCCCCCTCCACTCTGATCCCACCAGGTGGGGCATCTCTCTTCCTGACCCCTTACCTGTTTGATTATATGATGGGATCAGAGTGCATGACTTCAAAGGAGATACCAAACAGCCAATAAAATGCAATGCACAAAAACAAAGTCTGAATGACCCTCACCCCCAGATCTTAGTTTATACACAGATACAATTATAAAACACATGTATGTTTCCATAATCAGGCCTTGGGCCTGACACTTCCCCCTCAAGATGGAGACAGAGAGATCTCGCCTCTCCAGGCTGATAGATCTGTCTCCATTAAACGTCTATTTCTCCCTGACGTGATAATCCATCTGCATTTTGATGCAGGCTTCCTTACCTGTGTTGGACAGTGAAATTATATTGTTGGAGGATAAGACTCCAGCGAAGCAATTTTCCATTGTTACCTGACACTCTGTCCAACCAATGTAGAGGGTTGTGATCAGTTATGACAGTAAAATCCCTGCCATACCACAAACCTCCTACTGAAATCAGGGGCCTGGAGCACCAGAGAGTTGGACAATGCTGTCTTTAGGGCAATGAAGGACTTATCACAATCCTCAGTCCAGGCAATTTGCTTGGACACCTTCTTTTTTGTCAAGTCTGTGAGAGGTTTGGCTATCTTATTATAGTCTGGGCAGGGCCGGATTAACGTAGGGGCTGATGGAGCTGCAGCTCCAGGCCCCTACAGTAAAATAGGCCCAGCCAGCCGCCAAAAAGGCCGCCGAGGAGTGGGCCCCCCTCCCTGCCACTACACTACATGTTGCAGCAACAGGCAGGGACCTCGGGCACGGCCCGGGCCCACCGCTGCCAGCACTATTACCTGCAAACGGCGCGGGCCCCCTTGCCACAATCATATGATGGCCGGCACCGCCATCAAGTTAATTAATCAGTAATGTGCACGGGTCCGCCGTCACATTCTGGACATCCCTGTGTCCCGAAAGATCTTTTCGGGACACAAAGATGTCTCGTTACCTCTCTGCGGCGGCCCCCCGCGTTAACTTTAAAAACGCAGGGGCCGCTGGGAGATAGGGCACGCAGGGACGTCACTGACGTCCCGTGCGTGCGCCCATAGCAACAGCAGAGCGGAGCAGCGAGGAAGAGGACACGCGCGCATGGTAAGGTAAGTTAAGTTGCCAATAGCAACTCCCCCCCAGCGAGAGTCAACCCTGCCGATAACAATGCCCCCCCCTCTACCCGCTCTACCCTCCCCGGTCATGCCCGCTCCGCTGTCTGACATTACCTTGTTCCTCTGCTGCAAGGTCCCGGTCGCAAATCTTCATTTCGTCTGCGACCCGCGCGAGACGCCGACGGTGACGTCACTCACAGCCGCCACCAGGAAGAAGGAGCAAGGCACGGGCCGGGAGGGTAAGTGTATATGTATGTATGTGTGTGTATGGGAGCCTCCAGCTGTTGCAATACTACAACTGCCAGCATGCCCGGAGAGCCTTTGGCTGTCTGGGCATGCTGGGAGTTGTAATTTTGCAACAGCTGGAGGCACCTGGGTTGGCAAACACTGCCCTAGGGCCTAACCCAGTGTTTCCCAACCAGGGAGCCTCTAGCAGTTGCAAAACTACAACTCCCAGCATGCCCGGACAGCCAAAGGCTCTCTGGGCATGCTGGGAGTTTTAGTTTTGCAACAGCTGGAGGCACCCTGGTTGGGAAACACCGGTCTATGTGTATGTATATGTGTGCGTCTGTCTGAGTGTGTGTGTCAATCTGTGTGGGGGGACCTAAGCTAATGTTGGGGGGGCCTGTGCTAATGTGGGGGGGGGCTATGGCTGTCTGCCTATCTAATGTGGGGAACTATACTGCACCTAATGTGCGGGAACTATACTGCACCTAATGTGGAGGAAGTATACTGCACCTAATGTGGGGGAACTATACTGCACCTAATGTGGGGGAAGTATACTGCACCTAATGTGGGGGAACTATACTGCACCTAATGTGGGGGAACTATACTGCACCTAATGTGGGGGAACTATACTGCGCCTAATGTGGGGGAACTATACTGCACCTAATGTGGGGGAACTATACTGCACCTAATGTGGGGGAACTATACTGCACCTAATGTGGGGGAACTATACTGCACCTAATGTGGGGGAACTATACTGCACCTAATGTGGGGGAACTATACTGCACCTAATGTGGGGGAAACTATACGGCACCTAATGTGGGGAGCTATACTGCACCTAATGTGGGGAGCTATACTGCACCTAATGTGGGGAGCTATACTACATCTGATTAAGGGGGACAGGGGACTGGTGAAGGGGGACATGGGACTGATTAAGGGGGTAGGGGACTGATTAAATATTGAAAAAATATTTCTTACAAAGATTTTTTCCTCTTTGTGTATGTTTATGGTGACATATATGTGTACATGGTGAGTTTGTGGTTTTATTGTACTGGGGGTGAATCCCACAGTTGGCCGGCTGTTGGTGGGAAAAGATATGGGGGGGGCGGTTGACACCTTGCATCGGGGCCCACAAGACTTTAGCTACGCCCCTGATGAGGAGACTGAGGATGGGGCTGGGGGGGGGGTTGCAATGATGAGGAGACTGAGGATGGGGCTGGTGGGCGGTTGCAATGATGAGGAGACTTAGGATGGGGTGGGGGGAATGCGATGATGAGGAGGAGGAGGGTGGAATGATGAGGAGACTGAGGATGGGGTGTGTGTGGGGGGGTGCAATGATGTTCATGAGGAGGAGGGTGGAATGATGAGGAGACTGAGGATGGAGTGTTGGGGGGGATGGAATTATAATGAGGAGGAGGAGGAGGGCAAGCTGGGGGGCGTGCAATGATGAGAAGACTGAGGATGGGGTGTGTGGGGGTGCAATGATGAGGACGAGGAGGGTGGAATGATGAGGAGACTGAGGATGGGGTGTGGGGGGGTGCAATGATGAGGAGGAGGAGGGTGGAATGATGAGGAGACTGAGGATGGGGTGTGGGTGGGGGTGCAATGATGATGATGATGATGAGGGTGGAATGATGAGGAGACTGAGGATGGGGGGGTTCAATTATGATGATGAGGAGTCTGAGGATGAGGTGCGGGGGGGGGTTGCAATGATGAGACTGAGGATGGGGGGTGGGGTTTGCAATGATGAGACTGAGGATGGGGGGGAATAATATGGAGTGCGGGAGTGAAGAGCCAAGGATGGGTGGGGTGTATGGAGTCATGAGAATAGCGAGGATGTGGCGGAGGGGAGGGGGCATTGGGGTGATAAGCTAACCAAGCATGGGGTGTTGATAAGACAGAAGATGGGATGAAGGGTATGCAGTGTATGGCAGTATTATATTCGGGGGGTAAAGTTTGTGGCAGTATTTTATTCAGAGGGTACAGTGTGTGGCAGTATTATATTCAGAGGGTACAGTGTGTGGCAGTATTATATGCAGGGGGTACAGTGTGTGGCAGCATTATATTCAGAGGGTACAATGTGTGGCAGTATTATGTTCAGACGTACAGTGTGTGGCAGTATTATATTCAGGGGTACAGTGTATGTCAGTATTCTATTCAGGAGGTACAGTGTATGGCAGTATTATATTAAGGGGGTACAGTGTGTGGCAATAATATATTTAGAGGGTACAGTGTGTGGCAGTATTATATTCAGGGGTACAGTGTGTGGCATTAATATATTTAGAGGGTACAGTGTGTGGCAGTATTCTATTCAGGAGGTACAGTGTATGGCAGTATTATATTAAGGGGGTACAGTATGTGGCAATAATATATTTAGAGGGTACAGTGCGTGGCAGTATTATATTCAGGGGGTACAGTGTGTGGCAATAATATATTTAGAGGGTACAGTGGTAGGCAGTAGTATATTCAGGGGGTACAGTGTGTTGCAATAATATATTTAGAGGGTACAGTGCGTGGCAGTATTATATTCAGGTGGTACAGTATTTGGCAGAATTATAATGTGTTATTATGAATATTGTAATTATATAGAGGATAAGGATCTGCTGACAATGTGAGGAGCCTATGATGTCCGGGCATCAGACTCTGCAGAGAAGATGGAGCTGGAAGAAGTCCTGGCGTCTGGACCAGATAAAGAAGGAAAGGAAAGACAACAGAGAAGACATCACTCAGGTCACTGATATAATTGTGTGTTCTCCTGACTGTCCCATCAGCTCTGGAGTCACTTGTAAGTTCCGTAGTGATGATGGGTGACAATTTACCCCATTCTGTGGCTCTGCAGCTGTTTCAAAACGGCAACTTCCTTAATTCCTGAGTCTCTTCAGACATGATGGGAGTAGCAGCTTAGCAACAGCTGGAGAGCCACTTGAACCGAGGGGATTGGTGGGGGTCCCAGCAGTCTGACCCCCACCATAAAAATGGGCATCTTATTTAAAAATGTCCGGGCCTATTTTTGGTCCCAGTCCAGCCCTGCCTGTCAGTCACTTAACCCCTTAAGGACCAAGGACGTATCGGTACGTCCTTGGTCCTGCTCTTCTGATATAACGCGGGGTTACACAGTAACCCCGCGTCATATCACGGCGGGCCCGGCGTCATAGTGAAGCCGGGACCCGCCTCTAATAGCGCGCAGCGCCGATCGCGGCGCCGCGCGCTATTAACCCTTTAGCCACGCGCTCAGAGCTGAGCCGCACGGCTAAAAGTGAAAGTGAAAGTTCCCGACTAGCTCAGTCGGGCTGTTCGGGATAGCCGCGGCTAATCGCGGCATCCCGAACAGCTGACAGGACAGCGGGAGGGCCCCTTCCTGCCTCCTCGCTGTCCGATCGCCGAATGACTGCTCAGTGCCTGAGATCCAGGCATGAGCAGTCATGCAGCAGAATCGTTGATCACTGGTTTCTTATGAGAAACCAGTGATCAACATAGAAGATCAGTGTGTGCAGTGTTATAGGTCCCTATGGGACCTATAACACTGCAAAAAAAAAGTGAAAAAAAAAAGTGAATAAAGATCATTTAACTCCTCCCCTATTAAAAGTTTGAATCACCCCCCTTTTCCAATAAAAAAAAAAACACAGTGTAAATAAAAATAAAAATAAACATATATGGTATCACCGCGTGCGGAAATGTCCGAATTAAAAAAATATATCATTAATTAAACCGCTCGGTCAATGGCGTGCGCGCAAAAAAATTCCAAAGTCCAAAATAGTGCATTTTTGGTCACTTTTTATATCATTTAAAAATGAATCATGATCAATAAGTCCTATCAATGCAAAAATGGTACCGTTAAAAACTTCAGATCACGGCGCAAAAAATGAGCCCTCATACCGCCCCATACACGGAAAAATAAAAAAGTTATAGGGGTCAGAAGATGACAACTTTAAACGTATTAATTTTCCTGCATGTAGTTATGATTTTTTCCAGAAGTCCAACAAAATCAAACCTATATAAGTAGGGTATCATTTTAATCGTATGGACCTACAGAATACATATCAGGTGTCATTTTTACCAAAAAATTTACTACGTAGAAACGGAAGCCCCCAAAATTTACAAAACAGCATTTTTTTTTCAATTTTGTCGCACAATGATTTTTTTTCCCGCTTCACCATAGATTTTTGGGCAAAATGACTGACGTCATTACAAAGTAGAATTGGTGGCGCAAAAAAATAAGCCATCATATGGATTTTTAGGTGCAAATTTGAAAGAGTTATGATTTTTTAAAGGCAAGGAGCAAAAAACGAAAATGCAAAAACGGAAAAAACCCCGATCCTTAAGGGGTTAAATCACTGTGTATTCTCCTGACTGTGTCCCATCAGTGCTGTAGTCACTGATATCTTTGTGCGGCCGAGTAATAAAATTGCTTTGCATTTTCATTTTATATATTATGTAAATATTTTCATAAAAAGGCCCAGAAAAATTCTCAGCACCAGGCCCATGATGCTCTTAATCCGGCCCTGAGTCTGGGACAAATCTACGATAATACCCTGCGGTCCCCAAAAAGGACATGACCTGCTTTTTGGTCTTAGGAATTGGCCAGGCCATAATAGACCCCACCTTACTGGGCTCAGGGCGTAGGGACCCTCCTCCTACCCTATGTCCTAGATACTGCACTTCTGTCATGCCCTGCCTCAGCTATTTGCTTTACCACCTTGCCCAGGTGACTCAGGGGCTCCTCCCAGGTCTTGCTGAATATGGCAATATCATCTAAGTAGGCCACGGCGTATTCCCTGTGGCCCTCTAGCAGCTGATCAACCAGTCGTTGGAAAGTGGCTGGGGCATTTTTCATCCCAAAAGGCATGACACAGCACTCAAACAACCCAAAGGAAGTGATAAAGGCTGACCGCTCCTGGGCCTCTGGGGTCATAGGGATTTGCCAGTACCCTCGGCTTAAATCCATGATAGTCACATATTGGGAACCTGCTAGCTGATCAAGTAGTTCATCTATTCTGGGCATAGGGTAAGCATCAACGGTAGTCACAGCATTTAACCTTCTGTAATCCACAGAACCTAGTAGATTTGTCTTTTTTAGGCACCAGAACTGCTGGGGAGGCCCAAGGGCTTTTTGACTTCTTAATTACTTCAAACTTCAACATGTCCTCAATCTCCTTGTGTATATGGGACTTTACCTCTGGGGATACCCGGTAGGCTACCTGTCTTAGCGGTGGCTGGTCCCCCGTATCAACATGATGGGTGGCTAGAGTAGTTCGCCCTGGCTTCCCAGTAAAGGTGGCACTGAAGCAGCCTAGTACCTGACTTAGCTGCCTCTTTCTTTCCTCTGAGAGCTGTGGATTGATCTCCACATCCTGAAGGGATCCCTGGCTCTTAGCTTCCCCCCCTAGAATGGGGAAGGGACCCTCCCAGGTGGCCTGCAACTTATTCTGCCTGATGGGGTTCAGAACCATTACCTTCTGTCCCACTTCATAGACCCGGTCCCTTGCATTGCGATCATACCAAAACTTCTGCCTGGACTGTGCTGCTGTGAGGTTGTCATGTACAAGCCCAGTCAGTGCCTGCATCCTGTCTCTGAATCTCAGAACATACTCCACCACAGAAGTCTCAGGGGCATGTAGCCCCCCTTCCCATTCCCCTCTTACTAAATCTAGGGGTCCCAGCACTTTGCGACCATACAATAATTCAAAGGGTGAGAAACCTTTAGACTCTTGGGGTACCTCCCTGTAAGCGAATAATAGATGGGGTAAATACTTTTCCCAGTCCCTGCCCTCTGATTCTACAAAGGTTTTTAGCATTTGTTTCAAGGTCCCATTGAACCTCTCACAAAGACCATTTGTTTGGGGGTGGTATGGGCTTGCTACCAAGTGCTGTACATTCACCTTCTTACAGAGACTTTGCATTAGATTGGACATGAACTGTGTGCCCTGATCAGTGAGCATTTCTCTGGGGAACCCCACCCTGCAGAAAATACTGATCAGAGCATCTGCCCCCTTATCTGCTCGGACAGAGGATAAGGCAACAGCTTCAGGGTACCTGGTTCCATAATCTACAACAGTAAGAATAAATTGTTTCCCTGTGCTGCTGGGTATAGCTAGAGGCCCCACAATATCCACTGCCACTCGTTCAAAAGGTACAGATATGACTGGTAGGGGCACTAGGGGAACAAGAGTTACATCCCCAAACTTACCCACCCTTTGTCAGACATGACATGATCTACAGTAACTTGAAACAGCAGTACCCATACCCGGCCAGTAGAAATTGTGTGCCAACCTGGACTTTGTCTTGGCCACTCCCAAATGTCCTGCCAGGGGGTTCTCATGGGCCAACCTCAGCAGCTCTTTCCTGTACTGCCCAGGAACCACTAACTGCCTTTCTCTCTCCTGGGCCCCTAGCATGCCTTTGGAAAGGGACTCCCAGTACAAGATATAATTTTCCCAATATACCTGATGCCCATCTGTGTCAACACCTGTATGTTCAGCACGTTGTCTCAGCCCTTCAAGGGAAGGGTCACTGCGCAGAGCTTCCCGGAAATGCTCATTTCCCTCCCCCCATCTTGTGGCATCAGGGAGCACATTTCCCCCAGGTGAACTAGCATATCCACCTTCCTCTGCTGGGGCTTGCAAGTTGCACAGCTTCCCCCTTACATCACCATCCTCCCTTCTTTTTAAAGCTGCAGCCCTGGCACGCTGCTGACGTGTTACCACTGCCACCATTGGTATGCCTCCCTGGGGTTTACCTTCCTCCCCCTCAGTTCCAGACATAACACTGTTACAGGCATCATACACAGGGCTATCACTCCTTCCCTCCTCCTCCTTAGGCTCACAGGATTGGGACATATCACTCACTGCTGGTCCCTCATCCTTAAATGTCACCAGGGGCACACCAACCCCTCCCCTAGCCCATCTCTACAGTTACAGTTACAGGTAAACATTTATCAATCCCCTGCACTCCCTCCCAGTTACCACATTTTGCAGTCTCCCAAAGTCTCGCACAGTACCTCAGAATGAACAGGGCTCTCTCCTAGCCCTTCCAGTGTGAAGGTAGTGTCCTCTGGAGCATAATGACAGAGCATCGGACCCAAATCATTCCCCAGCAGAACATTAACAGGGATGTCCTCAGAGAACCCCACCTCCCGCAAACCTTTGCCTGTACCCCAATCCAGGTACACACGAGCCATGGGCACAGCAGGCCGCACACCTCCAATTCCTTTTAAAGCCATGGCTCTTCCAGCGATGATGTCCTCTGTATCCACCACTTCAGGCCGCACCAAGGTAAAGGAGGCTCCAGAATCTCGCAAACCCACTGTCACCCGGTCAGCCACAGTTACATTCTGCAGGTTATTCGCTCTTTTCTCCACCGCTCCGGACACCAGAAAAACGGCTGTGTGTCCTCCAGCTACTGGTGGAGAATTCTTTTTGTTGGGGCAAGTGGCACTCAGGTGCCCAATATTGTTGCATCTGTATCATCGGCGGGTGTCCCCCTGACCCAATGTGGCTCCTGTTGCTTTTGGTGCTGATGGCAACAATTTTTCGTCTGGCTTGGTGCTGCTGGTGGTGCTCTGTGGGTGTGTGGCTCCCCTCCAGGTACTTGCTCCAGCTTGTGCAGAGCCACGCTTTGCTGTTGGTGCCCGGTTGTTGTCAAAGTCATCTCCAAGTTCTGCTGCTTCCGTTGCTGTCTTGGGCTTGCGGTCCAATATCCACTCTCTGGTTTCAAAGCTCCGTGTTTGGAGAAACTGATCCAGGACCATCAAGTCCTCCAGGGCCTCATAGGTAGTGACTTGTAGGCCCCCAGTCCATTGCCTGAATGCAGTCCTTAGCTGACCTGCATGTTCAGTGCAGCTTTCTGTGGCGCTTTGTTGCAAAGTCCTAAATCTTTTCCGATAAGCCTCTGGAGTCAAATTAAAACTTTTTAGCAAGGCAGATTTTATTGCCTCATAGTCCTGGTCACTTTCAGAAGGGAAGCGAAGCAAACACATCCAGAGCTTTCCTTCGCAGCCGTGGGGTTAGATACCGTCCCCACTGTTCCTTAGGTAGATGGAAATGCCGGCAAACCTTTTCAAATCCCCTCAGGAACACATCCAGATCACCATCTTTCTCCAATATGGGGAAATGTTCCAAGAGAGGTTTGTTGTCTCATTGATCCTGCACATCACTCTGTGCGGATGAAGCATCCCCTCTCAGCCTCAGAACCTCCAATTCATGCCTCCGCTGGGCCTCTCTCTCTCTGCCGCCTCCCTCTCTGCCGCTCGTGCCTCTCTCTCTTCAGTTTGATACTGGAGAAGCAATTGGAGTTTCATATTAGCATCCACATTCCCAAGGTGTTGTAAGGCAGTCCGCATATAAGAGTCCAAGGCCTCATGTGGAGTACTGTCCTGATGGGGAGTAATGTTGTATTCCCCAGGAGATATCAGTCCTTGGATGGCAGTTCCAGCTGTAGGACTTTGTTTCATGTCACTCAGCTCTGCTGCACGGGCATCATACTCCACAAGATCAGCAATAAGTTGTTCCTTGTTCTTTCCTGCAGTAGGGATGTCCTTTTCTTGGCACATTAGCTCCTGTGCAGGCTTGGACTGTTTGCGATATGCCTCCATATTTCCGAGATGAGACAGAGGAGGTAAAACAGGAGATGGGGAGGACAGAACTGTCTTGCACTCTTTTTGTATGTCTTTTAAACCAGCACTGAGCTCTGTCTTTGGAATTTACACACAAGAATATGTATGCAATTTCTTTTTAGTGCTAAGATTTCCTTACAGGTAAAATCCAGCAAGCACTAAAAATCTCTAAATATATCCTGATGCTGCCAACAGTTGTCACAATCACACCCTATCGGTCCAGCTACGACGCTAGAGAGAATGTGATGGTGCAAGGGTTAAAGCTGCCAGACCTCTGGGTATCCACTACTAGTCCCAGCAAGTCACCAAATTAACCCTTAGATAAAGGTGTTTCACCAGAGCTTCCTTCAGAAAGGTGAGCTCCTATATTTAGAAATCAAAGACCAGAGCCTAATAATTAAACATTTAATCTGATAAAAGGTATCACAGTGCTATACATAGAAAAATAAACAAATGACATACAGTTACAAACATATGAAAGAGTGTAGCAAGGCAAGTTCAGAAAACAAAAGATGAAGTTCTTACAGCATGATGGTATAGCCGTCCTTGTCAGTGAGAGTCCAGCTCTTGTCAGCTTTTGGCACAGCCTTGAACAACAGTTGAGTCCAGCATTTTAAGTCTTATCTGCTTCTTTGGAGGGAAACTCCATTCCCCCCCTTCCCTCTGATCCCACCAGGTGGGGCATCTCTCTTCCTGACCCCTTATCGGTTTGATTATATGATGGGACAAGAGTGCATGACTTCAAAGGACATACCAAACAGCCAGACCCCCAATAAAATGCAATGTACAAAAACAAAGTCTGAATGACCCTCACCCCCCAGGTCTTAGTTTATACACAGATACAATTATAAAACACATGAATGTTTCCATAATCAGGCCCAAAGCTTTAACTCTGATAATATCTAAGGATGGAATCCTTTTTTTAAGTTAATATTCATGATAAGGGTTTTCCATGCTAGAGTGCATCCTATCTCTAATTACATGTCTGTTAATTTGTTTTTTCTTAATCCCTGAAGTACTTGGTTAACAGAAGCAAAGCAGTATACATACTAATGGTTGCTTTCCCCAAACTGTTCCTACTGGAAGAGAGCGCCTGGTGTGCAAATCTGAGGCTGGAACAAAGATACACTAATTATCCTTCATTTATTTGTCTGCTTCAATGGTCCTAAATACCAAAGTGATTAATTATCACAAGGCAACAAGGGCAGGATGTCACACCCTTCTCTGTGTTTAAGTGTTGGCAAAGGTTTTATTCAAGTGTTGACAACAGCATATCTTAAATATTCCGAGAGGGCATAACGTATGGTTGAAACACTTAATTGGCATTGGTTAAACCTTTACCTAAGATTGTAGATATAATTAATAGGTACTTAATATGCCTTCACATTTACATGATTTTTATGGCATTTCTGTTTATAATAAATATTCTATAAAACAAGTGCTCTGATCAACAAGATAAAAGATAAACAAAGCCAAATAAAGCTTTATATTATAAGGAAAAACAGAAAGCGCTCAAATGTTAATTGGTTTATCTGAAACAATTTTATACATATAAGTGTGTAGGTCTCATTATTCTGTGCTGATAATGACCAGAATTGAAGCGTGAACCTGAAATAATTGTATATTTAATATTGTTTGCCTTTAGTTCTTGTGACCGATGATCCAAGAGAGTTCACAAGCACACATCGCAATTATTGCTGTGGGTACACAGCGGTCATTCCCAGCAGCTGTGCCTGCCTGATCACAGCTACACATGAGTATACACAAATGTAGCAAGTCCTTCCAACTTTCAGCCTAAATGTATATTAATCTGTGGAAAGAGTTATTTATCTATCTATCTATCTTTAAAAAAATCACAGTTTAAAGAGATTGTGTCACATGGAAAATACGGTCCAATTTGCAAGCATTATGTTCAAGAGTAGGGGGAGTTAATTCTGGAAAAAGATTCACTAGGTCTATCAATGTTTAAACCTCTGGTCATTCTGGGCTTACAATTGCTCCTATTCAGTGGTTGACAGCCTTTATGGCATGAATTCACATGCAGAGATATATGTCAATCACTAAGTAAGACATCTTATTCCTTACTCCTATGGTAAAATTACTAGTTGTATTATATCTTTTCCTGCATAAATGTGTATAAACCTGCTTAGATTATTTTGCTCTGAGGCAATTATTACCAATAGCAGTGCCATTAGAGTCCTTTAAAGCGGCATTCAGGATTTTTTTTATTTGACTATGCTACAGGTGCTGTAAAGTTAGTGTAGTTCCTAATATAGTGTCTGTACCTGTCTCTGATGGTTGGTCTCGCATTCTTATGTGATCTTTTCTCTGGATGTTAATTTTTGACAACATACAAAGCCAAGCCAAGTGCAGCCAAGACACCACCTCACTAGTCAGGTGATGACAGGGAGCCTGTTCTGATTCAATGGGTGGAACAACCACAGGGAATTAGCAACATCTGGAGGCACCCTGGTTAAAAGGCACTGGTCTTTTGCATGGAATTCAGCTAATTTTTGGTTCAATGGGTGGGGTGGCTGATGTGTGGGAGGGTGAAAAGGGGAATGATGGGATTTGTAGTAAAAGAGAAAACTCCAACAACAAATACTCAGTTCACAAAAAGAAAGCCCCAGATTTATGGTAATCTCACAACATGGCCATTTAACAAAGGACAGGCACGGATCCTTCCTAAGCATGGCTATTACTGTCTGGCAGGTAAATGCTAAAATCATCTTATGGTGGATAACCACTTTAAGGGTGTGGTGGCATTTCCACAGTCATAAAAAAAAAAAACTTGTACCAGCATCTCTGGCAGATGTGCTTTATGTTAGACGTGTCTGCTAGAAGTGACTTCCACTTTGCAGGACACTTCCTGCCAGGAAAAAGCTTCTAAATGTCCTGATACAATCAACCTTACTGCTGCTTGAGCAGATACATGTGCATGATATGATTGCTCCTTGCCATATATTGCTGTTTTTGCAGATAAGAAATATGTATATGACAATAGTGGCATTGCTATTGGACTTCCCACTAAGTAGGGTCATCCCACAATGGTGTTACTGGGCCTGTGGACATGCACCCCTGGACAGTCCCTCAGAAGATAATAGTCCCTTGGCCCTGCCAGAAATCAAGGACACATGATTAGATCTCAGCTTTCAGTAGTGTGTGCATATTTAAATTGCATACACAGCTGACAAGGCGACTAGGACTTGTGATGTACCACCAAGCACCAGAAGAGCTCACACTGAGAGAAAAGATGCAGGAGATCTGTAAAACGTATTTTTTTTTTTTTTACATGGACCAATGCTATAGAGAAAACAGAGGAGTCCAATATTATAGGGACACAGAGAGGGGCTGATACTATAAAGGGGCATGATAGAGATCTAATAATATATGGAAGCACATAGGGCAACTAATAGTATATTGGGACACAGAGAGGGGCCTCATATTATAAAGGGACATAGAGGAGGCCTAATACTAAATGGGAACATAATGATCTAGCAATACTGAATCTTCTGATAAGACTGGGATTAAAAGGCACTGAAACCAATTGCTATCAGTGCCTGTGAGCCTCAGTCTTATTGGAGTCTATTGTTGGATTGTTTTGCTCTTCTATTGTGGATGGGAAGGCAGCGGGGAGACTTAGGATAATAATTTTACACTGTTTCCAATGATGTGCTTGGCTCTGCACAACCATCTTTGGTAAGCGCCAATACTAAATAAATGTTTACCTACGGCATGCGGTATCAACCTATGGAGCACTTTGTATTTTCTTTCTAGAAATACTATCTGGGGGCACAGAGAGGGGGCCTAACTGTTATATGGAGGCACAGAGAGGACCTAACTGTGATATAGGGACACAGAGGTGGGTCTAAATACCATATAAGGGCACAGAAGGAACCAAATACTATATGGAGGCAAAAAGGTGGGCCTAATACTATATTTGGCATAAGGGTTAGTTAAACTTTTAGGTGACATGTGCTGTACATGTACGGCATGGCTGTCTGTGCCTTAAAGGGGTACTCCGGGGGAAAACTTTTTATTTTATTTAAATCAACTGGTGCCACAAAGTTAAACAGATTTGTAAATTACTTCTATTAAAAAATCTTAAACCTTCAAGTACTTATTAGCTGCTGAATACTACCGAAGAAATTACTTTCTTTGTGGAGCAGAGAGCTCTGCTGACATCACGAGCACAGTGCTCTCTGCTGACATCTCTGTCCATTTTAAGAACTGTCCAGAGTAGGAAAAAATCCCCACAGCAAACATATGCTGCTCTGGTCAGTTCCTAAAATGGACAGAGCTGTCAGCAAGGAGCACTGTGCTCGTGATTCAGCAGAGAGCACTGTGTTCCAAAAAGAAAATAATTTCCTCTGTAGTATTCAGCAGCTAATAAGTACCAGAAGAATTAAGATTTTTTAAATAGAAGTAATTTACAAATCTGTTTAACTTTCTGCCACCAGTTGATTTAAAAAAAAGTTTTCCACCGAAGTACCCATTTAATGGAATACAGTAATACATATAAAGTGCACTGTGAGTAAGACTATGAAAAAAGCAGGAGGAAGAGGAAAAAGCATTTGCTTCATAGATAGTGAGTGACAGCTGCGGCACTCAACGTCACGGATCTGTTCCGTGTGACCCTACCTTAAATGTAAAGACCAAGACTGTTTAATTTAAGAGGTTTTTGACAGGAGAGACACCTGTCTATTCAGTACAAATACCATGTACAAACTGAACACCCTCCGGTCACATCTATCACCATAGACTTTACAGTATAACATTTTTGTTTGTTGTCAGGTTTTTGTTGTTATTTTTTTTTTTACCGTAAAAAACAATAGTACATGCTGCGGTTTTGATCAGGCAAAAAAATTAAAAATTCAATAACAGCTGAACTAATGCAAAGTGAGAGAAACAGAAAATAAAAATGACACATTGTATTCAATTAGATCAGTTCATAATCTTTAAGGTAAAATGTTAGGTGTCATTACAAAGTACAAATTATCCCGCAAAAAACAAGCTAATATGGTTCTGTTAATGGAAAAATAAAAGAGTTATGTAGTTGAAACTTAAAAAATGCTAATAAAAAATTGCCTGTATCCTTAAAGGGGTTATCCACCTTAAAAAAAAAAAAAAAAAATTTAAAGGCCTTAAATATATTAAAATATCAAACTGGTACATACACTGCCCAAAAAAATATAAAAGGAACACATCCTAGATCTAAATGAATGAACTAATTGTGTTGACAACAAAATCACACAAAATTATCAATGGGAATAAAATTTATCAACCCATGGAGGTCTGGACATGGAGTCACATTCAAAATCAAAGTGGAAAACCACACTACAGGCTGATCCAACTTTGATGTAATGTCCTTAAAACAAGTCAAAATGAGGCTCAGTAGTATGTGTGGCCTTCATGAGGTGGTGGATGGTCTCTCGAGGGATGTCCTCCCGGACCTGGACTGAAGCATCCACCAACTCATGGACAGTCTGTGGTGCTACGTGGCATTGGTGGATGGATCGAGACATGATGCCCCAGATGTGCTCAATCGGATTCAGGTCTGGGGAATGGGCGGGCCAGTCCATAACATGAATACCCTCCTATTGCAGGAACTGCTGACACGCTCCAGCCACATGAGGTCTAGCATTGTCTTGCATTAGGAGGAACCCAGGGCCAACCGCACCAGCATATGGTCTCACAAGGGATCTGAGTATCTCATCTCGGTACCTAATGGCAGTCAGGCTACCTCTGGCAAGCACATGGACTGTGTGGCCCACCAAAGAAATGCCACCCCACATCATTACTGACCCACCACCAAACCAGTCATGCTGGAGGATGTTGCAGGCAGCAGAACGTTCTCCACGACGTCTCCAAGCTCTGCCACGTCTGTCACATGTGCTCAGTGTGAACCTGCTTTCATCTGTGAAGAGCACAAGGTGCCAATGGCGAATTTGCCAATCTTTATGCTCTCTGGCAAATGCCAAACATCCTGCACGGTGTTGGGCTGTAAGCACAACCCCACATTTGTGGAAGTTGGGCCCTCATACCACCCTCATGAAGTATGTTACTGACCATTTGAGTGGACACATGCACATTTGTGGCCTGCTGGAGGTAATTTTACAGGGTTCTGGCGGTGGTCCTCCTGATCCTCCTTGAACAAAGGTGGAAGTAGCAGTCCTGCTGGATTGTTGCCCTCCTACGGCAGCCTCCTTTGATTTCCCATTCTCGTGAGCATCGAGCTGGCGGCCCTCAGCCAGGCGAGATAACACCTGTTCCAGCCCCTGCCTCTCTGCAACCCCCTGACTGTGAAAGTGCGAATGTATCATTTAATCAGTCATGGTTCATTGTTATTGCTCCAGGCTGTTTCATTGGATTGTTGTGATAATTCCACATGTAATATGACGTTGACAAGACAACCATAGGGCCTTAGTCTTGAAAAGATTACATACATTTTTTTAAATTTAAATTCAAGATTTATATTAGATTCCCAAGTTTAATGTCCCGGTGTTTACTTTGAACTTATAGTGTATGACCACAAAACCCAATCTAACTAGGAGTCACATGGTGGCACAATGACAGAACCTAGAGGTGGCAGCAGGATGAGGAGACCATAATCTGTCAGAATGAGACAGCCTGGAATTGGCGGCCGCAAGAGGAGACAATAGGGCTTCACAATCCCTAAGATTAAAAGATGAATTTTCAAATTTAAATTGAAGATTTATGGTAGCTAGTGCTACCATAAAAATTGTAAGTAATGTCCCAGGGTCAAGCGGTGCCGCGCGCTATTAACCCTTTAGACATGGCATTCAAAGTTGAATTCCAGGTCTAAAATGAAAGTAAAAGCTTCCCAGTTGGTCAATGGGGCTGATCGGGACGACTGCAATGAAAATGCGGTGTCCCGATCAGCTAGGACGCGAACGGAGGTCCTCTTACCTTCCTCCGGTGCATCCGTTCGGTGATTGATTGCTCCAAGCCTGAGATGCAGGCTTGAGCAATCGACCGCCGATAACACTGATCAATGCAAAGCTATGGCTTTGCAGTGATAGGTGTAAAATTAACAAGAGAAATAGGCGTATGTAGATTAAAAAAAATTGACTTTTATTGAACATATATGCATCAAAAGGACATACATTTAAAATCACTAAAAGAAAAAAAGTTTGAATGCATAATAACAGATACAGGTCTGCAAGTATGCAGAATGGGAGGTCTGCAAGACATATAACTAAGCAGATGTACAAACTGAACAAGCATACAGCATATCAATGTAGACTAAATACCCTATAATACTGCAGTTAAGGAGTGTAAAGATAGTACATATAATACAGTAGTAAGGGTATACAGGTATCCCCTAGTGGGAGCACAGTAGGACCTCCAACACCACCAAACATTTTGCGTTGTTTGCTTCTTCCGGGGCATAAAATAACGGGCGATTGCGGATTTAAACCGCCATTAGAAAATCCTTAACATACATTAGAAAATCCCATTATAGTCTATGGGATTTTTCTAAAAGGCGTTTTAACCCGTTATCGCTCGTTATTCATAACAGGCGTTATTTTGTGACGGTGATTGGGCAGAAGAAATAGGTCATGCACTATTTCTCCCGTTACTATCTCCCGTCATAAAATAACGCCCGTTATGAATAACGAGCGATAACAGGTTAAAACGGCTATTAGAAAAATCCCATAGACTATAATGGGATTTTCTAACGTATGTTAGGGATTTTCTAATGGCGGTTTAACCCCGCGATCGGCCGCGATTTTATAACGGGTGTTATATAATGGGTACTTTTCATAGTTAAAGCAGCCTTAGAATGGACTGCTGGGTATTACACAGTCTACAGACTAGTATATCCAGCAGACCAGTTGTTGTGGAACAAAGATACAGATTTGCCCTAAAAAAAAAATTCTCCCTCCAGTGAAAATGCTTCTGCAGCTGAGGCAACACACAGGTCTCTGCCCCCCTCTGTAATGCAATGCTGTTCACAATAACTGAGGGGTTAATCACTGCAGTAAGAATTAATTTCTGTGCAAATACACTGTGCTCTGTGTCCTACAAAAGACTGAGGTGACTAAGAGGTGAAATGCTGCTGCAACAAGCTTTTCTGTGTAACACACACACAGCGATGTCCGTCCTAACTCTATGCAGTGTAATGAATGATATGACGAGCCACAAAATGGCTGCCGAATATATAGGGCTGTGACATCACAGGGGTGACTGGCTGCTGATAGGCTGCATCCTGCATGTGATTCAGGGTCATCTCGCCTACCCCCCTTTTCGCCTCACCTTCCCAGCGTTCTTTACCTCATGTACTTACATGTGGATCTGCCATTTTAGATGCCCTGGAGCCTGGACCACAGTAAATGGAGTTTAATGAAGCGATTTACGTGATAACCTTGCGGCGATATTCGCATCCATTGCAAATCGAATATTTCATGAAATTCGTAACAAATTCGGGTTCGTCAGCTTCGGTTCCCTCATCTATAGCTCTGTACTAAACACAAAATTGCACTTTCTCTCTCACAGACAATTAGGAATGGACTGCTGGGTATATATTATACCATCTACAGACTAGTAAAACCAGCAGACCATTTGTTGCGGAACAAAGACACAGAGTTTCGCTAAAAATGTATTACCCCCTCCTCTCCTAACGTTTCTACAGCTGAGCCAGCTTGTTCAAACGTATGAGGCAACACACAGCTCTCTGCCGCTCTCTGTAATACAATGCTGTAGAAAGTGACTGGGAGGTTAATCGCTGCAGTAAAAATGATTTTCTGTGAAAAACGCACTGCTCTCTGTCCACCAGTACGCTTATGTGATTAGGAGGTTAAAAGCTGCTAGATAAATCTTGTCTGTAACACAGAGCGCTGTCTGTCCTATCTCTCTGCAGTGAAAGGATGAAGTGACTAGCCAGAATATGGCTGCCGATTACATAGGGCTGTGACATCACAGGGGTAAAAGGCTGCTGATAGGCGGCATCCTGCATGTGATTTAGGGTCATCCCACCTACCTTTGTTCCCACCTTCCCAGGATTCCTTGCCCGATGTCCTCACATGTGGATCCACCATTTTAGATGCCTTGGAGCCTGGATCGCACTAAATGAAAATCGCAGAGAACTCGGATTAATCAGATTTGATTCGCTCATCTCTAATATGAAGCCTTGATGATTGTTCGTGCCAGATGGAGAAGAAAATAAAAAGTGATTAGAGAAGGTACCATCTGTCAGTTACTCTATTTTACTGCACTGTAATCACTTGCAGTGTATGATTTTCGAAACCTGCTGGAATCCACTCCTCTATGGCCCCTCTATGGTGGAATATTCGTGTTTGTGTAGTACATTTCATTCAGCAATATTGTGGTATTAGTCATAATGTGGAAATATGTGGATATGGTGTGGCAGTATTATTTTCCCCTTGTTAACTGGTTAAATTGGTAAAATTGGCTTTGGTTCACTGTATATGTATGTTGACAAGATTGGTATCTTATCTAAAGGTGTCTTGCTGGCCTGTCATAGTAGATTTCAAACCGCACAACAGCATCAAGGTGAAAAGTCTCGATCACGATTGCACCAGCTCTCTGCTAGTCTAGAGGTTACTGCACAGACAGTGCCTGGGCCTCTATGTTTGGAAAAAAAAGATAAAAATAACATTAATAAGAAAGCAATTGATAGATGCATGAAAGAATATAATAAAAATAAAGCAATTAAATAAATAATAAAATTAGAAGTAAAGAAAAAAAACTATTTGTCAACAATGGTAAATTGTCAGAATTTTTTTTATCTTTAAATCTTCTTTGTGCATT
Source organism: Hyla sarda (assembly GCF_029499605.1). Taxonomy (NCBI): domain Eukaryota; kingdom Metazoa; phylum Chordata; class Amphibia; order Anura; family Hylidae; genus Hyla; species Hyla sarda. The sequence continues at coordinate 224,799,054 of NC_079191.1, forward strand.
TTTAACCTATCTTTAATATAATATATAAAATACATGCTGTATCCACATACTTGTTTTTACTTATATGTTTGTATTTAACTATGATATGAGGGAGAAAGAAAAAGAGATACAGGGGGCGCTCCCTGAGTAGGTATAGTCACTGATGTGTACCCTCCACCACACCAAACAGTGATATACCGACCTTAGTCGGGCCGCACTTGAGCCTGTGCAGCCCTTAGGTAATGGGCGACGTGCTTGGTATTAGATGAGCTGCAGCACTCCTACCGGCATCAGGCTTCTAGGCTAGAAGCTGATATACAACATGGAAGGACAATGTGGAAAAAACAAAACGAGTGTAGTGGAGGCGCTGCTCAGAAGGCGAAATTACAGGATAGACTTAGGGGGTGCAGGACAACGAAATTTTATTAAGAATGTTTAGGAAAATGCGTTTCGGCATTTGCTGATGCCTTCCTCAGGTCCCGAACTTCATTGTTGTTCAGTGTAGAAGTGCTGGATCGTGATTGTCCTAAACATTCATAATAAAATTTCGTTGTCCTGCACCGCCTGAGTCTATCCAGTAATTTTGCCTTCTGAGCAGCGCCTCCACTACACCTGTTTTTTTTCCACATTGTCCTTCCATATTGTATTTAACTATTAAATGTATAAAATCCAGTCCATGTTTTCAAGTATAATAAACCACAATTATCCCTAAAGGAAAGGCAGTAATCCCAAGTACTAAAGAATCACAAAAAACCATGGCACAAAGGCCTGGGGCACAAGATACCATTTATAGACCCTTCCCAAAATATTTTTTTATTTTATTATCACAAACTAAAATAAAATATTATAACGTCATTTGGTGAGGACAAACAAATTTAATACCAAACTGCCCCTACACAGTCAACTATTATTGTGATCTATGGATAACCATACGGGCAAATCAACAACATAAAAAGGAAGACAAGAAGCAGAAGAACAAGGAGAGGAGGGAAACGAGGGTAAGAGAAGAAAAGAGAGGAGGTCCAGTCATACAGAAGGTTAGAGAATGAAAATCAGGGGGGTCGGTGAATCTGTCCCATGGGTCCCATATGGAGAGAAACAGAGGGATGGTGTTGTTCAGAGAGGCAGTAAGTGATTCAAGAGAGCGAATCTCATTAACCCTAGCAACTAGCTAATCCTTAGACGGGGGCAAGGGCTTCATTCCAATGCTTGGCGATGAGGGTTTTGGCCGCCAGGACAATGTGTAAGAATAGTTTAAATGTTTTTTTGGTCAAAGCCCGAAATGATAGGTGTAAAAGATAGACCATAGGGTTGAGGGGGACCACGACCCCCAATATTGTGGGAATCAACTGCTGCACCTATACCCAATATGTAACTATGAGTGGACAAGACCAAAATATGTGGAAAACATCACCTAAACCCATGCCACATCTCCAGCATTGGGGAGGGATATCAGGGTTCAATCTATTGAGTAAGACCAGTGTGTGATACCATCCCATGAGCATCTTATATTGTGTCTCTTTATAGGCTGTACATATAGAAGCCTTAGAGGCTCTTCCCCAGATTACCCGCCACTGAGGAATAAAGATAGTAGGGTTGAGTACCTCTTCCCAATGCCCCATATAGCGATGGGAAGGAGCGGGGCCATTCGGGGGGGATAACAAGAAGCAGTAAATACTGGAGAGTAGTCCCCTCGTCTGATGCCCACTCCTACACAACCTCTCGAAGCCTGTAGGTAGAGAGACAGTCAGCGAGCTCTGTTTAGAAGACAGATAATGACGAAGCTGTATATAGTGAATTTTCTCAGAGGCGGGGAGATTACAATGGGCAACCAACTGGTCAAAGGATAGAAGTGAGCGTGAGAGGGGGTCAACCACGTCTGCCCAGCAAAAAAGACCTTGAGAGCCCCATTCTCAAACCATACATGGAGTGAAGCCTGGGGAAAAGTCTGGGTGATAGAGAAAAGATTGCAAAGGGGAGAAAGAGGAAAGAAGTCTGAATTGCCTAGAGCAATAGGTCTAGACATACCGAGAGAACGACATCGGGCCTAAAAGGGTATGTTCAGTGGAGGGGAGTGGAAACTTCCACAGGAGAGAGTTGGGATGGATAGGAGCCAGCCATAATTTTTCAAACTCCATCCATTTACTGTAAGCGTGGTAAGTAGACCACGTCACCAGATGGCAGCGATGAGCCGCCCAATAGTATTTAGTCACGTCCGAAACATCCAGCCCCCCAGCAAACTTACTAGCCAACATGATGACATCGGGAGTCGGTGGTGTTTAGCGTCCCCCAAATAAATCAAAAGACAGCCCACTGAAAAGATCGCAATATAGCAAACGGGATCCACACTCGCAGCATCTCGAAAAAGTAGAGCAATTTAGGGAGGATGGTCATCTTTACCACCGCAATGCATCCAAAAAAGGAAATATATTGTGACCTCCATTTTGCCATCAATGCTAGCAATTCCGAATAATAATTATCTATCTTTAACCTTTCAAAATTAAAGTATAAATTTTGAAGAATTTTTTGTTATAGCAATAACCATTCTGTTGAAATCCAGAACTATCTGTGAGGGATTCAGGCTTTGTGAATATTGATCATCTGTGTCTAACAAATAATACCTTTGCACAGTTTGCCCTTGGCAGTTTTCTTGATCTTTTTATATTCCCCCCCAGGTGGCATATACAGTAGCATCTACTCTCAAAGTATTCTACATTGCTGGCTTATTCTAATTCCTTTCTTCTTCTATGATATCAGAACCAATATCTTGACTTCTTTGCAGTAAAATGTATCAAGGCTGCTTTAATTTTAATAACATGAATGTCATACATATATATATATATATATATATATATATATATATCGTACTGCTCAAAAAATTAAAGGAACGTGAAGTGTCACATATAACACCAAGTCAGTTAAAGGGGTATTCCAGGATCTTTTTTTACTTGACACTTGTTACGCCGAGCGCTCCGGGTCCCCGCTTCTCCCCGGAGCGCTCGCTACACTCTCGCTACTGCAGCGCTCCGGTCAGATCCACTGACCCGGTGCGCTGCGATACCGCCTCCAGCCGGGATGCGATTCGCGATCCGGGTGGCGCCCGCTCGCGATGCGCATCCCGGCTCCCGTACCTGACTCGCTCTCCGTCGGTCCTGTCCCGGCGCGCGCGGCCCCGCTCCCTAGGGCGCGCGCGCGCCGGGTCTCTGCGATTTAAAGGGCCACTGCGCCGCTGATTGGCGCAAGTGGTTCTAATCAGTGTGTTCACCTGTGCACTCCCTATGTATACCTCACTTCCCCTGCACTCCCTCGCCGGATCTTGTTGCCATTGTGCCAGTGAAAGTGTTTCCTTGTGTGTTCCTAGCCTGTGTTCCAGACCTCCTGCCGTTGCCCCTGACTACGATCCTTGCTGCCTGCCCCGACCTTCTGCTACGTCCGACCTTGCTTCTGTCTACTCCCTTGTACCGCGCCTATCTTCAGCAGTCAGAGAGGTTGAGCCGTTGCTAGTGGATACGACCTGGTCACTACCGCCGCAGCAAGACCATCCCGCTTTGCGGCGGGCTCTGGTGAAAACCAGTAGTGACTTAGAACCGGTCCACTAGCACGGTCCACGCCAATCCCTCTCTGGCACAGAGGATCCACCTCCTGCCAGCCGGCATCGTGACAGTAGATCCGGCCATGGATCCCGCTGAAGTCCCTCTGCCAGTTGTCGCCGACCTCACCACGGTGGTCGCCCAGCAGTCACAACAGATAGCGCAACAAGGCCACCAGCTGTCTCAACTGACCGTGATGCTACAGCAGCTACTACCACAGCTTCAGCAATCATCTCCTCCGCCAGCTCCTGCACCTCCTCCGCAGCGAGTGGCCGCTTCAGGCCTACGACTATCCTTGCCGGATAAATTTGATGGGGACTCTAAATTTTGCCGTGGCTTTCTTTCTCAATGTTCCCTGCACTTGGAGATGATGTCGGACCAGTTTCCTACTGAAAGGTCTAAGGTGGCTTTCGTAGTCAGCCTTCTGTCTGGAAAAGCTCTGTCATGGGCCACACCGCTCTGGGACCGCAATGACCCCGTCACTGCCTCTGTACACTCCTTCTTCTCGGAAATTCGAAGTGTCTTTGAGGAACCTGCCCGAGCCTCTTCTGCTGAGACTGCCCTGTTGAACCTGGTCCAGGGTAATTCTTCCGTTGGCGAGTACGCCGTACAATTCCGTACTCTTGCTTCTGAACTATCCTGGAATAATGAGGCCCTCTGCGCGACCTTTAAAAAAGGCCTATCCAGCAACATTAAAGATGTTCTGGCCGCACGAGAAATTCCTGCTAACCTACATGAACTCATTCATCTAGCCACTCGCATTGACATGCGTTTTTCCGAAAGGCGTCAGGAGCTCCGCCAGGATATGGACTTTGTTCGCACGAGGCGTTTTTTCTCCCCGGCTCCTCTCTCCTCTGGTCCCCTGCAATCCGTTCCTGTGCCTCCCGCCGTGGAGGCTATGCAGGTCGACCGGTCTCGCCTGACACCTCAAGAGAGGACACGACGCCGCATGGAGAATCTCTGCCTGTACTGTGCCGGTACCGAACACTTCCTGAAGGAATGTCCTATCCGTCCTCCCCGCCTGGAAAGACGTACGCTGACTCCGCACAAAGGTGAGACAGTCCTTGATGTCAACTCTGCTTCTCCACGTCTTACTGTGCCTGTGCGGATATCTGCCTCTACCTTCTCCTTCTCTACTATGGCCTTCTTGGATTCCGGATCTGCAGGAAATTTTATTTTGGCCTCTCTCATCAACAGGTTCAACATCCCGGTGACCAGTCTCGCCAGACCCCTCTACATCAATTGTGTTAACAATGAAAGATTGGACTGTACCATACGTTTCCGCACGGAGCCCCTCCTAATGTGCATCGGACCTCATCATGAGAAAATTGAGTTTTTGGTCCTCCCCAATTGCACTTCCGAAATTCTCCTCGGACTACCCTGGCTTCAACACCATTCCCCAACCCTGGATTGGTCCACTGGGCAGATCAAGAGTTGGGGTTCCTCTTGTTTCAAGGACTGCCTTAAACCGGTTCCCAGTTCTCCTTGCCGTGACCCTGTGGTTCCCCCTGTAACCGGTCTCCCTAAGGCCTATATGGACTTTGCGGATGTTTTTTGCAAAAAACAAGCTGAGACTCTACCTCCTCACAGGCCTTATGACTGTCCTATTGACCTCCTCCCGGGCACTACTCCACCCCGGGGCAGAATTTATCCTCTCTCTGCCCCAGAGACTCTTGCTATGTCTGAGTACATCCAGGAAAATTTAAAAAAGGGCTTTATCCGCAAATCCTCCTCTCCTGCCGGAGCCGGATTTTTCTTTGTGTCCAAAAAAGATGGCTCCCTACGTCCTTGCATTGACTACCGCGGTCTTAATAAAATCACGGTAAAGAACCGCTACCCCCTACCTCTCATCTCTGAACTCTTTGATCGCCTCCAAGGTGCCCACATCTTTACCAAACTGGACTTAAGAGGTGCTTATAATCTCATCCGCATCAGAGAGGGGGATGAATGGAAAACGGCATTTAACACTAGAGATGGACATTTTGAGTATCTGGTCATGCCCTTTGGCCTGTGCAACGCCCCTGCCGTCTTCCAAGACTTTGTTAATGAAATTTTTCGTGATCTCTTATATTCCTGTGTTGTTGTGTATCTGGACGATATCCTGATTTTTTCTGCCAACCTTGAAGAACACCGCCAGCATGTCCGCATGGTTCTTCAGAGACTTCGTGACAATCAACTTTATGCCAAAATGGAGAAATGTCTGTTTGAATGTCAATCTCTTCCTTTCCTAGGATACTTGGTCTCTGGCCAGGGACTACAAATGGATCCAGACAAACTCTCTGCCGTCTTAGATTGGCCACGCCCCTCCGGACTCCGTGCTATCCAACGTTTTTTGGGGTTCGCCAATTATTACAGACAATTTATTCCACATTTTTCTACCATTGTGGCTCCTATCGTGGCTTTAACCAAAAAGAATGCCAATCCTAAGTCATGGCCTTCTCAAGCGGAAGACGCCTTTAAACAGCTCAAGTCTGCCTTTTCTTCGGCTCCCGTGCTCTCCAGACCTGACCCATCTAAACCCTTCCTATTGGAGGTTGATGCCTCCTCAGTAGGAGCTGGAGCGGTCCTTCTACAAAAAAATTCTTCCGGGCATGCTGTTACTTGTGGTTTTTTTTCTAGGACCTTCTCTCCGGCGGAGAGGAACTACTCCATCGGGGATCGAGAGCTACTAGCCATTAAATTAGCACTTGAGGAATGGAGGCATCTGCTGGAGGGATCAAGATTTCCAGTTATTATTTACACCGATCACAAGAACCTCTCCTATCTCCAGTCTGCCCAACGGCTGAATCCTCGCCAGGCCAGGTGGTCTCTGTTCTTTGCCCGATTTAATTTTGAAATTCACTTTCGGCCTGCCGATAAGAACATTAGGGCCGATGCTCTCTCTCGTTCCTCGGATGCCTCGGAAGTAGAGCTCTCTCCGCAACACATCATTCCTCCTGACTGCCTGATCTCCACTTCTCCAGCCTCCATCAGGCAAACTCCTCCAGGGAAGACCTTCGTCTCTCCACGCCAACGCCTCGGAATCCTCAAATGGGGTCACTCCTCCCATCTCGCAGGTCATGCGGGCATCAAGAAATCCGTGCAACTCATCTCTCGTTTCTATTGGTGGCCGACTCTGGAGACGGATGTTGTGGATTTTGTGCGAGCCTGCACTGTCTGTGCCCGGGATAAGACTCCTCGCCAGAAGCCCGTTGGTCTTCTCCATCCTCTGCCTGTCCCCGAACAGCCTTGGTCTCTGATTGGTATGGACTTTATTACAGACTTACCCCCATCCCGTGGCAACACTGTTGTTTGGGTGGTCGTTGATCGATTCTCCAAGATGGCACATTTCATCCCTCTTCCTGGTCTCCCTTCAGCGCCTCAGTTGGCAAAACAATTTTTTGTACACATTTTTCGTCTTCACGGGTTGCCCACACAGATCGTCTCGGACAGAGGCGTCCAATTCGTGTCAAAATTCTGGAGGGCTCTCTGTAAACAACTCAAGATTAAATTAAACTTTTCTTCTGCCTATCATCCTCAATCCAATGGGCAAGTAGAAAGAATTAACCAGGTCCTGGGTGATTATTTACGGCATTTTGTTTCCTCCCGCCAGGATGACTGGGCAGATCTTCTACCATGGGCCGAATTCTCGTATAACTTCAGAGTCTCCGAATCTTCCTTCAAATCCCCATTTTTCGTGGTGTACGGCCGTCACCCTCTTCCCCCCCTCCCTACTCCCTTGCCCTCTGGTTTGCCCGCTGTGGATGAAATATCTCGTGATCTTTCCACCATATGGAAAGAGACCCAAAATTCTCTCTTACAGGCTTCATCACGCATGAAGAAGTTTGCTGATAAGAAAAGAAGAGCTCCCCCCATTTTTTCTCCTGGAGACAAGGTATGGCTCTCCGCTAAATATGTCCGCTTCCGTGTCCCTAGCTACAAATTGGGACCACGCTATCTTGGTCCTTTCAAAATTTTGTGCCAGATTAATCCTGTCTCTTACAAACTTCTTCTTCCTCCTTCTCTTCGTATTCCTAATGCCTTTCACGTTTCTCTTCTTAAACCACTCATCATCAACCGTTTCTCTCCCAAACTTGTTTCTCCCACTCCTGTTTCCGGCTCCTCGGACATCTTCTCCGTAAAGGAGATACTGGCCTCCAAGAAGGTCAGAGGGAAAACTTTTTTTTTGGCCGATTGGGAGGGTTGTGGTCCTGAAGAGAGATCCTGGGAACCTGAGGACAATATCCTAGACAAAAGTCTGCTCCTCAGGTTCTCAGGCTCTAAGAAGAGGGGGAGACCCAAGGGGGGGGGTACTGTTACGCCGAGCGCTCCGGGTCCCCGCTCCTCCCCGGAGCGCTCGCTACACTCTCGCTACTGCAGCGCTCCGGTCAGATCCACTGACCCGGTGCGCTGCGATACCGCCTCCAGCCGGGATGCGATTCGCGATGCGGGTGGCGCCCGCTCGCGATGCGCATCCCGGCTCCCGTACCTGACTCGCTCTCCGTCGGTCCTGTCCCGGCGCGCGCGGCCCCGCTCCCTAGGGCGCGCGCGCGCCGGGTCTCTGCGATTTAAAGGGCCACTGCGCCGCTGATTGGCGCAAGTGGTTCTAATCAGTGTGTTCACCTGTGCACTCCCTATGTATACCTCACTTCCCCTGCACTCCCTCGCCGGATCTTGTTGCCATTGTGCCAGTGAAAGCGTTTCCTTGTGTGTTCCTAGCCTGTGTTCCAGACCTCCTGCCGTTGCCCCTGACTACGATCCTTGCTGCCTGCCCCGACCTTCTGCTACGTCCGACCTTGCTTCTGTCTACTCCCTTGTACCGCGCCTATCTTCAGCAGTCAGAGAGGTTGAGCCGTTGCTAGTGGATACGACCTGGTCACTACCGCCGCAGCAAGACCATCCCGCTTTGCGGCGGGCTCTGGTGAAAACCAGTAGTGACTTAGAACCGGTCCACTAGCACGGTCCACGCCAATCCCTCTCTGGCACAGAGGATCCACCTCCTGCCAGCCGGCATCGTGACAACACTGCTACAGGGGCGGTAAAGTTAGTGTATTTCATGATATAGTGTCTGTACCTGTGTGTGACGGTGGTCTCACAATTCTTCTGTGATTTTCGCCCCATATATTTATTTTTAACAGCATACAAAATTACTCATGTCTTGGGATTTCCCAGGTTGCAGTGCATCGAGACCTGACATCCCTAGTTAGGTGATCAGAGGGAGTCTGTCCTGCTTCAATGAGTGGAGCGACCGCTGGGTGGGAGAGAGCTCATTTTGTAACAACTGTAGGCACCCTGATTAGGAAACACTGGTGTATTGCATTGAAGGGATCACAGGTGTGTTTTAATGGATGGGGTGACTAATGTGTTGGGAGGGACGAAAGTGACCTCATACTTAGAAACTATGGAACTATGGGATGTGTAGATTAGAGAATGAAATTCAACAGGAAATACCCAGTTCTGGCAGGTACATACTACTAAAATCACCTTATGGTGGATAACCCCAAACTCCTAAACTTGAGCGATATCAGTATGTGCGGATAGAAAGCAAAAGTTAATGTAAATCAATTAGAAAGCATAAGTGAATTTAAATCAAATTCACCAAGTTTGGTGCAAATTAGGGCATGTTGACAAAGCAGAATATCTGTGCGGGGGTAGTAGTTCTGGGGTTAGTAGTACCTGTACTCATAGAAAGATCGCCCCGGGTGTCACTTTTGACACCCGTTGCGATCCTCCCATATAATCTATAGAAGCGGGCGTTACAGCCGCTCCCCTGCACTGTACTCTGTGATGTGAAGTTCTGTTCACATCACAGATTCATATTCCCCACTGAGAGCTGGGATTGGCCGGATGGTTTCAGCCAATCACAACTCACAGCGGCATATAGGAATCTGTGATGTGAAGATAACTTCCCATCACAGAAGGCAGGGGACCAGAGAAGTGCGTCCGTACCGCCCACATCTATAGTTTATACCGGAGGATCGCAGTGGTTTCTCACCATCTGGCCAATGATGTGAATATAAATTCACATCACTGATTCATAATTGCCACCCAGAGTGGTGATTGGCCGGATGGTGCCAGCCAATCACCACTCTCAGTGGGAAATATGAATCAGAAGAGAAGAAAAAAAAGTGAAAAAAATAAAAAAAACACACACACACTTTATTAAACACAATTAAAATACTAATATAAAGTTTCACAAAATTAATTATAAAAAATATATATATATTATTTTTACAACTAAATGGCCCCTTTCTACAGTTTTAATATTGCTGGCTACATTTTTAGGGATTTTTGTTCTAAAAATAAAAATTTTGTTAAATACAATTTTTTCCATCCCTATTGTATCTTTTTTTTCTCTTTTAAATGGTATTCTATGAAATGTTATTAAGAAAGGTATCTCCATCCCTTTTTTGGATCGCTAAAGTCCAAAAAAGAATAAAAACTGCCTGCAAAAACGCCAAAGTTAAAACCCACATGGCGTTTTTCTTGGCATTTTTTCACTCCAATAGACTTCTATGGGAGAAAAACGACACAATTTCAGGGGAAAAAAACACCATAGTCTCAACGTGCTGCAATTTTGAAAAATTGCCAAGGAGCAGGAAAACGCCAAAAAGGAGTGAAAAAACACCAAAAGGATTTTAAAAAAAATGCGAAACTGAAAAATGCCAAGTGGAAAAGACATTTTATGTTTTCCTTTTGACTTGCAGCTAACATCTGGCCGTAGCGTTTTTTTTACTGAAAAAAGCCATGAGGCAGATTTGGCGTTTTTGCCCTAAAAATAATAATAAAAAATAATGTAAACTTAGCCTTTGATGGATTTTTGGTCACAGGTCACAAATCTCGCGCAACTTTGCCACCATTGACCTCAATGCAGTTGCAGATGACTACCACCTGCTTGCAACTTTTCTGTGATTTGACTATTTTGTTAGCAGCCAAATTGAATGATAATATCTTAGTCACATAGACACAGAATGGGAGTCGCACTGTTGTGTGCAGGGTCTTTGCTACTGCTTGTGGGACAGACATGTCTGCTGTTTTCCACAAAGCTGGTCATCAACTAGCTCTTCTGTAATATCTACGGGGCTTACCATTGGTGTCTCTGCAGCTTACAGCCAGAGATCTTCTCACGTGGCCCTTCCTGAAAGTGTACTGCCTTGTAACTAAAATATCAGTTCTTATCTTATTTTTATTGCATTTTTATGTGCTTTTTTAATACACAAAAAAATTTACAATCTTTATAGGAGTTATCTGAGTCTGTGAAGTGGTCTTTGCCCTGTATTTAGTATTTCTTGTTTGCCAAACTACTTTTTGACTTTGGCACTTCGACTTTATCCAGCCTTTCACTACTCTTTTGTGTAATTCCTCCCCTTTGGTGTTCTTCTATAACTAGCATACCTGACAATGAACTGTTAATGACCCAGTCCAAGTTGTAATAGATGCCACAGAGAGCAATTATTCCATTTAGTTCTTTGTTATTCTTTTCCATTTAGAGGGTAACCTTTGAGAGAAATGCCTTGTCTAAAAGACCTAGGGTAGGCAAAGAACTGACCCAAGCAAAGCCATAGCTGCAAGAAGTGCTTTAGGCCGCTTTCACACTATGAAATGGTTCCGTTTGTTTTTCCGTTAAGAACAGCCGTTAAAATTCTGATGTTTACAAATGTTTAACGGCCGTTTAAAAATCCCATTAAAGTGAATGGGATTTTTAAATGTTCCGTTAGCACCCGTAATCATCCGTTTAAACTAAGCCGTTATCTGTTACGGAAAAATGAACGGGACATGCACTATTTTTTTTTCCGTCACACATAACGGAAAAATTTACGGACGTTACAAATTATCATTAATGTCTATGGCAAACGGACGTTTTAAAATACATCCGTAATGTTCCGTTATAAAAACGTCCGTTTAAGTTACTGAGCATGCTCAGTAAAGCCATCACACCCCTGTAGTCACATGGTATGCTCTAGTGTTCACACCCCCTTTCTTTTCAGCCTGGATCCTTGCTAGAAGCACACTGCTTGCACACAATCCATCGCCATCCGCCCCCCTGCTTACGTTATTTTACGGAAACCAATTGGAAAGTAGGTGGGTACATTGATATATTATGTAGTTATTTTCAGTATATTGCGAACATGTGCTCGATGTTTTTTATTTTATTCGCTAAAGTAATAGCATGTACATTTATTTTTTTACTAAACAAGTTTGCCTGCATTTTTCAGCGACTCATTGCTTTTTCAGCAAATTTGTTGCATGTGGCACATGTTTTGCTTGCATTATGCATTTGCTTTTACCACTATGCAAGTGCAAGCAGTGTACACATGTTCAGTAAATGTTGCATGGTCTTTTTTGCACATTTGCGTGCAATGTGCACTCTTCTCATAATTTTTTGCAACATGTCCATTCAGGTTTTGCACTGGTTTTTTGGGACACTTTTTCTACATGCTCTTTTATTCCAAGTGCTAGTACTGTACATTTTTTTTCTTTGCAACATGTGCAGCTGTTTTTACACTTTTTTTTATTTTTAAAGTATTTATGAATGGTAGTAATTTATGAATGGTAGTAATTTATGTTATATACTTGACTTGTATCTCTGAGTACGTAGTTTACGTACTTTGGTGCCCCTGCAGACTATTGTATGTGGGGGAAACCACATGCTCATTTAAAACTAGATACAATCAACACAGGTATAGCATCAGAAAGAAGAAACTAGACTTGCCTGTTTCAAGCTACTTTGTAGAAGCCAAACATACAGAGAGTGATTTGAGATTTATGCTGTTGGACCATGTTCCATACCCCAGACGTGGAGGACACAGGATCAGTCTCCTGAAGCGACTATAACTCAAGTGGATCTTTGAACTACAGACACTTAAACCGAAGGGGCTCAATGTAGATTTTAAGATAACACACAAAATATGTAATGCCTAGGCTACTGTCGCGTCTCATGACTGTGTATGTTTGAACTTGTCAAAAAAATTTTTGTAAAAACATTTTTTGTAAAAATTCTTTTTGTTAAAAGAATTTTTAGTAATTTTTGTATGTTTTCTTTTTATGCAGATGGAGAGAGAGAGGATGGCGGCCCCCTCACCAGAACAACAACATGAAAGAATAAGAATTATATGAATAACTTCTATAGAGTACTTTATATTATACTATCTTTATTGCCTTGGATGCCGACTTTTCTCTGTGCGGGGCAATGTATGATGCCAGGGACATGACACTTGATGCTTGCACTCTGTTAAACTGGGTCCTTGAGTGAAGTCGCATATGTGGCACTTTTCCCAAACAAGAGCCGATTGGCCGGTCCCTTCCACAACACTTGTGGCACGAGTGAGTTAGATCCCTGTCCAGGGGTCACTCATCCGGCTACAGAAAAATGGTACTGATGGGGTATCCAGTGCTGGAGTCCCAATGCTGCCTAATGGTGTTGGGGACCTGGGAGATTGCTGTGCCAGTGTGAATGTAATAGCATGATTTTGGACCCTTAAATAGCATGATTTTGGACCCTTAAATATTTTGGGTAAGAATTCCCTAGTCAAAAATGGCGCTGAGTAAGAGCTCAGAGTGAGTACGCATGCGCCCGTGACTACGGCATCTAACCATACCCTGATGCGCCTTGAGTGCACGCATGCGCAGAGAACAAGGGAGCGTTGACACGCATTGCGGGTCATTACATCCTTATGGCGCTAAGTGCGCCTGTGCGAGATACTAACGTCACATGAGCATCACATGACCGGAGTCTTTATTCCGGTCTGGCCGCACACAGAGAAACGGAAGCAACCATGGCGTTCCTCGTGTCATATGTTTACAAACGAACTGGTGAGTAGGCAGTGCCAGAACTACCCTCGACTCCTCCCTCTGCGATATTATTTATGTGTTTTTAGACATTATATACACTATATGTGACACTAACACTGTATAGTATATCGCCCTTATGGCGTCTTAATATGAATTTTATTCACTATGTTATACTATTGTTTTATGATTATTTGTGATCACGGTATTTTACACTGTTTTGATATTGTAACCTAATTAATTATGCAAAACCATTGCACATGTTTCACCCCTATATATTGCAAGCACTTGCACATGTTATTTGCTTGACAAAGACCGTGAGAGACGGTTGAAACGTCGTGGCATCTGATGAATAAAGCCTGACACGCTTTCATCTAAATCGGAGTGCTGCTGTTTTGCTTTGCTGCCTGTTTGTGGGGGCTCTTGATCTGGGCCCGACCAGCTTGCACCCGTGGACACCCCGGGAGTGCGGTCCTTTTTGTTGAACTCTCTCTCTCTCTCTCTCTATATATATATATATATATATATATATATATTTTTTTTTTATATATTAAATTTTATTTAGAAAACCACAGCTCCACTTCCTCCACCAAGACCAGAAATTTCCACCAGCAGTGAGGAAAATGTTGAAATTTCATCGGAGGATTTCTATCATTCACATGATGAGTCATCTAGCAGTGTAGGCGTTTTTATTTTATTTTTTTAATTTTTAAATTTAATTTTTTTTTTTTTTTTTTGTAGTCTGAGATTATTCCTCCTCCTCCACCTGCACCAAGACAGAGGATAATTGTAACAGAGTTTGTGGAGTGAACCCCTAGTGTGAGTTTTTTTTTTTTTTTTAAATTAGGAAATCCAATCAATTACATTTCAATTTAAATTTGTCCATACAGAGACAAGATTCTCCGATCACAACACCACCACCACCACCAACAGAACAGGGAACCGAAGAGATGGCAGAGGTTCCATATAAGTCGGCCCACCAGTCCTCCCAGCATAGGCCCCCCAAAGAGCCGCAGCCAGTAAGTATATATATACATATATATATAAATTATTTTTTTGGGATTTGCACTTGATGTAAAGGACATGTCTAATACAATTCAACTTTCTCCCCTATCAGCAGGATAGGTGATCAGTTTCAGATTGCAGGGTGGGCGAGCGCTTTGGCCCCCCACGATCACTTGTATGTAGCGACAGCTTTCAGTCAGAGTTGCGCGTCACGATCCACGCTCGGATCCGAGGCCACACGGCTCTCCAATAGTGATGAATGTTTTTGGCGTGGCGGCCCCTGTTCCGGGTTGGTGGTTGTGACGTGCCATTCAGTATGAGAGCCTGGGCTCCCTACAGGCGTTCGCGGGGGGAAAAAACATTTGGGCCTCCCTGCATTCTTCAAATTTATCACCTTTTCAACTCATAAGGGTTAATTTTATTTTCATTAGACATGTTCTTTTTTTTAGGTTAATGAAAATTAAATTTTTTTCTTGCGTCCGAAGGCAAAGCGGGTGATTTCAGTGCCCCGAAGCCGTGGCTGAGGACGTGGTCTTGTGAGTATATAATGTCACCTTTTTTTTTTTTTTTTACAAAACAATGTCAAATAGCAAGTAATGGCATTTTCTTTTTTGATTGTATAAAGAGCGACTGCGATTTCTTGCAAAGGCCCTTTTAAACTAGTTTTTAATTTTTAATTTTTTTTTATATTTCAGGGGAGAGCACAGCGTGGTGGGCCCCAAGGCGAAGAGGAGGATGAGCTTCAAATCATCATAGATGATTAACTATTGATATCTATAGTGGAAGCTCGTCCTCCTCTTTGGGATTCTACCCACACCCCCCACGCAAAGCGAACCACCTGTGCGGCTCTTTGGGAAGAGATCTACTCAGAAGTCTGCACATGCTGGGAGGACCTATCTAGACAAGAAAAGTACTTTGTGGGTATGTTTTTTTTTTGTGAAAATTTTGAAGATTTTCATTTAGCATTTTTAAAAACCTTTTTTTTTTAAAGGCCATCGTATCAAAACACGATGGTATTCCATCAGGGACCGGCATATACGGGACCTTATGGAGGAGGGTGAGCTGCCAAGGGGCTCAGCTCCTCCCACAAAATCCACCTACCAAAATCGCCATCTCCTCGGGTTCCTACAAAAGTCGGACAAGTTGCGGGAGTAAGTAAACTTTTATATTTGTTCGAGTACTGCAAGCAGCAGAGGAACAAGACAGAGGGCAGCCACAGAGCCCTCCTCTCCACCCCCCCATCCACCCATTCTGACCCTACCCCCGTCCCTCCACCTGCTGATCAGGGACAACCATTGTCTCCCCTACCAGCTTCCTCTTCTGCCAAACCAATTCGCCAAAGTATAGAAATAGCCAGGAGACAGGAGTTGGCCATGTTGGATCTCATCAAGATCACTAAGGAGAGCTTGGATGATAAATTGGATCGCATGAGGGAGGTGTTTGACCGGTTACATCTGGCGGGGGCAGAGGCGTCCACCGGTCCCCCTTCTGCGTCTCTACTTTATCTCCAGAGTATGGCCCCACTCGTGGAGACACTGCCCGTTGAAAAGCAGGTGGTTTTCCGCAAGGAGACTTGCAACCTTCTGGGTCAACTCTGCTGCCCCCCTCCCACCCCCACACCTCAAACCCCTCCACCATTGCCAACCCCCCCCCACCAAGCCATTCCCCTACTTTTTCTATTACATCTGCTACTTCCTACCAACATTACCGGTATCATTCCCATCACCGCTCCCCTTCCCGCACACACTTCCGTCACTGCTCCCATTCCCGCACCCACTCCCGTCAACGCTCCCGTTCCCCTGCCCATCATTACACCCCTTCTTCTTCCCGTCAATCCCATCACCTTTCCCCCCCCCCTCAGTATCCCCAGTCCCTGCCCCACTCCCTGGGACATTCCTAGCATTTGCTATTTCCCTCCCCACCCAAAGTACTCCCATGGCCTAAATGCTGTCCCAGGGAGATTATGTGTCCCATTCTACCCCTACCCAAAATTTCCCTCTTCCCCAAAATATTCCCACCCCTTCAACTCCCTTCCCACAATTCTCCTCCTTTGCCCAATCCATCTCATATTCCCTAGATACCCCTGTGCCCAGACTCAATCCAGAAGATCCTCGAGTCTCCTTGCGGCCCCCGGAGGCCCCCAGTACCCGTGACTTGCACAATTATAGGGCCTGTTGCCTGCCATTTTCAGATATTGTAAATAGTTTTATATTTTCTTTACCCAAAAAAAAAAAATTAAGTTATTGGGCTGTTGCCCTTTCTGTAAAAAAACAAAAACAAAAGACGATATTTAAATTTATTTAGTTTATAAAAAAATAGTTTTTTTTCCTAAGAAAGTGTCTGTGTTTTATTTCTACATAACATTTTTTTTATTACTTTAAATGATAGATATTTTTAATAAAAATTAGTATTTAAAGGTTAAGGTACTATAATTTAAAGTAATAATTACAATAAACAAGTATAACATTGAGGTTGCAGATTATGCACTCCAGTGCCTTTGACACTGGGCCGCATAATCTGCAACCTTCCTTTCCTAGCATGCAAAGTGTGAACATGCAATAAGCACTTTGCAAACTAGGAAAGAAAGGCTGCAGTTTATGCACTCCAGTGCCTTTGACACTGGGCCGCATAATCTGCAACCTTCCTTTCTTAGCATGCAAAGTGTGAACATGTAATAAGCACTTTGCAAACTAGGAAAGAAAGGCTGCATTTTATGCACTCCAGTGCCTTTGACAGATGCGCATGACGGCGAGGGTAGATCTTCGCGGAAGTTGCTGTAGTCCTGGCAGAGTTGTTTCCACTTCCTCGGGATCAGTGTTGAGAGGCTTTTTGGTGAGAACAAAGATGTGGAGAACAACTGCCGCCTTAACAACTTCATCAGTAAATTCCGGGCTCAGTTGCATTGGCCTTGTGAAGATCCGCCACTTCGCAGTCAAAATTCCAAATGCGCACTCCACGTATCTTCTGGCACGGGACAAACGGTAAAGATCCGCTGCCGGTGGTCTAGTCCTCTGCTGGAGTAGGGCTTCAACAAGTTGGCACACATCTGGAAGGAATCGTCCCGGATAAAAACAAAAGGCATAGGAGGTCCATAAGTCCCAGGAAAGGCCCTTGGTCCCGGAAGTCCCATCTCACCAGCGTAGATCCTCCTCCCAATGGCTGAGGTCTTGAACACACGGGAGTCGTTGGTTCTTCCATAGGTCCCAATGTCCACAACGATGAAAGGACACTGGGCATCAGCAATGGCCATCAGAATTGTCGAGAAGAACTTCTTGTAATTGTAGAATTCCAATCCTGTGTGCGCTGGCTTCTGGATCCTGATGTGCTTTCCGTCAATCGCTCCCACACAGTTTGGAAACTGTGTCACGTCCTGGAATTTGTCTGCGATGTCCAGCCAACCTTGTGCAGAGGGTTCAGGAAGGTAGTCTTCAAGAAGGCACTCCCACAGGGCCACGCAGGTGGTACGGACAATTCCAGAGATGGTGGATATTCCAAGATGGAACTGTAAATGCAGAGACGAAAAGCTCTCACCGGATGCCAGGAACCTAAAAAGGAAAAAAAAAAAAGTAAATAAAGTGCTTAAAATTACATAATAAGTCAAAAAAAAAAAATATATATATATATATATATATATATATATATACTACATACTTGAGGGTGACGATGAGGCGTTCCTCTGGTGAGATGCTCCTTCTGAGGTGGGTATCTTGGCGGCGGATCTTGTCACCAATACGTAGAAGAAGCTCATCAAAGGAGTTGATGGTCATCCTTAGGTAGCGCAGGAATTTGTCAGGGTGCTGCCACAGCTCCGCATACAAGGTGCTGTGAACACCATGGGTCATCCTTGCAGCGGTGATCGGATGGATCAAGAATCTTCTTCTTCGGCGGTGGCGTCTCTCATCTTCTTCGGATGTCCCAATTCCATGCTGAACACGCCACAGCAGTGCATCAAAACTGAAAGAAAGATCAGCAGGAAACATGGTGTAATTGCAGTAGTCTGTGACAGCAAAAAATGCTCCCAGTAGCACTCTCCTCTCTGCTGAACTCCAGACTGAGGAATGATCAGTGTGGCATCCTTTTATACCCTCCCCTTCAGGTAGGAGGTGGAGCTACAGGTGTGCAGGTGTGCAGGTAGGCAGAGGGGGGTCAAAGAGAGGTTAAATTAACGGACGTTAATAACGGATGAATAAACGGACCTTAACGGAAACAAACGGGTTAAAACGGACGTTAGAAAATACATTATTTAAACGGACGGTATTAATATATTCTTCCGTTTATTCTTCCGTTTACCAACGTCCATTAAATACTGTCAAAATACCGATAAACGGACGATGGAAAACGGAAGAATATCTATTGTGTGAAAGAAGGTACATTTTGTGATTGCGTAGGGTTCTATCCCAGGGACCACAGGAAAAACAAATATAAACATAAAATCTTCCATAATCAAAGACATACCAATTGATGCTTCACTCCTAGAGACCAAAATATTTCCTTTAGTTCTTCATTTGGTCTTTTGATTTGCCCAGTCTCCAGCAGTAAGAATGACAAGAATGCGTTGCTGTTTTTTTATTTTGAAGTTTTCCTAAAATCGTTACTATTTTATGTAATATTTGCACTGATAAATGAATTAACATTTATATATTATTGCAGATGGTAAGAAACACAAAAGAACTAGCGCTCAAGGTATATAAATATAAGGCACATATAGTATTGAAGCAAGATGAAATGTATTTGTATATGTATAAAAATGCATGTCCTATCTCAACTGACAGGGCCCTTGTAAGAGAGCAAAATGAAAATGCAGTGATCAAATATTCAAAAAAAATGTGAAAATGTGAGTGAAATCAAAAGAAAGTCGACTGACTTCCTCGTGGTAGTATGGCTGATTTCAAACGCATTTAGGTCCTGCCTTAGGGACCTTCCTCAGTGAAGTTAGCAAGTAAAGAATAGTATATGGTCATTCATCCATCTCAGTGTATTTATAGGCTCCAAACCTTAGCAGGTTCTAAACATTAGCAATTAGCTTCCGGACTGTGATGTCACAGAGAGCAGGTAGCAACAAAAAAGTGGATAACGAATTCCAAACTGGAAAGTTTGAGAATATGGGTTGTATTGGGCTATATAAAGACAAAGAAATATAGTAGACTAAAATAAGGAATATAAGAATGTAGGAATAAATAGGATATATATATATATATATATATATATATACATATATATATATATATATATGCACATAAAGCCATGTCCTGATCATAAATATAAAATATATAATCAAAAATATATAAGAGGAATACAAATAAAATAAATATAATACAGACTGGTATGAATATGGGTTGTATGGGATAGACCAGCATAGGAAATATAGGAATAAATATAAATATAGATATAAATAAAAATATAAATAAAGTTGTGTCTTGCTCATTTCATAAACATACAATAATGATGAGCACTACGCAGTGTAAAATAAAGATAAGTGAAAATAATAATGAAAATAAAGAGAATAAAAATAATAAAAAAGAAATAAAGCTGAAGATAGAAATAAGAATAATGATAAAAATAAAAGGGAAAATTAAATTGAAATGAAAAAAACATAAATAAATAGATAAAAAAGAAAATAAAAAATTTATGAAATTAAAAAAGAGCCTATAAATACGCTGAGATGGATGAATGACCATGTACTATTCTTTACTTGTTAACTTCCCTGAGGAATGTCCCTAAGGGGGACCGAAACACGTTTGAAATCAGCCATACTACCACGAGGACGCCAGGCGACTTCCTTTTCATTTTACTCACATTTTCCACAAGCCACCTGGATCCAAGGTCAGCAGGAACCCCGCTATTCATCACCACTACCACCACCTCTGCTATTCATCACAGTTATCCATCACCACTGCTACCTCCAAAAACATCCAGGTCTGCACCGCACCTAAGATCCACGTACAAGAACCAGTTGGTTTGTAGAAACACAGGAGAAGAACAGTGCTATCAGTGCTGCAGCGCTCCATGTCAGTGTGAGTATTAGGTGCACCGACGCGCTGTTCTCAACACAGCCGGCGGCAAGATCCAGGGGACCTGCGTAGGATCGGGTGAGCGATATCATCTTACTATACTACGAGCTGTAGTGACGTGTTACTGATTATATGCTTACAAGGAGAACGTTATCATCTTGCATCAGATCTTATGACTTTATTTTTTTAATATTTTTTACTGAGGAAGTTTGGATTTTATTTTATTTTACACATGGACAAGGGCCCTGTCAGTTGAGATAACAAATGCATTGAGATAGTAAATGCATTTTTTTACATATACTAATAAATTTCCTTTTATTTCAGTATTACATGTGCCTTATATTTATAGACCTTGAGCGCTAGTTCTTTTGTGTTTCTTACCATTCTACTTTTACACTTACGGTTTAGTGTCTCACTAGCTGCTCGGTCTTCATATTGTTTTATCAGGATCAGAGAGCCATCATGCTTCTCCTTTCTTTTGCATATTATTGTAGATGTTTTCTATGTATTCATTGACACAATCACCACTGACAATAAAGAGCCTGGAAATGTTCCTGATTTATAAATTGAGGGCATTTTTATGCCACATATATAGATTTATACTTTTTAATCTTTAAGATTGACTGCTGTATCAAAGAATGTGGAGGTGTGCAACATATGCTCAGCATTTACTGTGTACATTTCTGATTGCATCAAATATTAAATACTACCTATTCTTTGGGACTTGTTAGTGTCTCATTGAAAAGTTGCCTACGGCACTTACAAGATGGATTGTAAAAAGTGCTTTTGATTATCGTTTTGGATTGTCACCTTGACAGTTTGGTAAGGTATTGCAAGCCAGTGCATAGGAAAACACACATTTTTTTTCTCTTTCGGTTAAAACACTTTCCCAGTAGACACCGCTTTAGAAATACAGGAAAAGTAAAGACTTCATGAAAAGACTACCAAATAGAATGATTCAAGCGAAGTGTGCAATTCAGTAAAGCTTGACTAAAGTTCCTTCAACCAACCAGGCACAATTGTGTTACTAAATTGTGCTCCTGGAATAAATTGTTGACATAATACATGTACTGTAAACTTTATTAGATGTTCAGGGGGTAAAAAAGAAAAAAGAAACACATGTGGTAGTTATTTCTACTTCCTTTAGCAATTGATAAAAGAAAGTTTTTATACTTTTCAGTGGCGAGTTAATAATAATAATAATAATAATATAAACCCAGCATTTTATTTCTTAACTTAACACAATAAATACAAATTCTACATATACCTACAGGATTGGTGACAAATCTTTACAAAATGACATTCTAAGGCCACATTCACACACCTTAAAAAAGGCTGTATTTTGTTTTGTTTGCACTGAAGAAATACTGGCACACACAAATCTTTAATAATCTTACTAAGACATCAGGCAAACAGAAAGAAACGCATAACGTGTTTTGGCAACTGTTTAACACGTGCAACAAGTACTACATAGATAGGTGTCCACTGGAAGATGACCTCACCCCCGTCCATTTCCCAGCAATCACATAAACAAAAACAAATAACCATATGTACAGGTTCATTCTATCGTGAGTCACTCAGGATAGCCTAGTCAGCATTGCTAAAAATAGAAAACTAAAAATAGAAAACAAAAACATATACATGACAATAAACAAGTTGCCCTAAATAATAAAGCAAGAAGTATCTATAAATAAATTAGTTGTGTTAACTCACAAGCCATGGCTCTGAATTTGTACTTTACTTATGAATCCAATAGCGTTTTCTTAACCCTTTCACAAGCCCTTGAATTTAGATTTTTGACATACATTTTCCTCCTTCTAACCCTCTGAAACCCATACCTTTTTTTTCTACAAAGTTTTATTAGAGCTTATTTTTTTGCAGGACAAGCATAACTTTTCATTTACATACTTCTTTTTATCATTTAATGTATTAAAAGACAATTAAAAAAAAAAAAAAATATATATATATATATATATATATATATATATATATGTAGGGCAAATTTGAAAAAAACTAATATGGAATTGTACAGCACTTTTGTGGGGCAATCATTTTTTCAATCATTTTTACAATTCTGTAAGGAGTTAAATATTTAAAAAAAAATTTAAATTTGTTTTGGTCCCCTAGAGGCCTATTATACACCATCAGCAGATGGCTTACAAAGATTAATAAATGCTATTGCATTACATTGATCTATACAATGTGCTCTTGATTGCTATAGCCTGCCTATATATGCAGGCTTTAACAATCACAGAGCCAGGAAAGACCTGGAAGGAGCAGATGTTAGGCCCCAGGATTTCCCAGCAACCCATCAATATTCCGCAATTCAACCACAGGGGTTTTGATGGGTTCCATAGACACCAGGGATTACCAGAATTTACTGTTTAAATGATCTGTATAGGTTGGGGCATTTAACCTTATAAATGATAGACTTCGGAGCAATCAGTCGATTATGACATAGATCTGACTCGCGGATCCACACCATACTCCCCCCACCCAATCAATGACGTACTTGTACGGCAAGGGTTGGGAAGGAGTAAACGACACTGGCTATTTTGCCGTTAGGACACAAGCAAATTAATTTTTTTGCACTTCCATTTTCCCCCTTGCCTTTTAAGAGGCATAACTCTTTTGTTCTTCATCCACAGACCCTTATGGGGGCCTGTTTTTTGCAAGACCTATTGTACTTTGAATTGACACTTTTTTCTATTTTACTATAAATTGTACAGTACAACCAAAAAAATATTATTTGCATGTGTGTTGGGGGTTTGAAAGAAAATGCAATTTTGGCACTGTTGAAGGCTTTGTTTTTAGTGCACTTTACAACAAAAGTGACTTGTTATCTCTTTTTTGCGTGTCAATACGAATAAAAAGATACCCATATTTACATGTTTTTATATTTTTGTACTGTTATTAAAAAAGTAAACATTTTTAAACAAAATAAGTATGCTTGAAAATGTCTTTATTCTCACCTCTATAACTTTTTTATTTCTCCAGATATGGGGCTGTATAAGGGCCCATGTTTACACCATAATGTTTAGTTTATATATATATATATATATATATATATATATATATATATATGATGTTTGATAGCTTTTTATCTTTACAAAATTTACCTTAGTGGATCATTAACTTTACCTTTTAACAGTTCCGACATTTACCAAATATATGTAACAGTTCCGACAATACCAAATATATGTATGTGTGTGCGTGGGGGCGGGGGGGGGGATTTGAAAAATGGGAAAAGGGAGTAATTTTAAGTTTAATTGGGGGAAAGCTACTGTGTGGTTTAAAAGCCACTGTGTGGTTTACATACACTTTTCGGGTTCCTAACACAAAAAAATGCTATACCATTGCATAACTCAGTGTTGTCAGCAATCTACTGAAAGAACCTCAACAAAATAAGTTTAAACTGTTCACCACAACATACAAGGTCATCCACAACCTGCCTCCCCCATACATCTCTAACCTAATCTTACGATATCACCCCTGACATACTCTATGATCATCTCAAGACCTCCATCTTTGCTCTCTCCTAACATGCACCTCACACAATCGTCTACAGGACTTCTCCTAAGCTTACCCATTCACTAAAACTAACTAACACATCCAGCTCTAACCCATCATCAAGACATTTAAGAGCAACCTGAAGACCCCTCTCTTCAAGTAAGAGTTTGACCTGCCACTGCACTGCACTATGAACAGATACTTCCCCACTTGCACACAGATGACCAGCCGCCCCTGTAACCTACTGTTTTCTTCCCCTTTGCATGTAGATTGTAAGCCCTCCTGGGCAGGGTCCCCTCCCCCTCTATATCAGTCTCCAATTTAATCTGTATCACGTTCACTGTACCTGCGTTTGTGTTATTCAATGTAACCCTTATCAAATGTAAAGTTCCCCAAAACAAGGGCATTATATAACTTAATAACTAAAGAAATGATGATAATAATAACAATATTATTAATAATAATGATGATAATAATAATCTGAATTGGCAACAATGCAAAAAAGGATCGGTAACAGTTTTTCTATGAGCCAAAATACTCTGAAGAGTTAAATGACTTGTGCCCACATCTGCTTTTACCAATCTATGCCACAGCTTTGGTTCTCATTTTTTACTAATTAATGGGGGAAAATTACTTGGGGAGATGATATTGTTCAAATTTGCCAGTAATTCCTTACACTATTATCCACCTTCCCAGGTCCCGAGAACTTTAATTTCTTACTAAAGGGATTTGTCTTGAATATTCTTTCTTTTCCTTTTTTTCCTGTTGTATCTCTTCGTTAGCTGCAGGTAAAATAGATTGTGGGTAACCTCATGGAACTCCTTTTCCCACTCTGTTAGCCTTTGTTCCCTGAGGACAGGATCTGTCACTATTCTGGATGTTCACTTACACAGGAATGATGTTATTGATCTTTTCACAGATGAAGGTATGAGCTACAAAAATGTAAGAGGCTGTTTCTCTCTGCACTTTGGTGACAAAAAACATTTTATTGTCCCCAGGGCCGGCCTTAGGGGTGTGCGAGCTATGCGGCCGCACAGGGAGCCATAGCAACAGGGACGCCAGGCGGCCGACACAGCTCGCACCAGGTATATGTAATTTGTATTGCCCGACGTGCAGTCCGGGCGCAGGGCAGGTAACTTCTTCAGACATTTAGCGCTGCTTCGGGCAAGCAGCACTAAATGCCAGTGTAATGAAGAAAACTGTGCCCTGTAGCAGAAGGTGACCCTCCGCACAGGGACCATCCGCCGCGTCTTTGGTTGGCTGGCCGACCCGGGTCTGAAGAGGGACGTCGCACATGTGACGTACCTCCGCAGACTCGCACAGGAGGACGTCAGTGACGTCACTCGTCAGGCCGACGCCGGAGAGAAGCGCAGAGCAGGACAGGTAAGGTTGTCTATGTGTGTGTACATGTGTGGGTGTCTGTCTGTGTGTGTATGGGTGTCTGTGTATGTGTGTGTATGTGTGGGTGTCTGTGTGTGTGGGTGTCTGTGTGTGTGGGTGGGTGTCTGTGTGTGTGCGTGCATGTGTGGGTGTCTGTGTGTGTGTGTGGGTGTCTGTCAGTGTGTGTATGTGTGTGTGTATGTGTGTGTGTGTGTGTGGGTGTCTGTCTGTGTGTGTGAGTCCGTGGGGGGGGGGCTACTACTACCTAATGTGGGGAACCTGCTTCTACCTAATGTGGAGAACCTGCTACTACCTAATGTGGGGAACCTGCTACTACCTAATGTGGGGAACCTGCTTCTACCTAATTTGGGGAACCTGCTACTACTTAATGTGGGGAACATGCTACTACCTAATGTGGGGACTATACTGCACCTAATGTGGGGGAACTATATTGCACCTAATGTGGGGGAACTGTACTGCCAACCCTAAAGTGGGGGAACTATACTGCACCTAATGTGGGGAACTATACTGCACCTAATGTGGGGAACTATACTGCACCTAATGTGGCGGAACTATACTGCACCTAATGTGGGGGCACTATACTGCACCTAATGTGGGGGAACTATACTGCACCTAATGTGGGGGAACTATACTGCACCTAATGTGGGGGAACTATACTGCACCTAATGTGGGGGAACTATACTGCACCTAATGTGGGGGAACTATACTGCACCTAATGTGGGGGAACTATGTGGCACCTAATGTGGGGGAACTATACTGCACCTAATGTGGAGAGCTATACTACACCTAATGTGTGGGAAGTATACTGCATCTAATGTAGGGAACTATACTGCATCTGATGTGGGGGAACTACAACCTAATGTTGGGGAACTATACTGCACCTATCTGCTTCTTCCTAATTTGGGGAACCTGCTACTACTTAATGTGGGGAACATGCTACTACCTAATGTGGGGACTATACTGCACCTAATGTGGAGGAACTATACTGCACCTAATGTGGGGGAACTATACTGCACCTAATGTGGGGGAACTATACTGCACCTAATTTGGGGGAACTATACTGTACCTAATGTGGGGGAACTATACTGCTTCTAATGTGGGGGAACTATACTGCATCTAATGTGGGGAACTATACTGCACCTGATGTGGGGGAACTATACTGCATCTAATGTGGGGAACTATACTGCACCTAATGTGAGGGAACTATACTGCACCTAATGTGGGGGAACTATACTGCACCTAATGTGGGGGAACTATACTGCACCTAATGTGGAGGAACTATATTGCATCTGATGTGGGAGAACTATACTGCATCTGATGTGAGGGAACTATACTGCACCTAATGTGGGGGAACTATACTGCACCTAATGTGGGGAACTATATTGCACCTAATGTGTGGGAAATATACTGTACCTAATGTGGGGAACTATACTGCACCTAATGTGGGGGAACTATACTGCATCTAATGTGGGGAACTATACTGCACCTAATGTGAGGGAACTATACTGCACCTAATGTGGGGGAACTATACTGCACCTAATGTGGGGGAACTATACTGCACCTAATGTGGAGGAACTATATTGCATCTGATGTGGGGGAACTATACTGCATCTGATGTGGAGTAACTGTACTGCACCTAATGTGGGGGGAACTATACTGCACCTAATGTAGGGAACTATACTGCACCTAATTTGGGGGAACTATACTGCATCTAATGTGGGGAACTATACTGCACCTAATGTGGGGGGAACTATACTGCACCTAATGTGGAGGAACTATACTGCACCTAATGTGGGGAGCTATACTGCACCTCATGTGGAGAGCTATACTGCACCTAATGTAGGGGAACTATACTGCACCTTATGTGGTGAACTGTACTGCACCTAATGTGGGGCAACTATACTGCACCTAATTTGGGGAGCTATACTGCAACTTATATGGAGAGCTATACTGCACCTAATGTGGGGGAACTATACTGCACGTAATGTGGGGGAACTATACTGCACCTAATGTAGGGGAAAACTTTACTGCATCTGATTAAGGGGAGCAGGGGACTGGTGAAGGGGTACATGGGACTGATTATGGGGGCAGGGGACTTATTACATATTGTCACAAATATTTTTTTCCTCTTTGTGTACGTTTATGGGGGGGGGGGGCACAAGGTTAGCTCGCACATGGCTCCTGAACACCTAAGGCCAGCCCTGATTGTCCCCATATGTTTGTCATATTTTGTTTTGCAGCACTTTGGTCTGCCTTCAACCACTGAAGAAGAGACATAAAGCAAAAAAAAAAAGTCCCACTTTTTTAGCCACTTGTTGGACTTTGTTTTTTTACGGTGTGAACATGGCCTAAGATGGGTCATTTAATAGTTACATTTATTTTTATAAATATTAACGGTACGTTCACATGACAATTTAAAACATTGCTCCAAAACTGTGTCTAATTATTTTCAATGGGAAACCTCACACAATTTCCATGCATGGATATTCCATTCATGGATATGTGAAATCTGTTGTATGGGCACTTGTAACCACTTTTCCTATGATTTTACAGTAATACTTTCACATTCAAGTCATTAATGCATTTGTGGTGCCATGTTTAGCCACTATGATAGCAACACATAAGTGGCAAATAATAAAGTCATTTTATTCAGAAGCGTACCCTAATTCTTTAAAAAAAAAAAAATCATCTACCAATATTATTTAGTATTTAGTATTAATATTTAGTACAATTATATTCGTACTTGGAACGCACAGTGACATTGCTAAGCACACAGTAAACCTCTTTGAGAAGACCATCCAAAATCTGTGCTTTTAACCCCTTGAAGGTAACCTAGACTTTTTCCTATAGTCGCTGAATGACACAGTGTGAAGGTGGCGGCAGCATGAGGAGACCATACAGTGGCTGAATGACACAGCGTGGAGAAGGCGGCAGCCTGAGGAGACCATATAGTGGCTGAATGATACAGCCTGGAGGTGGCAGAAGCATGAGGAGACCATTTAGTGGCTGAATGACACAGCCTGGAGGTGGCATCAGCATGAGGAGAACATATGGTGGCAGAATGAGACAGTCTAAAGGTGGCACCAGCATGAAGAGAACATATAGTTGCAGAATGACAAAGCCTGGAGGTGGCATCAGCATGAGGAGAATATATGGTGGCAGAATGACACAACCTGGAGGTCGCATCAGCATGAGGAGAACATATGGTGGCAAAATGACACAGCCTGGAGGTGGCATCAGCATGAGGAGAACATATGGTGGCAGAATGACACAGCCGGGAGGTGTTCTCAGCAGCATCAGGAGTCCTGAAAGTTTATTCGGTGACAGAGTGGGGCAGTGGGTGGCAATACCAGTACCAAGTGACGAAGGTGGGTGAAAGAAGGAGAACTTGGCATCAGATGTGTGGCATCAGGCAGGTGGCAGGATCCGAATAGTAGCTTAGGTAGGTAGGCAGAAGAAAACTGTCTCGTTTGTAAAAGTGTTTGTGTGCACAAGTAAGTATTGAGGATATGCATTATGCAAAAATTTACTTTTAATAATATTTTTAGGATAAAATATATGGACCCAAATTTTTTTTTTAAATCTAACAAAAGGAAAGGTGTGCAAATAACACCATGTGCCACGTACACCATCAAGTATTGATGTGATGTAAAGACCTTTAAAAGGTGAAATGGAACAATGTGTGGTCCACTGTAACCGATGGGGATAAAAATTTCCCCTGTAAAGCCCTACTCTCGCACTATTAATTTCCTTCTTGGCAAGTGTTAATCGCCCTAAAAAGAGCGGCCCCATACAGGAACCTCTCCCACTTTCCAGCTAAAAACACTGCCATTTTCCAGGGTTTTTAGTTGGAAATAGGGAGAGGTTCCTGTTTGGGGCCACCCTTTTTAAGACGAGTAACACTTGCCTCCAAAAGGAGGAAGGGAACAATGTATTGTCCATTGTAGCAAATGGGGGTAAAAACTTCCATGTAAGGCCCTACTCTCACCCTATCAATTCCCTTCTTGGCAAGAGTTACTCACCCTAAAAAGGGCGGCACCACACAGGAACCTCTCCCTATTTCCACCTGAAAACCCTGGGAAATGGCAGTTTTGTAGGTGTAAATAGGGGGAGGTTCCTGTGTGGGGCCACCCTTTTTAGGGCAAGTAACACTTGCCAAGAAGGGAATTAATAATGCGAGAGTAGGGCATTACTGGGAAAGTTTTTCCCCCACCTGTTACAATGGACCATATGTTGTTCCGTTCCCCTTTTTAGAGATCTTTGCATCACATTAATACTTGATACTTTACTTAAGAAAAGTTAAGTTTTAGCTAATACATATCATCAATACTTACTTGTGGTCTGATGCGGAGGAATTTCTCTAACTGGTGAGCAGCACCTTAAATATGTTTTTCACTATCCATATTTGTGAAGTGTTTGTGTGACGCCATGCTCAATCTACTCTGATGCATCAGGCATTGGTGGGTGGAAATCCTAGCTGATACATGCCTGATTCATCTTCACAAAGGTCAGTCTCTCCACATTTTTGGTGGACAGATGAGTGCTCCTTAGGGTTACTATGGCCTCCGCCACGCTAAACACCCCTCTGATGGCACACTACTGCCTGAGCAGGACAGCTTTTAAAGGGAAAACTCTGCTAGTTGCGGCCACAAATCAAGTTTGGCTGCCCAGAAGTCCAGTGGATCTTCAAAGTGTGTTGGCAGGGTCATGTCAAGGTATGCCACCATCTGCTGGTTCGGGTCCTGCTCCAGGTCAACCTGCTGCTGATGAGCTGCTTCACTATTCTTGTGAAGAAAGCTACTCATCAGCATCTGTAGACTCAGGCTGCTGCTGATGGAGCTGGTACTGCTCCTGCCACCCCACCCCTCCCCAGCATCCATGGCAGTGCAAGGTGAGTTCAGAGGGCCCCCTTGAGTCAGACCTGCGAGAGGATGGACGATGGCGCAGATAAGCATCGGCCAACTGACTACGTAAGATGTCTCTGTAGTAGGTCAGTTTGTCCTCCCTCTCAGTGGGTGGAAAAAAGGCCTCCATTGTGTGCCGGTAGCGAGGGTCCAGCAAGGTGGAGAGCCAGACGTCATCCTGCTGCCAAATGGTGACAATTCGGCACTCACTATGCAAGCAACTGAGCATGCATCGTGCCATTTGTGCAAGTGACTCGGAGGGACTGGGTCCCCTCTCTCGTTTTCCTCTTCACTCTGTAGCTCCACAGCCTGCTCCTGCTCCTCTCCTGTCAGATGACTATAAAAACAACCCATTTGGCGAAACCTTGCCTGTGCTCCACTGACCCCCTTTTCCGCCTCCTCCTCTTCCAGTTCAGCCCCCACAGGGCTCATGTGGCCGTGAGATATAGGCGCCACGTCTCCAGTGCTCTGACCAGCCATTGTTTCCAACACGTGTTGTAGGAAATGAAGCAGTGGAATGACGTTGTTCATCCCATAATCCTGGTGACTGACTTATATTGTTGCTTCCTCAAAGGGCCTGAGCAAACGGCAGGTTTCACGTATGAGCTGCCACTGGTTGACATTGAGGTTACACAAGGGAGCCCCCTATCTGCTGGGATCATCAAGAAATCGGTGATGGCTTTTCTCTGTTCGTATAGTCGGTCCAACATATGGAGGGTGGAATTCCAACGTGTGGAAACGCTGCAAATCAAACTATGTTGGGGGATGCCACAGCTCAAGGAGGGTGTGATTTGCGGTATACGAGTGGTTGAAGTGCTTGCAAAGTTTCCTTCCCATTGTTAGGATGTCATGCAGATTTAGGAACTCTCCAGGAACCGCTTGACAACCAGATTGAACACGTGTGCCATGCAGGGCGCATGACTCAGGCTTCCTTGTCGCAGCGCAGACAAGATGTTCTTCCTGTTGTCGGTCACCTTGGTTCCCAGTTCCAGTTTTCCTGGAGTAATCCATGATTCTATTCCTTGAAGAATGACTGTTAGCAGTTCCTCCCCTGTGTGACTACATTCGCCAAGGCAAACCATGTGAAGAACAGTGTGACACCGCCATGCCGTGCACACATGGTATGCTGGAGGGGCACTAAGACTTGTCCGTGCAGTGAAGGCTGAGGACACGATGGAGGATGAGGAGGCGGAGTCGCACACTGTCACAGGACAAACGGCCTGAGAGCGTGGAGGCGGAAGCGGCGTGACCAGTCCAAGCTTCTATTGTGGCTGTATCAGCACCACATTCACCCAGTGGGCCATAAAGGACATGTATTGTCCCTGACAGTAATTACAACTGCACACGTCAGAGCTGCCATGCACTTTGGTACACACCGACAGGCTCAAGGACTGGCCCACCTTCTGTTCCACAAAATTGTGCAGGGCTGGTACTGCCTTCTTCCCAAAGAAATTATGGCTTGGGACTCCCAGCAAACTGCTGTGTGGGCATGCTATCAGTTGTAGTTTTTCAAGATCTGGAGGTGCACAGTATAGAGATCATTGTGCAGTGGTCTCAAACTGTAGACCTCCAGCTGTTGCAAAACTGCAACTCCCAGCATGCCTAAACAGCTCTCTGGGCATGCTGGGAGTTGTAGTTTTGCAACATCTGGAGGGTTACAGTTTAGAGACCACTATAAGTAACTCACCGGCTTCCGTCGGATCCAGGGAGCTGCGTCGCCGTCCTCTTCTTCCGCCGATCGTCGCCCGCTGCCACCGTTGATCGTCGCCCACTACCGTCGCTGATGGGTAAGTGGATCTTCGGCGCCGGTCCCTGTCGGGTTCCCCGTCCTGCCCCGCCTATTGTGGGTGGGCAGAAAGGGGAAACCGAAAGTAAACCCCTCCGCCCCCGATCTGCTATTGGTGGTCGCGTCTAGACCACCAATAGCAGAGATAGGGGGGGTGGCACCTCTGCCACCTCACTCCTATTGCTTCAAGGGGATCGTGGGTGTCTAGGACATCCGCGATCCCCTTTATTTTCCGGGTCACTATAGACCCGTATGACCCGGAACAGCCGCAAATCACAAGTGTGAATTCACTTGCGATTTGCGGCGATCACCGACATGGGGGGGTCTGATGACCCCCCTGGGCATTTGCGCGGGGTGCCTGCTGATAGATATCAGCAGTCACCCCGGTCCGGTCCCCTCCCGGCGCGCGGCAGGGGCCGGAATTCCGACGGACGCATGAGTACGTCCCTGGTCCTTAAGACCCAGGGCGCAGGGACGTACTCATAAGTCCGTGGTCCTTAAGGGGTTAAACAGTATGTTTACAACACCAGCAGGTGTGTACTTTTGGCTGGCCTTTCACAGTATCTAGGCCCTTAAGACTTTCACAGGAACAAAATGGTAAACCACTTAGATGTACGCACAGGTTACACTTAATAGTGGACAATATGCTTTTAGTGCTCTGCTCACCCTAACTGGCTGGCTACTATTAGCTTTTCAGTTGTTGTACACATCAGTGCTGCAGCACACAGTCGCTGTGTACTACACCCGAAACTGCACTCTCTCAATCTCACTCCCTTCCCTGTCAGTGCGTCTAGGTTGGATTTGGGCTTGACGTGAATCACTGCTGTAATACACCCACAATTACACTTTCTTTCTCAATCTCTCTTCCTTCCATATCAGTGCTTCTAGGCTGGATTTGTGCTTGAGGTGAATCGCTGCTGTAAAAACGCTTTTCTTTGCTAACACACTGCTCTCTGTCCCTCTCTCTTTGCAATTGAATGCTAATGTGAGTGGCCGCAAGATGGCGGCTGATTATATAGGGCTTTGACATCACATGGGTGGCTGGCTGCTGATATGCTGCATGCTGCATGTGATTCAGGGTCATCCCGTCAACCCTTGTTCCCGCCTTCCCAGGATTCCTTGTTCCATGTCCTCACATGTGGATCCACCATTTTAGATGCCCTGGAGCCTGGACCGCACTAAATGGAGTTTAATTAAGCAATTTGCGCTATTGAATCGTGGGGATATTCACATTCGTTGCGAATCTAATATTTCCTGAAATTCGTAATGAAATCAGATTCGTCATATTCGATTCGCTCATTCCCAGTTATCACCAAATGGTTAAGGAACTTTTGGGACATAGTGGCTTCTAACTAGAAGATCTTTTAAGTTTTTACCACGTCTAGCTGTCATAGGTATTCGGTCTGGTATTTGGGGAGCTGCATTATCTTCCACTGGTATTACGTTCCACTGGCAATTATATGTTGTAATGAACCTAACATTATTCTCCTGTTTAATGATGTTTTTGTTTTTGTTAGTCACCAACAGTTCACTTTTAGGTGTCAATTTTGCTTGCCTATATGTTTTTTTTAATGCACCTCTTACTATGTCCTCATTCTTCAAATCTCCTACTTAGTTCTTTGCTTTGTATTTCAAAGCAGTCTCTTAATCCAAAGAAACTGACCTGTAGGAACTGCTTTCACTGTTGTTTGTTGGTGTGCCGAGGATGCGTGAGAGAGTGAATTTGTGGCCATCTCTTTTCTGTATATGTCCATTTGAGTAATGGTATAGCGGGACTATTTTGTTAGCAGACTGCAAGTTCTCCTATATATTGCACTAGCCTTCATTTTTTAATTTTATCATAGTGTCTACCATGTTAATACATTTTTAACTGTGATATAATACGTTTTGTGCTTTTAAAAGTTTATAAAAGGTGGTGGTATGAACTCATTTGGTATATTTAACTAAGTTGTGATTCCTTGTCTTCATAGAGAAAAAGCTAGGTAGGTCAAGCACCTTTATGTAGATCTAGGTCACTTTTAATCAATACAGAGAATATGAGTGTGGATATTAGGCTGGGTTCACATATATCAGATGTCTGGCATAGTTTACCTACGGCGTGCACCGGAGAGAAACTGATGCTAGAACTGATAACATTAATGGGACATCATCATCTCAATTTTGACGCTGGACGATTGGACATGCTGGAAGGCACCGGACAGGAGAACGCAGCTTGCTGCACTGTCCTCTCCGTTGTCCATGACAATGGATGCCAGATGTCATACAACTGATGACAACTTGTCATTAGTTGTGGCATCAGTTGTGTTGAGATCTAGGCTGAGTTCACTTATGCCGAATGCCAGAAATATGTGAACCCAGCCTTACTTTAAAAAAAAAAAAAACATACATTTTCTCAATTGTATTCTATTGAAAGAAAATGATAAAGATACAAAATAAAATTCAGCTTATTTATAAATTTTTTCTTAAACTTCAGAAAATTACAATAACATAAAAAGTTTTGAAATGTTTTTATTAACTTAGATCACCTAGAACATATACTTTATATGAGCAAGTTCTAGGGAATGAGAGCATTTTAGAGAACTTTTACCCTTACATTTTACTGTGATTAACTTGATCTTGCAAAGACCTGAAAATAATGAAAATAATAATAATATTAGGGGACATTTATCAATGTTTGCTTATGTATTCCGTTTATTAGTTCTTTTTTTCTTAGGCTAGGTTCACATCACGATTTAACCATCCAATTATCGGACCATAAAATCAGACGAAATCAGATTGCAAAATATCGTATACAATTGTATGTGAAAATTTCTTTACAATCAGATTTTAAAATCGTATCCAAAAATCCTACAGATGAAAATTCCATCCGATTTTCAATAAAAATCTGATCCTGTTTTTAAAATTAATATGTATGCCAATGGCAATAAAGTAAATTTTATGTGTTTTGAAGTCTACTGCGCATGCGTACTAAAAAATTGTGTGCAATTAATCTGATAGAATTGCATAGTCACACGATTCCATGGACATCAATAATTAAAAAATCGGACACGATTTCGATCAGATTTAGAATCTGGAGGAAAAATCGTGGTCAACTACGATTTTACCTCCAATCTTAAATCGTGCAAAATCGGATGCGGATCAAAACTGATGCATTTGTTGTCTATCATTAATGAATGGAAGTCAATGGATATGACTTGACATGCAGATTTGTACAATTTCAAAGTTAAAAAAATCGTGAGAAGTAGGATGGTAAAATCGTGATGTGAATGCACCCTTACTATTTTTTTTGCATACGTTCGACTTGTTTTTCAACTGGTTTCAGCCTGTTGATAAATTTATTTCAGGTAAGCAATTATTCTTTTTTTTTTTTTTGCTTTGGTAGTGGCTTTCTCTGCTCCACATCTGAGCTGGAGTAAATTTAGTAGTTTTTTTTTAATGTGATGTGACTTTTTTGCAACTTTCGCACTTAATAAATCTCTGACCACTGCAAGTCAAAAATCACTTTTTACTTTGGTAAGCAAGTTTCTCTTTTTTATTTATTTATTTTTTTTTGCTTAGGGCACTGCACAATCAAAAAGTCGCACAAAAAATAGAGTAGTCGCACATGCGACTTTTTTTGTGAAAATTTTAAGCAAAAAAAAAAAACCTACTAAATGCTTTGAAAAATGTCCCCTATATTCTTACAATTTAACTTGAAAATGGAACGGAAATAAGAAACAAATATATGCCATTCCTATAAAATCTAATAATATCTGTGATATTTAAATGGCAAATGGAAAAATAAGTAAGGGTAATACTGGTATTATTTTTGGTAGAACAGCTATAAAGTATAATATCACTGTAAAATAATAACGCTCAGGATTTCACACCACTGAGTTAAAAGTCTTTTGTGTATGCTTTATGGAATCAAAATGTCATTGGCCTTTGATTCCAGCAATAAAATCAACTCTTACATAAAAACAAGTAGTGCTGTTTAAGCTTTAAACATCCCCATAAACCATTATGAGTCACTGAGTATATCATCTTCAGGTACAGGATCTTTCATTTTCCTCTACCAACAAACATCAATCACTTTTAATACCCTCACATCTTTCAACTATGATATGTTGCCAAGATTTTCTTTTATTTAGATGACATTCAGAGGCTTAAACTTATTTTCCTTATATCTGTTAATTTAATTATCGGGCATAAACAGTAATTTACATTGGATAAAATATGAATTTTAAATTAGGTTGTATTTCAGAAAAAAATGTTATACCACTTGTTCAAAATGATTATTCCAAGTTAAATAACTAAAAAAATGTAAGTTTTAACTTGTAATTGTAATTCTAAAAACATTTGATAAAATTCCTTCAACATGTAATATAGGAAGGAATTACCGTACAAGGTGGAAGCTACACAAATTCTAAACTGACAGGCTATGTTAACACACTGTTTTTTGCGCCTTATTTTTCATCCTGTTTTTAGATATTTTTTTGCTGCTATCAAAAGTTTTTTCAGCTATCTATTGCTTTTGTTCCTTTTTTAAGCTGTTTATGACTCAAAACGAGGCTTAAAAAACAGTATGTAAACATAATCTATAATATATATATATATATATATATATATATATATATATATATGCATAAGAAAATGCCAAATATCTAAAAAAAAAAAAAAAGCATATATTTGTTTTGTTTTTGTTGCATTCTATTTATTTTTATCTGCATCGGATAGCACAGACTTCAGTGTCATCCCACAAGCTAAAACTGAATTACATTTCCTTTGCATTGTCTGTTTAATGGATAACACCCAAAACATAGCAGTCAGAGTACCCAAAGTGCATACTTTTGACTACTTATTGTTTTATTTACATATTTTTATAATTTGTTGGATGGAATAGCATAGGATACCACACTTTTCTGTCCATCTTAAATGTTTAATACTCAATGCATATTTTTAAATTAAAGTCAATGGGAAACACATGGCAACATATAACAGTTTTTTTCAGTTTTTTCTGCCATGTGCAGTAACAGAATTTGCATTGAATTCCAAAAATTTCTTTCTAGGGAAAATACAGGAAAATACATAGAACCAAAAAGCGTAGGTATCCTTATAAAATTGCATATGTTTCATGTATATGCTAAGTCGGCATTAAAATCATAATGTGAACAGCCCCTGAAAGACAAGTGCTTGATGAATCACTGTTTGTATAATGCCTCTGGCAAAAGATATGCAATCCTGTTGAATCCTGTTGCACTACTATGTTTGACTTGTTGACAGATTTGCTTAATAATACTTGCAATTGACTTTAACACCTAACATATACTTTGAAATAAAAAAATATATTAATATATTAGGTTGATGCCAGCCATAGGCCCAATCGGCAGTCCCTGGCATTAGCCGTGGGTCCTGGCTGCCCGTAGCAACTGGGACCCACCGGGTTTAACCCATTCTCTACTGGCAAGAACGGTTAAACTTCGTTAATGGTACCAGGGCGTACATGTATGCCCTTGGTCCTTAAGTACTAGGGTCCAAGGGCGTACCTGTATGCCCTTAGCCTTGGCCAGGTTAAAACAGATACAAATGAATTCAAGCATATGCAATTTGTCCCCAAAAATTCTGGTAAAACAAATACTGTAAAAAATGAAGAAATAAATAAAAACCCTGAACATTTCAACAGGATGCAAAATTTTTTTAGGAATCCAATTGTTTGCCAGAAAGAAAGTTGTAAGGCTGGGTTCACATATGTCGGCATGCAGCATGTCGACATCTAAATCTCAACACAACTGAAAAATTTTATTACAAATGTCTAGAAACATTTTATTACAACTAAGCAGTTCATCATCAATGTTTTGAATGTTTTGTAAGGCTGGAGTAGTGCTTTTTTTTTTTTTTTTTTTTTTTTTAAAGAAATCTGGCACTGCAGTTTTTTGATGCGGTTTCTTTAGCCAAAGTCAGAAGTGCATCCAACAAGAAGAAGTTGCTTCTTCATAATTCCTATTCCTACAGAATCCGCTATTGGCTTCAACTTTTGAAAATAAATCTATGAAAAACTAGCACAAAAACTGCATTGTTTAAAAGAATGCAGAAAAACGCTGTATATGTAACAAGCACTATATTGTCAATACAGGATGACAGCTGCAATTTTTACTGCGATGCAACAAGCAAGTAAATGAGGCGCACAACAATTTTACTTGTCATCTGAAGATTCAGCCAAACTGGATGCTTAGTGTGATTCATAAATTCATGTTGCGTATGATAGAGTGTGCCTGGCTGCACAAAGTGATCTATGGCTGGGCATTTGAAAATGGCCATCACCTTGAGTCTGTCAGGGCATTTGTTAAAAGTAACTTATCAGTTCGGTGTAATTTATCACATTAAATAGAATTCTTTGTCAATCTAGTATTATTACTAACACAAGAATATATAGTAGGACAGATTTCATAGCCTTTTAACACGTAAAATATGGCACTCCAAGAAGTGTTATAGCAACAGAAATCGCTAAATTCCACTATAACACACTTTATTTACATATTTGACATGAAAAAAATAGTTTTTAATGTTCCAATTGTTATATTGTTTTCATGGGCATTTAAACATTGCATGTACACCCCATTTTTTATGTAACTTATCCCCTTCATGATCCATGATGTGTATTTTGATTATTGGGCCACCGCTTATTGCTGACATGAAGCAATATCTTTTGCTGGCCATCTTAATTGTTTAGATGCCACTGTCAAAACTAACGGCGGCATATAAGCATTAATACACCAGTCGGATCGGCTACTTGTGATATGATCGCAGGGAGCGGTTTTTAATTGTCAAGGCAGCCTTGGTGCATGCAATAACAGATCCACTCTTATAACCTGCTATATATTACCAATAAATCAATTAAATATGCATTTAAATTATTGCTTATAGAAGTCCCCTAGGGGGAACTTAAAAAGTATAAATGAAAATTCAGTGTTAATAAAACCACATGACGAATAACAAAAATACCAAAGGCCATAGTTTGTGACAATGCCAGTGACAGAGGGTCAAGGGTGATGTCATCACATCGAGAAGGTCAACTGGCAGCAATGATACAGATAATACACGGACAACATAAAATAAAATGAAACAAAATAACCAATTGTTCTATCAATTTTATAATTTGTGAAAATTAGACATGTAGGACATGCAGAACTTAAAATCAGCATGAGCTGGCTTCTAAGTAATACAATTATTAAATAAAATTAACTAAGTATTACCAAATATGAATAAAATGGCGGAAGGAAACACATCTATTTGTGTAAGTAAGGAAACATATATAGGTAGCTGAGGTCTTAAAAAATAGATTTTATTTGTATTTAATTTGTATTTGATAGGATCAGGTTGGGTTGAGATAACATTAACCCAGTCAGCCCCGGCAATGTTCTTTATAGGAGACTTTCCATGTAGCTCAGGTCTTTTATAAGCAGACTAGTTGAGCGAGGTCCTAATGGTTGCTGTGATGTTTTCTACTTTTGCAATTTTTGGAATTTTTAAACCTTTTTTTAGGGGGGAAAGAACATCCAGGTGGACCACAATTCCAGAACACTGTGCTTTACTCAAAAACTTTCTTGATTCTTCAAACACTCAAAGCACATTTTCCAAATTTGTCCGAAAGTTTTGCTGTAGTTTTACAACAGATACAGTTGCGGCAAATTCCAACACGCACAATGCTTTTATGTCATCATCTTATGTAACATTTTGCTTTGATTTTCAGTCACTGACATTTACCACTGATGTTACATTAACTACAGCCCTTTACTTTTGTACCATCTTTTTTGAATCGGAAGGATTGTCTGGCATCAGGTATGCTCTAATAGATCACTTTTTATTCATGCCATAGCAAGGAAACAGACATCACAGGACTGTAGTAATCTGACGCGTTTCGCTCTCTCTTGAGCTTAAACGTAGACTAAATTTAACAGTCCATTCACACTCATAGGGTAATCACACAGAAAGCGAGTAAAAAACGCAATAGTGGAGGGATCCAGTCCATTTTGTAATACTAACAGATGATATCCATGCCGTGTTTTTACAATTGCTACCTATGTCAGATATTTTATCATGTGACCATTGAGTCTCTATTTTAATCGCATGTTTGACTGTTAAATTTAGTCTACGTTTAAGCTCAAGAGAGAGCGAAACGCGTCAGATTACTACAGTCCTGTGATGTCTGTTTCCTTGCTATGGCATGAATAAAAAGTGATCTTTTAGAGCATACCTGGTGCCGGACAATCCTTCCTTCTCATGCGCTGTTGAAGCCGGGGCGGGACCGGCGGGTCCGTGGCAGCACAGGTGTGTTGGGGATCTGCCTCCAGAGGTGAGCGGACACCACTGCATTTGGACATCTTTTTTGAATCACCCTGTAAGTGTCTGA
Source organism: Hyla sarda (assembly GCF_029499605.1). Taxonomy (NCBI): domain Eukaryota; kingdom Metazoa; phylum Chordata; class Amphibia; order Anura; family Hylidae; genus Hyla; species Hyla sarda. Next base: position 224,839,397 of record NC_079191.1, read on the forward strand.
TCACGAGGTTTCTGTAGATCTCCTGTACGGGGCCCATCCTACTTTACAGTCCTAAGAGCAGAGCAGCCCCCATTTTCCTGGACAAATGCAAGTGACGAGCATCTCAGCCAATAAACGGCTGAGGCTGGATATTGCTGCCACCGGAGATTGCCTGTCACTTGTGTTAATCCAGAAAGATGTGGGATGCTCTGCTTCGAGGACAGATGATGGGCTCTGTACATGAGATTGTGGGAGCACAGTTATTGGACACCCCCATGATCTGACACCTATCCCCTATCTGTGAATAGGGGAATAAATGTCTAGAAAATTCTAGAAAGTTCCCTAGACTTCCCCTTTAATAAAAATGCTCCTGTGTCTGGATACTGCTGTTACATATTTGTAATGGCGCCCACTTTTTATTGCCCCTCAGAACATCCATGTATTGTGCTCTGTATTGATGAAAATATGTCACTTTCAGTGTACTTGTTCTTATTGGCTGGCCCGCACAACATCAGGAATCACTGTGTTTACATAGTACAATAGGATTCAGATGGTGAGACTATTTATTGGGCATTTGTGTAGACCAGCACTGGAAACATTAGGTGGGCATTTTGAGAATAAAAAGAGCACAGGGGATGCTATGTAAGTATAAGTATGTAGCAGCAATAAGTATTTTTAAACTTATTGAAATTTAAAATAGTTACATTTCCACCTAATTTAAATATAATCAGAAATGTAATCATTTTAATCTAAAAATGTTCTAAACCAGGCATACTGACTAAGGCTAGGTTCACATATATCAGGCATCCGGCATAGTTTCCCTCCGGCGTGCACCAGGGGGAAACTAATGCTAGAACTGATCCCATTCATTTGAATGGGACAGTTCACAATCATTCAGCGTCTCAATTTTGATGCCAGATGTTTAGACACGCCAGGGGGCATTGGACAGGGGAACGCAGCTTGCTGCGTTTCCCTGTCCCCTGTGAAAGAACAATGGGCGCCGAATGCAATACAACTGATGACAACTTGTCATCAGTTGTGGTATCAGTTGTGTTTAGATTTAGGCTGAGTTCACCTTTGCCGTATGCCAGACATATGTGAACCCAGCCTTACACTTCTCCTTCCTGCTACATGTAATCCGGACTTTGGCTAAAAAACTGCATTGGAAGTTTTCCAAAATATGCCTGAAAAAAACTTCTGTGGAAACCTAGCCTAAGTCTACCATAAGAAATGGCCAATCCATCAGTCATAAAAGATTGATTTAACCAACTAGGAACTGATTGTGCTTTACATCATGTCTTCTCCTCAATACATATCTAAGGTTACAGTAAAAAATTACTCCAGTGTGAATCCAACTTAACATGCAGACATGTTAAGGAAATAGAACATATGATGCTACCTTTTTTTTTTTTTTTTGCCTTGGCCATGGTCTTAATACACAGGACTAGAGCAGCAAACAGAATCTTTGCCCTGGACAAAGAAAAGCCTAGCTATGACTGTGATTTGATGGCTAAAGCATTGATAAGAAGTGACTTAAAATGAAACATTTAGGTAAATATTTCTAATTATCAAAAGTTACTAAAAGTTTTAAGATTTTCTTTTCTTGTAGCTACAGCTGAAAACATTTCCAATCTCACAAGAGGTAAGACACTGAATTTCTCCTTGAAAGTGATAAAAAGCAAACTGATTAAATCAAAGAGGTTCTTAAAACCCCAAGGGAAAGCTGCATGCTTCTTCTCTGAAGTATTCCCAGCAGAAGCTTGGCAAGTCTGTATCTCACTATGAGCCATCATTATAGCTGTTTTAAAAAACTCAGCAGGTCACCATATTTTACAACCGCCATGCATGTAAACACAAACACAAACCGCTAATTACTTCAGATAATATTGTGAAAACTTTCCTTATTATCAGCAGAAATATTCTCAAAGGTCACATTTCCAGCTAAATAAATGCACCAAATATGCTTTAATCACATACTCTTTACACAGCTTTAAGCATTTCTTTCAATGCATACCTAACATATTAGGAAAGGAGTAGGTGCTCTTAATTTAAAGCATTTCTGTTTTGAAATATAGAACAATAAAATCATAGAATGTATTATTTGCATTGCTTATACGATAAACTTTCGAGATCCAAATTTTAATCCATAAACAGAAATATAGGGTAATATGATAATACAATATAAGATAAAAGGCTTTATATTATATACTGCATGTAATGCTCATAGGAATTCTAGGTACAATGTTATGTAGTTGACTTAATCCATGAAGTATGTTACGCCAAGCGCTCCGGGTCCCCGCTCCTCCCCGGAGCGCTCGCTACACTCTCCTCACTGCAGCGCTCCGGTCAGATCCACTGACCCGGGGCGCTGCGATACCGCCTCCAGCCGGGATGCGATTCGCGATGCGGGTAGCGCCCGCTCGCGATGCGCACCCCGGCTCCCGTACCTGACTCGCTCTCCGTCAGTCCTGTCCCGGCGCGCGCGGCCCCGCTCCCTAGGGCGCGCGCGCGCCGGGTCTTTGCGATTTAAAGGGCCACTGCGCCGCTGATTGGCGCAGTGGTTCCAATTAGTGTTATCACCTGTGCACTTCCCTATATCACCTCACTTCCCCTGCACTTCCTTGCCGGATCTTGTTGCCATCGTGCCAGTGAAAGCGTTTCCTTGTATGTTCCTAGCCTGTGTTCCAGACCTCCTGCCGTTGCCCCTGACTACGATCCTTGCTGCCTGCCCCGACCTTCTGCTACGTCCGACCTTGCTTCTGTCTACTCCCTTGTACCGCGCCTATCTTCAGCAGCCAGAGAGGTTGAGCCGTTGCTAGTGGATACGACCTGGTCACTACCGCCGCAGCAAGACCATCCCGCTTTGCGGCGGGCTCTGGTGAAAACCAGTAGTGACTTAGAACCGATCCACTAGCACGGTCCACGCCAATCCCTCTCTGGCACAGAGGATCCACTACCTGCCAGCCGGCATCGTGACAGTAGATCCGGCCATGGATCCCGCTGAAGTTCCTCTGCCAGTTGTCGCTGACCTCACCACGGTGGTCGCCCAGCAGTCGCAACAGATAGCGCAACAAGGCCAACAGCTGTCTCAACTGACCGTTATGCTTCAGCAGTTACTACCACAGCTTCAGCAATCATCTCCTCCGCCAGCTCCTGCATCTCCTCCGCAGCGAGTGGCCGCTTCTGGTCTACGACTATCCTTGCCGGATAAATTTGATGGGGACTCTAAGTTTTGCCGTGGCTTTCTTTCCCAATGTTCCCTGCACCTGGAGATGATGTCGGACCAGTTTCCCACTGAAAGGTCTAAGGTGGCTTTCGTAGTCAGCCTTCTGTCTGGAAAAGCCCTGTCTTGGGCCACACCGCTCTGGGACCGCAATGACCCCGTCACTGCCTCTGTACACTCCTTCTTCTCGGAAATTCGAAGTGTCTTTGAGGAACCTGCCCGAGCCTCTTCTGCTGAGACTGCCCTGTTGAACCTGGTCCAGGGTAATTCTTCCGTTGGCGAGTATGCCGTACAATTCCGTACTCTTGCTTCAGAATTATCCTGGAATAATGAGGCCCTCTGCGCGACCTTTAAAAAAGGCCTATCCAGCAACATTAAAGATGTTCTGGCCGCACGAGAAATCCCTGCTAATCTACATGAACTCATTCACCTAGCCACTCGCATTGACATGCGTTTTTCCGAAAGGCGTCAGGAGCTCCGCCAGGATATGGACTCTGTTCGCACGAGGCGTTTCTTCTCCCCGGCTCCTCTCTCCTCTGGTCCCCTGCAATCTGTTCCTGTGCCTCCCGCCGTGGAGGCTATGCAGGTCGACCGGTCTCGCCTGACACCTCAAGAGAGGACACGACGCCGCATGGAGAATCTCTGCCTGTACTGTGCTAGTACCGAACACTTCCTGAAGGATTGTCCTATCCGTCCTCCCCGCCTGGAAAGACGTACGCTGACTCCGCACAAAGGTGAGACAGTCCTTGATGTCTACTCTGCTTCTCCACGTCTTACTGTGCCTGTGCGGATGTCTGCATCTGCCTTCTCCTTCTCTGCTGTGGCCTTCTTGGACTCCGGATCTGCAGGAAATTTTATTTTGGCCTCTCTCGTCAACAGGTTCAACATCCCGGTGACCAGTCTCGCCAGACCCCTCTACATCAATTGTGTAAACAATGAAAGATTGGACTGTACCATACGTTTCCGCACGGAGCCCCTTCTAATGCATATCGGACCTCATCACGAGAGGATTGAACTTTTGGTCCTTCCCAATTGCACTTCTGAAATTCTCCTTGGACTTCCCTGGCTTCAACTTCACTCCCCAACCCTGGATTGGTCCACTGGGGAGATCAAGAGTTGGGGGCCCTCTTGTTCCAAGGACTGCCTAAAACCGGTTCCCAGTAACCCTTGCCGTGACTCTGTGGTTCCTCCCGTAACCGGTCTCCCTAAGGCCTATATGGACTTTGCGGATGTTTTTTGCAAAAAACAAGCTGAGACTCTACCTCCTCACAGGCCTTATGATTGTCCTATCGACCTCCTCCCGGGCACTACTCCACCCCGGGGCAGAATTTATCCTCTGTCCGCCCCAGAGACTCTTGCCATGTCTGAATACGTCCAGGAAAATTTAAAAAAGGGCTTTATCCGTAAATCCTCCTCTCCTGCCGGAGCCGGATTTTTCTTTGTGTCCAAAAAAGATGGCTCTCTACGCCCTTGCATTGACTACCGCGGTCTTAATAAAATCACGGTTAAGAACCGCTACCCCCTACCTCTCATCTCTGAACTCTTTGATCGCCTCCAAGGTGCCCACATCTTTACCAAACTGGACTTAAGAGGTGCTTATAATCTCATCCGCATCAGAGAGGGGGATGAATGGAAAACGGCATTTAACACCAGAGATGGACACTTTGAGTATCTGGTCATGCCCTTTGGCCTGTGCAACGCCCCTGCCGTCTTCCAAGACTTTGTTAATGAAATTTTTCGTGATCTTTTATACTCCTGTGTTGTTGTATATATGGACGATATCCTGATTTTTTCTGCCAATCTAGAAGAACACCGCCAGCATGTCCGTATGGTTCTTCAGAGACTTCGTGACAATCAACTCTATGCCAAAATAGAGAAATGTCTGTTTGAATGCCAATCTCTTCCTTTCCTAGGATACTTGGTCTCTGGCCAGGGACTACAAATGGATCCAGACAAACTCTCTGCCGTCTTAGATTGGCCACGCCCCTCCGGACTCCGTGCTATCCAACGTTTTTTGGGGTTCGCCAATTATTACAGACAATTTATTCCACATTTTTCTACCGTTGTGGCTCCTATCGTGGCTTTAACCAAAAAAAATGCCGATCCCAAGTCTTGGCCTCCTCAAGCGGAAGACGCCTTTAAACGGCTCAAGTCTGCCTTTTCTTCGGCTCCCGTGCTCTCCAGACCTGACCCATCTAAACCCTTCCTATTGGAGGTTGATGCCTCCTCTGTGGGAGCTGGAGCTGTCCTTCTACAAAAAAATTCTTCCGGGCATGCTGTTACTTGTGGTTTTTTTTCTAGGACCTTCTCTCCGGCGGAGAGAAACTACTCCATCGGGGATCGAGAGCTTCTAGCCATTAAATTAGCACTTGAGGAATGGAGGCATCTGCTGGAGGGATCAAGATTTCCAGTTATTATTTACACCGATCACAAGAACCTCTCCTACCTCCAGTCTGCCCAACGGCTGAATCCTCGCCAGGCTAGGTGGTCTCTGTTCTTTGCCCGATTTAATTTTGAAATTCACTTTCGGCCTGCCGATAAGAACATTAGGGCCGATGCTCTCTCTCGTTCCTCGGATGCTTCTGAAGTTGAACTCTCTCCGCAACACATCATTCCTCCTGACTGCCTGATTTCCACTTCTCCAGCCTCCATCAGGCAAACTCCTCCAGGAAAGACCTTTGTTTCTCCACGCCAACGCCTCGGAATCCTCAAATGGGGCCACTCTTCCCATCTCGCAGGTCATGCGGGCATCAAGAAATCTGTGCAACTCATCTCTCGCTACTATTGGTGGCCGACTCTGGAGACGGATGTTGTGGACTTTGTGCGAGCCTGCACTATCTGTGCTCGGGATAAGACTCCTCGCCAGAAGCCCGCTGGTTTTCTTCATCCTCTGCCTGTCCCCGAACAGCCTTGGTCTCTGATTGGTATGGATTTTATTACTGACTTACCCCCATCCCATGGCAACACTGTTATTTGGGTGGTCGTTGATCGATTCTCCAAAATGGCACATTTCATCCCTCTTCCTGGTCTTCCTTCAGCGCCTCAGTTGGCTAAACAATTTTTTGTACACATTTTTCGTCTTCACGGTTTGCCCACGCAGATCATCTCGGATAGAGGCGTCCAATTCGTGTCTAAATTCTGGAGGGCTCTCTGTAAACAACTCAAGATTAAATTAAATTTTTCTTCTGCATATCATCCTCAATCCAATGGACAAGTAGAAAGAATTAACCAGGTCTTGGGTGATTATTTACGACATTTTGTTTCCTCCCGCCAGGATGACTGGGCAGATCTTCTACCATGGGCCGAATTCTCGTATAACTTCAGAGTCTCTGAATCTTCCTCCAAATCCCCATTTTTCGTGGTGTACGGCCGTCACCCTCTTCCCCCCCTCCCTACCCCCTTGCCCTCTGGTCTGCCCGCTGTGGATGAAATTTCTCGTGATCTTTCCATCATATGGAGAGAGACCCAAAATTCTCTCTTACAGGCTTCATCACGCATGAAGAAGTTCGCGGATAAGAAAAGAAGAGCTCCTCCCATTTTTTCCCCTGGAGACAAGGTATGGCTCTCCGCTAAATATGTCCGCTTCCGTGTCCCTAGCTATAAGTTGGGACCACGCTATCTTGGTCCTTTCAAAATTTTGTGCCAGATTAATCCTGTCTCTTACAAACTTCTTCTTCCTCCTTCTCTTCGTATTCCTAATGCCTTTCACGTTTCTCTTCTTAAACCACTTATCATTAACCGTTTCTCTCCCAAATCTGTTCCTCCCACTCCTGTTTCCGGCTCCTCGGACATCTTCTCCGTCAAAGAGATTCTGGCATCTAAAAAGGTCAGAGGGAAAACCTTTTTTTTAGTGGATTGGGAGGGTTGTGGTCCAGAAGAGAGATCCTGGGAACCTGAGGACAACATCCTAGACAAAAGTCTGCTCCTCAGGTTCTCAGGCTCTAAGAAGAGGGGGAGACCCAAGGGGGGGGGTACTGTTACGCCAAGCGCTCCGGGTCCCCGCTCCTCCCCGGAGCGCTCGCTACACTCTCCTCACTGCAGCGCTCCGGTCAGATCCACTGACCCGGGGCGCTGCGATACCGCCTCCAGCCGGGATGCGATTCGCGATGCGGGTAGCGCCCGCTCGCGATGCGCACCCCGGCTCCCGTACCTGACTCGCTCTCCGTCAGTCCTGTCCCGGCGCGCGCGGCCCCGCTCCCTAGGGCGCGCGCGCGCCGGGTCTTTGCGATTTAAAGGGCCACTGCGCCGCTGATTGGCGCAGTGGTTCCAATTAGTGTTATCACCTGTGCACTTCCCTATATCACCTCACTTCCCCTGCACTTCCTTGCCGGATCTTGTTGCCATCGTGCCAGTGAAAGCGTTTCCTTGTATGTTCCTAGCCTGTGTTCCAGACCTCCTGCCGTTGCCCCTGACTACGATCCTTGCTGCCTGCCCCGACCTTCTGCTACGTCCGACCTTGCTTCTGTCTACTCCCTTGTACCGCGCCTATCTTCAGCAGCCAGAGAGGTTGAGCCGTTGCTAGTGGATACGACCTGGTCACTACCGCCGCAGCAAGACCATCCCGCTTTGCGGCGGGCTCTGGTGAAAACCAGTAGTGACTTAGAACCGATCCACTAGCACGGTCCACGCCAATCCCTCTCTGGCACAGAGGATCCACTACCTGCCAGCCGGCATCGTGACAAAGTAAGCATATGAGTAATGCTATTTGAGTGATGCTAGAATGTTATGAAAAGATTATTGTTTATAAAAATGTTGTGTTATGTCAATGAAAATAAAATGGTCGTTAATTGATGAAAACAATTCATGGACAAAAGAGTGTTTTTTTTCCATTATTTTCTTGAAAATCATTCTGTTTATTTTTCATTTTAATACTCTAGAAAACTGATTTTATTGGCACTAAATGGACCCATATTTGGCCAGTTATACACTAGATACATGCTTGGGAGCTGGGTTAGTTGAGTCCAGTAGTTGTACATATCACTCTGCCCAACCCTTAGTACTCTGCCTGACCATACAGAGAATTGTGTGGCTGTACATTCAGTATTATGTAGTATTATTAATACTAGTGAACCCTGAATGTCTGTTACACTCTGCGCTTTGGCCGCAAGCTCCGGCCGTGAGCGCAGTGTCCCTGTGTCCCCGTCTGCCAGCGGCGCTGATATTCGCATCGCGGGACGCGCCCCCATGTGAATCCCAGCCCATCACTCACCACGCTCTGCTGCCTCTGTGTCTCAGCTCCGCAACGTGCATCCCGACTCCTAGAGCGCGCTGGAGCTCTGAAATTTAAAGTGCCAGTGCGCCCATAATTAGTGTTTGCACCCTACACCACATCATAAGTCATTATAAGAGATTAAGCGTTCCATATTGCCTGTTGCCTTACCCGTGTATCCAGACCTTCCTGCTACGCTTTTTGACTCTGCACCTTTGCCGCCTGCCTTGACTACATAGCCTTTTGCTACGTTGACTACACTACTGCCTTATCCTTCGGTACCTTGCCTTGCCTAGTTACCTGTGTGGTTGAGCAGTGTTGGGGGGTAGCGACCTGGGTGTCGCCTGCTGCAGAAAGCCCATCCTGCCTTGCGGTGGGCTCTGGTGAAGACCAGCGGCACCTTAGACTCCGTTCCCCGATACGGTCCATGCCATCAGCCACACATGTTAGAGGATCCAAATCCAGCTCGGTTACAATGTCATTACAGTGTGCACAAATATTTATCAATATTTGCATACTGTAGTATAGTATTATAAAGATCCATGTACTAAATGCATACGTATCTATAATATACATAAATATTTACTGCTGTCCAGGGACCATTTTTATAAATTTTTTAGGTTGGTAAAGAGTAGTATTTATGGAAGAATTTCGTGCAGATCATACAGTGTTAAATAACAAATCTGGGTACAATTGCTCTTAATGTTTTGAGCTGATTATTTTTAGCATAGCAATATTCTTGTTATTTAGCTCGAAAATGTCATGTAGGACTTAGGAGAGAAAGCCATGGATGATATCACCACTTGGCTGCATGACAAAGAATGGATGTTTGAACATGTTGGCAACTTTCCAATGAACACTTGTATTTCTACTTATTGATAGGCCTGCTCAATAAATTAAACAGACTAGGGATTGAATACTATGAAAGGTCATAAACATAATATAACAACCAACACGACTTTTATAAGGGAAAGTACATATGTAGCCCGTCAATCAGGATTGTGCTGAATGTATAAACTGTCTAAATCATCACAAGTAAAAAAAAGTTAGATGCCATAGTGGTTATGGCCAGCATTATAGTCATGATTTTTAGAGACAGTAAACTTATTTGTATTAACATCACTCATTTTACTACAAAATGTACAGTGAAACCAAAAAAATATTTGTGGGACAAGATTGATCTGTAGTTTTCATCTTTACCATATTTGTTTTGATGGGGCTGTTTGATCGTTTTTTTTTATTTTTTCTGGTATATGAAGTGACTAAAAATCTGCAATTCTTAATGTTAGTAATTCTTTTTTTACCTCCACACCATTAACCGAGTTGTTTAATTAACATTATATTTTACTAGATCAAACATTTATGCACATATTTGTTCACATTATTTTATTATAAAAATTGGAAAAGGGGACATCCAGTGTAGATGAACTCAGCCTAGATCTCTACACAACTGATGCCATAACTGATGACAACATGCATCAGTTGGCTTCCGACATCCGATATTTCTGGATGGTGGACAGGGAAATGCAGCAAGCTGCATTCCCCTGTCCGATGCCATCCGGCATGTCCAGCCATCCGGCATGTCCAACCATCCGGCGTCAAAATTGAGACACTGGATGATTGTGAACTGTCCCAATTAAATTATTGGGATCAGTTCTTGCATCAGTTTCCCTCCGGTGCACGCCGGAGGTAAATTATGCCGGATGTCTGATATATGTGAAACCAGCCTTACACTGTTCAATGCTATGCTATTGCACAGCCTTGACCAGTATTACCTGCCCTCTGCTACTCTAGCTTGCCAAAGCAGGCTGGAGCAGAAGAGCTGAAATCAGACAGCAGGGAAACAGTTAGGGACCCTCCAGCCATCATGTTAGCTAATCAGTCTAGATCAGAAAAATCCACCAACCACATATATACTTAGTAACCAGCTTAAGATCCTGCAATCAACTTTGACTGTGGGATCTAAAAGGTTAATGGCCTAGCAGCGGCAATCACCACTACAGGCTTTTAGCTGCAGCTCCTGGCTGACGATCCCAGCTAGGGGGTGCATGGAAAGAAGTGGGATGACGTCACAATCATGCTTCGATGCCGAGTACCCAGGACGTACCCATACGTCTTCCATGCATGTGATATCCTAAAGGATTCTAAACATATTTGTAAATCACTTTATTTGCCAAAAAATGACTCCATACCATAGACATAAACAGTTTAAAAGTTTTGGTCACCAGGTGTCTCCCTTCTGTGCCACCTGCTATTCACGGCCTCTTTTTAGAGGAAATCTGTTTCCAACAGCTAGATCTGGTTAGAACACAGGAGTAGGGAAGTGGTGGAGTAGGTTAGCATATGTGATGTTAGAAAGAAAAAGAGAGTACCTGCAAGCTGAGCCTGTCTGCCTGTTTAAAATGATCCACACTATTACTGAAAGGAAAATAAAGCTTCACTCTTATCTTTCACTACTCATAAAACTCAGGGCAGTTGTCCTTTTTGTAAATACCACTGTACCTTCAACATACTGAGGCTTTATATTTTATTTTTGCTCACATAGCACTTTGCACCAAGTGCACATAGCAATTTGCACCAAGTGCATCAAGTGCATCAGGGACCCTTTTCCCTCCACATGCTGTCTATAGTATTCTTCTGTTTAAATGGGCACTGTCAGATATAAAAATGTTTCATATG